>NC_035445.2:144878679-145478679 GCF_002127325.2 Helianthus annuus | reverse complement strand
TGACCAGCTACGAGGTTTAGTGTCTGGTCGGAGACAAAAAGTCCTAGACACCCCGTCTAGGCCTAGACGAGGGGTCTTAAAGACCCAGACGCCCCGTCTAGGCCTTTACGAGGCGTCTTAAAGGGTGTGGAAATAGGGATTAAGGTGTGTGAATATGCACACCCTTTGTAGTTTTGACTATGTATGAATAATGAAAACCATGTGATAAAGATGGAGTAGGATCAAACACAAACCACATTTCGCATACAAACTGTAAGAACCATTTAAAAAGTGACATGTGACATCCAAACAAGTATAGAGAAATAGTAAAATAATAACCTAAATAATATCAATTATATTGAATTCCCTATAATTATGCTAACAATCAATTAATTCTTTATTTGGATATTACTTTTGTTTTCATTGTGCTGATATAGTTTTTTATGAAGAAAAGTGATATGTCATTCACATGTGTGCTAGAATCAATTATCTTGATTAATTTTCATGTACTACTATAATTCAAAAGTGCTACTTTTATGTATGTATTGTTTTCGTATGTTCTAATTTAAATTTTTTTAAGTGCTAGGATTTGTTTGTAGGATAAATATGGTTTGCACCGGAACCAACCCCTGATAAAGAGAAACCCTAGTTACTATATTCTATATAATCACAAAGAAACAAAATCAAATCATATCTCCTAATTATTATTATGAAACTATTATTATGATAAAGAAAACCCTAACTAGTACATTCTATCAAACATTATACATCCAACTAGGAAGTCAACTAGAAAGAAACATATGTATTATACAAACAACATAATTTCTATCCCACGTAAATGCTTGGATCGTGTAATCTTTGAGATGGTATAGCTATTAGTGGTATCTTTTTCTTAGTCACAAATCCAAATTCATCTTAGAGTTCAAACTCCTTATCTTTAGGTAAACTCCACTCAAAGGAATGCAAAAGCGATGCTAGTATATACACCAACATCTTCTCCCCAAGGGGGATTCCTGGGCATATTCTTCTCCCTGATCCAAATGGTATAAATTTCAAATTATTTCCGTTGTAATCCCAATTATTGTTCAAGAACCTCTCGGCTTAAACTCCCTTGTAGATCGAACCTTGATAACATCGGAATAAAATCAGAGACGTTAAGAGCTCCTATTAACTCTATAATCTTAAGCTCAACTTCTCGGAAATCGTCTCCAATATAGCTATTATCCTTCCGTTCACCATATTTGCTACAACCCCATAACATGCTTGTCACAACATTAACCTCTATCTGAAAAGCAATTTTGTTAATATCGACTTTGTCCCCAATCCTAGTGTAAACTTCGCTCAATTAACGCCATAAGTGTTGGCCAAGACTGTTTGTGGAGGGCAGCGGTTAGCAAAGGTCTGGTTCATGTCACGAGCCACAACCTTTACGAGGTCCATAGAGTTCACCACAACATGAAGCTTACTTCCAAGCCGCAGGCTGAATATGGGACCATATTTGTGAGCCATCTCGGTGAATCTTTCATGTAAGTTGTTGCGTAGAAATGGGAGGTAACCTACAAATGGTAAGCCGTAAGGGCCTGGTGGCAAACGAGTTGTGTCCTTAAAATATGATAAAGTCCATTTGGACCATACAAGTACTAGTGTTGGAATAGAAATGGTGAGAATAGTGCAAGCAAACTGGTCTTGATTGTTTGTTTTGGACTTCCCGCCACCATGACCAGAAGGTGATGATTGTATGATAAATATCATATCCAACTTCTGATATCTTTTTTGCTACAAAATATATGTGGAAAGTCTGGTTTATATCATGTAGCGATGGCTGATTTCGGTGAGATATCAGGATTTATCCAAATATAATTTTACCAAAAGGACAAGTAGAAGCCTAAACTAAAAATACACATGTTATGTATGTTATGTTCAGCTAGACACGTAGCATTGTCGTGTAAACTTAAAACAAATAATTGACAACTAGTTTAATACCCGTCCGGTGGACGGGGAATTCAACGTCATAATAACATCACCTATTGGTTTATTTCTTTGAGTACTTTTAATTAAAAAAAAATATTACAATTAGCAGTGCGTTTAAAGTTAACAATTAACTGATTTTACTAATTTATTTTGTGATGGTGAAACTTCAGGTACAATTGTCCATTCCCATTCACCATTCCTACAACATGGGCAATCTAAGAGCCTTTGATGCCGGCTGCAAATGTGATAAATTCAGACTCAAAAGCTTGAAGGAAGCTATATACTTTAACAATACATAATGCTACTGTGGACTTCAAAATTAAATTTTTAATGTAAAAATACCTTATAATCAGTAAGAAGTAGAAAAGGCCCAACAATTGCCACCCCATCTACTTCTTTGCAATGTAGTTATAAATTTTATATACGCAATTTTAAAAAATTCAAATTTCAAGATTCAATGACAGTATGACACATTGTTGAGTGTTCACTATGTGAAATGTATAAACTATAGAGAAGCGTCACTCATAGTTTAGTACCTATTGTCCTACTCTATAATCACTTTGTGTGGAGCATGTGACCCCAAGACCAAGCCCTATGTGAAATGTATGAACTATAGAGAAGTGATACTCACAGTTTAGTACCTACTCTATAATAATCTTGTGTGGAGCATGTGACCCCAAGACCAAGCCTACACAATAGATAAACCTTAATTATTCGAGAATTGCAAAAAAAGTATATAAACAAAAAGAAAAGTAATTCTGACAAAACAACATTGACGTTGATTCCAAATATGAAAAGATTTTACAATGGGTTCTTGATGTTGAACTAAATAAACATCTATATCACCTTCCACAAAGACTCATCACATATTGAGCTTGCCATATTAACATACCTCGAGCTTGATTTAGGAACCCGTCAGCTCACACCCTTTGACTTTCTTATTATTAGTTAACCTCTCATACCTGTTTTTCTTTTTACTCCATCATGTCAGCTGTTATCTTGCTATAAAAGTTTCCTCCACAATTTTTCAAAGCCAGCTCCCACTTGCAAAATCTCTTCCTTAAAGTAGTATCAGAGCCACCGATCAACAATTACAATTCTGCAAAACATTATCAAGTGCACAACCCTACGTTTTTTTTAAAGATATCAACACATGACGACCAACGGAGGAATTCAAACCCAGATTCCAAAATTACTGGGACAGAATTACTATCACTGGCACATACAAATGAGAGTTTTACTAGAATCACAAGATTTATGGACGATAGTGGAAGAAGGATATGCAGAACTTCCGTCAAATGCATCAGAGAATGAACAGAACATTCAGAAAGAGAAGATTAAAAGGGACAAGAAAGCGTTGCATATTAAGTTTCAGGCCGTTAAAGAAACAGTGTTTGAACGTGTGGCTACGTGTAAAACTTCTAAGGAAGCATGGGAAGTCTTGCACAAAGCGTACAAAGGCGAGAACAGGGTGAAAACGGTAAGATTGCAAACCCTAAGATGTGAATTCGATGCATTAAGAATGAAAGATAGTGAAACGATAGAAGATTACATTAATCAACAACAGTAATAGTTAATCAATTACGTCTGAATGAAGAAAGAATAGAGGAACAACGAATTATCAAAAAAATTCTCAGAAGTTTAACAAGAAAATACGAATCAGTGGTGGTAGCCATAGAAGAATCCAAGGATTTAAATGCAATTTCCACAGAGGAGTTGCTTGGGATTCTGCAATCACATGAATTAAGATTAAAACAGTATGATGATGCACCAACGGAGCAGGCCTTTCAAGTGCAAAGCAATTATTATGACAGATCGAAACAATCTAGATCTGAAAATACAGGCAGGGGATGTGGTAAAGGAAAAGGAAGATTTAATGGATCAATTCGGTGTTTTAATTGTCAGAAGTTAGGACACACAGCAAGATTTTGCAATAAAAGGGACGAAAATGACAGATCTGGCAATGTTATTCTGCATAAAGATGAAGCAGAAGACGAGAATGATGACACCATGTTCATGCTATTCAACGTGGAAGAAGTCATAAAGAACGATTGTTGGTATTTAGACAGCGGATGCAGCAATCATATGACGGGTGATAAAAATCTATTCATAACATTAAATGAATCTGAACGACGAGAAGTGAGAACTGGAGATGACAAATGGCTCGATGTACTCGGCTGTGGAGACGTAAGAATTAAAGTTAAAGGGGTAGAAAGATGAATTCCTAACGTGTTTTATGTGGAAGGATTAAAACACAATTTACTAAGTATCGGTCAATTGATTCAAAAGGGATATGATGTGAGGTTTAATGATCGGTAATGCACGATTAAAGATCCATCCGGAATCTGCATTGGAATTGTAAGAATGACAGGAAATAAGATGTTTCCTCTAAACATGAACCATGACTTGACACCTCGGGTATGCAACATGACAACCTCAGAATCTTCGGGATTATGGCATCGGCGGTATGGGCACTTGAACTTTGACACGTTATATGATATGGGCATGAATGAAGTGCTAAAATGTTTACCGAAAATCACTAAGTCACACAATGTTTGTGAAGAGTGCATCTTTGGTAAGCATGCTAGGAAACCATTGGCCAAACAGGCAACATGGCACGCTAAGGAACCTCTACAACTCATTGATTCGGACATATGTCGACCTATGAGGACTCAATCTATAGGAGGTTGCAAGTACTTTATTACCTTCATAGACGATTTCTCTAGAAAAACGTGGGTGTATTTTCTAAAGTTCAAGTCTGATGCTTTAAGTTATTTTAAAACATTTAAAGCACTCGTGGAAAATCAAGTCAATCATAAGATAAAATGCATACGAACAGACAGAGGTGGAGAATATTGTGGTCATGAATTTCAAGATTTTCTCAAGGAGAATGGAATACGTCATCAACTTACCACAAGCTATACACCCCAACAGAACGGTGTGGCCGAGAGAAAAAATAGGACATTTATGGAATTAAGTAGAAGCATGTTAAAGATGAAAGATTTACCGAATACATATTGGGCTGAAGCTGTAGCATGTGCTACCTATTTGCTGAACCAAGCAATCACAAAAAGTATACCCAATATGACACCACAAGAAGCTTGGAGTGGAAGGAAGCCCAACGTTGAGCATCTTAAAGTTTTCGGCTGCATCGCTTATGCACACGTTCCAAAACAGCAACGTAGCAAATTAGATGACAAAACTGAACGAACCATCTTTGTTGGCTATAGCGAAAATAGCAAGGCTTATAAATTATATAATCCGGTGACAAAGAAGATTATCATAAGAAGAGACGTTATATTCAATGAAAGTCAACGTTGGATTACCAACAAAGGAAGTCAAGAGATGCCATGCATAGAAGTTAATAGTCCCGAAGATGATACTCAAAGAGAGGTGGTGGAAGATCAAGACCAACCTGAAACTTCACAGGGGAATGCTCGTGGATAGGAACCTTCGGACGCGAATACTCAGAATGAAAGTCAATTTAATGATCACGACGAGGAGGTGAATACAGCCGAGAACTTGAACAGTGGGATTGAAGATGCAGACTCATCATCCTCTTCAAAAAATGAAGTTATAAGAACTCGAGCAGTGGCTGATGTATATCACAAATCAAAGCCACTCACAAAAGCTCAAGTTAACGCACTATATGATAAGATCAAGGTAATTCAAATAATGTTGTGAATTTTGTTCTCTTTGCTGATACGGATCCAGTAACATACGAAGAAGCATGTAAAGAAACCAAATGGAAGGATGCCATGGATAAAGAGATGGATTCAATAATAAAAAACGCAACCTGGGAATTAGTCGAACCTCCAAAGAACCAAACCCCGATAGGAGTGAAGTGGATATACAAAACGAAATATGACGAGCATGGAAAAATAAGTAAACATAAAGCGCGATTGGTGGTGAAGGGCTACAAACAGAAATACGGTATCGATTATCAAGATGTTTTTGCTCCTGTAATAAGTTTTGATACAGTTAGGCTTGTACTAGCATTAGCTACGCATCATGGATGGTATTCATATCAAATGGATGTAAAGACAGCCTTTCTAAATGGCAACTTAAAGGAGCAAGTGTTTATCGAACAACCAGAAGGGTATATCACAAAAGGTGAAGAAAGAAAGGTATGTAAACTAAAAAAGGCTCTTTATGGTTTAAACAAGCCCCGAGGGCTTGGTATAGTAGAATAGAGGGATATTTCACATCACGTGGTTTCAAGAAGTGCATCTATGAACATACCTTATTCATCAAAATATCTAAAGGTGTGAGGATCAAAATTTTCTTGTATGTCGATGACCTCATAATAGCCAACGATTCCTTAACCATGTTAAATCACTTTAAGGAGTCAATGAAAACAGAATTTGATATGACTGACATGGGAATTCTGCATTACTTTCTCCGAATGGAAGTCTCATTTAAGAATGGAGACATTGTTCTTTCGCAGCAGCAATATGCAAGAAGTTTATTAGACAAGTTCAATATGGCGAGTTGCACGGCTATTTCAACTCCAATGGAGTATGGTTTACGTCTATCCAAACAAGATCCCGATGACGAAATAGACCCAAATATCTACAGCAGACTAGTTGGCAGCCTTATGTATTTAACTAACACAAGACCAGACATTATGTTTGCGGTTAACAAAATTAGTCATTTCATGGAACAACCGAAGAGAAGTCATTGGGAAGCTGGGAAAAGGATCCTAAGATACGTAAAAGGAACGATAAATCAGGGGCTAGTTTATTCTAAAGGATGCAAAGGCTCATTAATTGGTTTCAGAGATAGTGATTGTGCAGGAAATATCGACGACAGTAAGAGCACATCTGGATATGTGTTTCAATTCGGATCTGGGGCTGTAGCCTGGTAGTCAAAGAAACAAAAGGTGGTAGCTTTGTCATCAGCAGAAGCGGAATATATCGCACTGTCCATGGATGGATGTCAAGCTCTTTGGCTCAAAGGAATTCTGGATGAATCGGAAGAAAAGATCGACCATCCTCTGGTAGTTTACTGCGACAATAAATCGACTATATGCTTGGCCAAAGATCCGGTATATCATGGCAAGAGCAAACAGATAAGGATTAAGTATCATTTCATTCAGGACCTGATTAAGAATGATGATATAGAAGTGCGATATTGCTCAACCAAACAACAAATAGCTGATGTCCTCACTAAAGCTCTGCAACCAAAGGATTTCCTGCGTTTAAAGGAGTTCCTGCACATCGCTGCAATCTAGCTTACGGGAGGGTATCAGACGAATAGGATTTATAAGCTAGATCATATTATATCAGTTTTATTATTATAAATAAAGTATGTAACGTTATTATTATTTTTCTAACCTAGTTTGAGGCGGTTATCATTATGAAACCCCTCGTATATATGTAAACATGATGTAACGAATTCATTTACCAATTCAATCAAGAACATCTTCAATTACTCTCATTCGGAATCCAAGTCTGGTAGTGTATTTAATTCCAATATTTCAGTCGAGTTTCTATTTGTTTCAGTGAGATTTTGATGAGTTTCGGTTGATTTTCGGTGTGATTTTATGTTCTTCGGACAGTTTACATCAGATTTCATATTGATTCTGGACTAATTCGATCAGGTTTTGGGGATTTTCGATTGAAGTTTAGCTGTGTCGTTTGAGAAATTAAGTCAGTTTCATTCTGTTCTAACTTTTGACTGAATGACTTTTTTGAAGAAATTCGCCGTTGATAATGGCAATTGTACTATGCTTGATAAGAAGTCGCCATTAACAATGGCTTATGTTGGTACAAGTGCAGAATTCGCCATTATAAATGGCTTTTTGTGCAGGATTTCAAAAAAATTGCCATTACAGATGGCTATGGTAGCTTTACAAATGATTGTGCCACAAACCTGCATCTCATGTAAATTTGCCATTTTGACTGGCTATGGCACGAATTGTGAAATACTTTTAGGAGTGGCATTAGTTGTCAAATGTTTCCTCATATTGGCACTACTTCTGTAAAAAAACCCCCATTAAACAGAACCAAGAACGTAATCAAACAGTAAAAGAATTAGCCTCTGGTCTAATTTAACAGACTGTTAATTTAAAAAAAAAAAAAATCAAGAGTTCAATATTGAGTTTTTGTAGATGAATATGGATTTCATGCCATTTTAAATGTTTGTTGGAAAATACGTCAGTTTATGTAGAAGACAATGAAAGGAAGATGAGACGGAGACAAAGCCCCAAGTAAAAACGAAGTTATCAAAATACTATACTCGATAGAGAGAACGTCTAACTAATACTCAACTAACTGCGAAATCAACTAACTAAACTATTGCTAACTTATTTTCTATTACTAGTAGAGGCTTGCATTACATAATCATTGTTGTTTCAAGGGCAGATATCCAACTAAGTACAAGGAGTATCCAACTCTAAAGAGCCAAACTCGACCAAGATCTATTGCAGCTTCAAGCCACACTCCATGTTAGATATTTTAATGTAATCGAGATTGAGTTGGTGACCAAGAAAATAATAATACACGTCAAGAAACTTAGGTGGTGCGAAGTGCACATTTGTTTGAGTTGTTATAAGTCTAAGTGTTTCTGGTGGAGCCCCTAATCAATGGGGTTCCAAGGAGGCAACACCCCCTTGGCGGGGGGCCGGGAACAGCGCCCTTGGGAGCAGGGTCCAAGGGGAGGTAGCCCCTGGCACGGTCGAAGGGGATCTAGCTGGGTTGAGCTGGAAAAATTATGCATTTGGAGGCAATTTTTAATTTAAAATAAAATAACTGCCTTGAGGCAGTTTACGGTGTAATCCCATAATTCGAAATTAGGGTTCTTGGTTACATTATCTTCTCGTTCAATATGAATTCTCATACACACACTTACTTGTTCTTGTTATTACTGAAATTCTGAGTTGTATCCGATTGAATTATTTGAAAGAACTACCGATATAGGCTACTTTCTTAACCAAGAACCTAATACTTAGGGGGTTTTTTATTAAATTATAAGTTCTCATTTTTTAATCAATAAATTCCCTTAAAACAGTTTCTAATTTTCAATATAGTTTACTTTAGTGTTATTTTTCTTAATATACTATTAGTCGTGTCTTGGTACAACGTCGGGTAATTCGTCGTCGAGTTTATCCATTAATTTGCTAAAACATACCCGTCAGGAATTTACCATACATTTTAATTAATTATAATTAATGTAATTTTATTTACATGACAACTATTACAAATTAAACTATGATACATTATATACATATAAGTTTTATCATAAACAAATAATATCATTATAACTTATATATAGTTTTACGTACACACTTCATAAAATACAAAATATAAATAATATTATGAAATACATATTCTAAAAATGATAATTTTCTACATAGTAAACCTACTAAAATAAATCACTATTAGACAAAGGTTAGGAAATAATAAAAATTAAAACCCGTCCATTACCCGCGAATTAAACTTTCAAAAGTAATTGAATGCCCGTGCTCATACCCATCCAGCTTCGGTATAGCCATCCCGGCCAGATGTTGTTTTGGGCATACTCGTCGGGTTCAAGGTTTTTTGTCATCCCTATGGTAACGCATCACTCCCACCACTATGACCCCCCCCCCCATTGTGGTACCCGCAAGGCTCATCTGCCAACGTCCCTACCAAGAGTGAGCCACAAACAGAGTCGTGCAACACGAATGTTCCTGACAAACACTTTCATAGTTATGTTAGGCGTAAGTCAACCCTCAATGCAGGCCGAGTCCAGAGGTGGTGGAAGGTGTGCTGCCGAACAGAGCCCAAATTTGTAGGGACACGTAATTATTATATCTTATTGAGGTTAACATGTAATTTTATATGTAGGGACCCATTTTTTTCTACTCGTATAGGGCACTCAAGAGCCCCATAATTCTCAGAGACAGCCCTGCCCTAGGGTCTTTTATAATCTAAAGAGTAAACTACAATTAGAGTCCCTGAGGTTGACACTGGATTGCATGTTGAGCCCCTACTTTACAAATTTGAATAATCAAGTCTCCAACGTTACTCAATTGCAACAATTAAGTCCATGTTGTTAGATGGTCATTTAAATTAGAGTGAAAAGTCCAAAATGCCCCCAGATTTTTTATATGCAACATGAGTCCCAGCCTGTAAACTTTAAATTGTCCTTCCAAATTCAAACCTTTTACATTTTTCACTAACCACCCTAATCTACTAACTAATCATTCTATAAACTAACTGAAAACTGCTAATAAACTAACTAATCGTACAATTAATAAACTAATTAATCAAACAAATCCTGCATAATCAACTACAGTTCAAACTAATCATACTGCTAATCAATTGTAGCTAATGATAATTCTTATCAACTGCAGTTCAAACTATTCAAATTGATTAACTGCAGTTCAAACTAATTAAACTGGCAAACATTCTGGTCAAACAGATCATTTGCATAAGTTGTTAACTTAGCATAAGTCAAATAGATTAGTTACATAAGCATAAGTCAAATAGATTAGTTACATAAGCATAAGTCAAATAGATCAGTTAGTCAAACCCACAATCAAAACATTCTGGCCAAACAAATCAGTTGCATAAGTTCAAAACTGGTCAAACCCATTCATGCATAAGTTCAAAACTAAGTTCAATGTACATGATCAACCATTACAATGTACATGATTAACCTACACTACTCTTCAAACAAAAGTTAAACCATTCAAACAGAAGTTAAACCATGATAAAACTTCAACCTATATGATATGTACTTTATCATTTCTGTTACAATGTATAAGATCAAACCATTACCATTCAAGCAGAAGTAAAACCATTCAAATTATATGATCTATGTATATAAGAAAACATCAACTATTATCATTTCTGTTACAATGTATAAGATCAAACCATTACTTAAACATCAACCATTACCATTTTTGTTACAATGAATAAGATCAAACCATTACACAATCTATAAACTATGTACATGATCAAGCATCATCATTCAAAAATCATTTATGTTCCAACGTACATGCTCTATGTATATGATCAAACATCAACCATTATCATTTCTATTACAATGTACATGATCAACCTATATGATCTATGTACATGATCAACCATTACCATTCAAACAGAAGTTAAATGATTACATGATCATCAACTATTACATATATTCCAAAACTAATGGTTTCTTACATTTAGTGGCAAAAATGGGTATACTTAATCATAACAACTACTTCCAAAAAATGATTAATAAAAAAAACCCATGAACTGTTTTAGTTAGTCTTCTAGTTATGCATCATTAATATATACAAAAGCCACTATAAACTAACCTACTCTATTCTATCACCCCTGCCCCTATTAAACCGTATTTCCACATTCGCATTGCCCAGAAACCTGAGCACCACCCTAATGTGGACCATGAGCTGGCGTACGGTTGCTTGCAACATTATTCCGGCTAGAATTTCAAGATCAATTTTACAAATCAAACACATTTGACAAATTATCATGTTAATAACGTTAAATTCAACAACGTTGGGGACTTGATTGTTCAAATTAGAAAAGTATGGACTCAACGTGCAATCTGGTGTCAGCCTTAGAGACTCAAATTGTAGTTGACTCTAATCCAAATTACACACTTATTTTTCTTCTCCCTCTTATCTCTCAAATTCGCAGCATTATTTCCTCTTATAGATGTGGATGTCTAAACTTTGTTAACACCATCCCCAAAAGTCGTTCTTTGAAGTCGTGCGTGGCATCATAGCCGTTCTTGGGGTCTTGCCTAGTTTAACCGCCACTTGCATGAAATTTGGATCTGTTAATTTCAGGATTCAGTGTTGCGGAATGGAGGCCCACACCACACCAGTTTTTTTTTGTTTAGATGCTGCATGGATTCCATTCTGACTCAATCACATGTCCTGTCTTTCTTATTTTCATTTGTGTTGTCCCTAAATATATATAGCTTATTTATAGTTTTAGTCCATTAATTTGTAAGGCAGTCAATAAAGTCATCAAGGTTATCAACTTTATAACGCCACTCAAGAAAAACATATATTACTCCATGCGTCCATGCACTTCACATACATAGATATTCTAACTTTGATTCTTTAATTAATAGATAAATGAACTTATTTTGGTTAATAGATAAGTGTAATAGTTACAGGGTTAATAAACACTCGAATGGTATCAAAAGTATTAGTGTTGTTCAGTCACCAAATCCATTATAATATGATCCTACTTCAATATAGAAATATCCAAATGTCGGGTCTTCTTGTACAGTTTTTGTTACTCAATTTAACTTCCAAACATATAATAGTTAAAGACATCTCTCAGACCACCCGTAGTGGGGCGTGATTTTTAAAAAAAAAATGAAAAATAACGCCCCAAAACGCCCCCACTACCATTACAGTAGGCGTGTTTTGGCGTTATTTTTGAAACAAAATCAGTTTGGCGTTTTAAAAAACACGCTCAAATTTGCTTTGGGGCGAGAGATGAACATTTGACCCACCAATCACACCCCACATGTCTGACATTTGAGCCAACTTTTGTCTTCATATGCCACTTTTTAGCTAATATTAATAAGTTTGTCTGACAACTTAAATTAAAAAAAAAAGTGAAATGATTGAATGGGGGGTATTGGCATAATGACCCACTACACCACTTTTGCTATAATGCCTCATCGCTGACTAGGACGCCACGTGTCGGATAATGCCCCATGGTGGGGGCATTATACCACATTACCACTACACATGGTTTAAATACTTAATCCATATAATAATGATGTATTTTAATAATAATGTATTTCATGATGGATTAAGTCGGTATCGATTTGATGGATATTCAGTCAGTATCGATTCGGTATGTTACAATATCAAGTTCCAAACATGAATAACTATAGATTGTAGTTGAATAACAATAAAAAGAAACCTAAAATAAAATTTATATTTTTTAAATAATAAATTTATCATTTCAATGTTTCTTAAAGAATAATAACCGAAATAAATTTACATTGAGATAGTTGGTAAACAGGCAACAAACTGCTTCTTTAATGTGTTGTTGAAATTTGTTCGAACCTAACATGCTCAAATAATCCCCCACTATTAGAGAAAAAGATTTGTAGATATTGTAAATCATTATACTTATCTCCTTCCTTAATAATAGGAGATCTCTTTGTAATTATTTGTTATAAATATATGTTTCAATCCCTCAACGATTATTGAGGTTGATTTTCAATTCCTTACATGGTATCAGCCTAAATCTCCAACCCTAATCTCCTACCCTCTTCGATCCTCTTCTTCTTCAGCCGTCAGCCGTCCTCTTCATGGCTGCCTCCAACAGTTCTGACTCCCTTCTTCCCTTCAACAACGTCTCCCACCTCACCTCCATTAAACTTTCTGCCTCGAACTATCTGGTATGGCGCAATCATATGCGTCTTCTTCTTGCTCTTCATCACCTTAAGGAGCATATCGATGGTTCGTCTTCACCACCGGCGAAGACTATCTCAGCGGACAACAAAACTGTCCCCAATCCGGACTTCGTTTCCTGGACTACCAATGATCAGAAAGCAGCGCTTCTTCTTCTTTCTTCTCTAACCGAAGCGGCTGCTGCTGAAGTTCTTGGCTTGGAGAGTGCGCGAGAAATCTGGTCAGCTCTTGAAAACACCTACAGCAATGCGTCTGTTGAGTGGGTTCAATCTCTTCGTGATTCTCTTCGCGCTTTAACTAAAGGTAATTCTACAGTAACCGAATTTTCTCGCAAGTTTAAAAATTTTTGTGAACAGCTTGCTGCCATTGGTCACCCGGTTGCTGATATTGATAAACTCCACTGGTTTCTTTGTGGACTCGGACCATCCTATGAGGTATTTTCTACTGCTTTACGTGCAACCAAGCCTGCACCTTCGTTTTCGGATTTAATTGCTCAAGCAAAAAGTCATGAGATGTTTTTACAATCTCTTCATGGAACCGCCACCACCCCAGCTGCCTTTTATAGCCAGAATCAGCGTGATTCTGGCAATCGTGGTCGGGGCCGAGGTGCTAACAGTCGCGGCTCATTCTCTCGTGGTCGTGGTCGTGGTGGTACTCGTCGGCCACCCCACAGCCAACTTTGTCGTACCAATGGCCACTACGCATCGGCCTGTCCAAATCTCCATACCTATGCGTCACAGGCTCCTGTCGTGAATGATTCTTTAGCTACAGCGTTTCATGCACAGTGTCATGTTAATGTTAACCATGACACTCCAGATTGGACAGGCGACTCCGGTGCATCTGATCATATGGCTCCCACAAAAGAGTGTCTTCATCACTCTACTCCTTATACAGGTAATGATAAGGTTACGTTTGGTAATGGTAAGCAACTTCCAATTACTCATAAAGGTTCCTATAATCTTTGCAATACTATTACACTTCGTGATATTCTTGTTGTTCCTCATCTAACCAAGAAGTTATTATCTATTAGCAAGTTGACTACCGATCATCCTGTTGGTGTTCTCTTCTCTCAACATTATTTTCATATTCAGGGTCGGAACACAAAGCAGGTGCTCGCTAAAGGAATATGTGTTGATGGACTATATGTGCTTAAAGATGGACCGAGGACTTATGTTGCTGACATCTCCAATAAAGCATCTTATGAATTATCGCATTCACGTTTAGGACATGTGTCTTTTGATGTTATTTCTGTTTTAAACAAGTCTGGTTATTTATCTGTAACTTCTCTTTTGCCTAAACCGAATATTTGTGCTTCTTGTCAACTTGCTAAGGGACAACGTTTACCTTTTGTTTCTAATGATAAGCGTGCATCTTTTCCTCTAGATTTGATTCATTGTGATTTATGGGGACCTGCTCCCATTGCTTCTAAAGATGGTTATCGCTATTATGTGATTTTTATTGATGATTACTCCCGGTTTACTTGGTTCTATCCACTCAAAACCAAGACAGGCTTTTATTCGGTCTTACTCTCCTTCATTAATGACCTGCCTTCATTAATCTGGTCCAAACTCAATACTCCAGAAAAATCAAAGTTTTTCAAAGTGACGGGGGCACTGAGTTTGTTAATCACACAGTTAGAAAAATCTTTGAAGACAATGGCACTTTTCACAGATATTCATGTCCCTACACGCCACAACAAAACGGGTGTGCCGAACGCAAACATCGTCACATAGTGGAAACAGGCCTTGCTATGTTATTTAACGCCAGTATTCCGGCTTCTTTTTGGGTAGATGCTTTCACCTCCGCGACATTTATTATTAATCGCATTCCATCTCCTTTGCTTGAGAACAAGTCACCCTTTGAGTTATTGATGAAGCAAGCGCCCCAATATTCCAATTTTCGGGTGTATGGATGTTTAGTATTTCCATATTTGCGTGACTATGCCAAACATAAGCTTGAGCCACGGAGCCTTCCATGTGTTTTTATTGGCTATAGTTCTTCTCACAAAGGTTTTCGTTGCCTTGATCCAACCACAAATCGGATATTTATTTCACGTCATGAACGCTTTGATGAATTCTCCTTTCCGTTCAAAGGCATACATGAAACCACGCCTCTTGACCGCTTGGTGCTAACCACCTTTTTTGATGAGCCTACCCCTTTAACCCAATCCTTTGTTCCGCCCAATGACTCTTTTCCCAGCCCACCTATTACCCAGCCCAATACTATTAGCCAGCCCGACACGCCATCTGAAACCTGCCCCTTGTGTCCCATTTTACCCCATAACCCAGTTCAGCCCAACCCACCGAATGATCCATCACCTTCTGACCCGCTTGTTACTGAACTATCTTCTGGCCCACCTTTATCTACGGCCCAACCTCATAACCCGACTCAGCCCCCTACCTCTCCTACTATCGCACCTGTAACCGACCCACACCCCGTTTCCGCTCCTACTTCCGTCACACAATCCATTCCCGAACCTGACCCTATACTTGATCCTGAGCCTACTAACCAAAATACTCATCCCATGATGACACGTGCCAAGGCTGGCATCTTCAAACCAAAGTACCAAGCGGATCTTTCGTGTCTTCAATCGTATGCTTTACATGTTGCATTGTCTTCCATTAATGAACCTCGTGGTTTCAAATCGGCATCTAAGGATCCTTTGTGGATGGCTGCGATGGTTGATGAGTTTACTGCTTTGCAAAACAATAAAACTTGGACATTGGTCCCGCGTCCATCATCCTCTAATGTTGTGGGTTCTAAATGGGTTTTCCGTGTTAAGTATCACTCTGATGGTACTATTGAGCGCTACAAGGCGCGTTTGGTGGCTCAAGGCTTTACTCAAATTCCAGGCTTGGATTATTTACACACTTTCAATCCTATTGTTAAAGCTTCAACAGTCCGTATTGTTCTATCAGTTGGGGTTCTCAACAACTGGAAGTTGCAGCAGCTAGATGTCAAGAATGCATTCTTGAATGGAAACCTGGATGAAACTGTTTTTATGGAGCAACCGCCCGATTTTGTAAGTTCCAAGTATCCAAATCATGTTTGCAAATTATCCAAGGCACTTTATGGTCTTAAGCAAGCTCCTCGTGCTTGGTTTCAGCGTTTGAGCACTTTTCTTCTCTCCTATGGGTTTATATGCAGTCGTGCCGATACATCTCTCTTTGTTCTTCGCAAAGATCGTCATATCATGTATCTTCTTGTGTATGTGGATGATCTCATTCTCACCGGTGACAATGAGTCCATCATTACTACCTTTATTTCTCATCTTAATAAGGAGTTTGCGATTAAAGATCTTGGGGCTCTAAATTATTTTTTGGGCTTGGAAGTTGTGTATACTACAGCTGGTCTTTTTCTAACACAAGCCAAATATGCTAAAGATATTCTTCTTCGGGCAAACTTGTATGATGCTAAACCAGTTAGCACTCCTCTTTCTCCACATGAGTCCTTTGTCGTAGATGGTGTTCCATATTCTGATCCCACTTTATATCGTTCTTTAGTTGGAGCTCTGCAGTATTTAACCATCACCAGACCTGATTTGTCTTATGCGGTTAATCAACTTTCTCAGTTTCTGCATGCCCCTACCATTAATCATTTTCAGGCTGTCAAACGGTTATTATGCTACGTCAAAGGCACTTTATCGTTTGGTCTCACCTATAGTCGCCCGCACGTCCCATCCGTTGTCGGATATTCTGATGCTGACTGGGCTCGATGTCTTGATACACGACGCTCAATGTTTGGTTATTCGATTTTTCTTGGTGGAAATTTGGTATCTTGGAGTGCCAAGAAGCAGCCTACTGTCTCCAGGTCCAGCTGTGAATTTGAGTATCGTGCTATGGCAAACACTGCTGCTGAACTTGTTTGGATTACTCATCTTCTACAGGAGTTGTATGTTCTCCCCTCTGATCGACCTACGTTACTTTGTGATAACAAAAAGTGCTTTGTTTATGACTCAGAATCCTGTTGCACACAAACGTGCCAAACATATTGACTTGGATTATCATTTTATTCAGGAGTTAGTGAATTCTGGTAAGCTCTACACCAAGTTTGTTCCTACCAATCTCTAGGTGGCTGACATCTTCACCAAGAGTCTTCCGCGCGCGCAATTTGAAGTCTTTCGTAACATGCTTCGTCTCGGACCGCCACTGTTTCGATTGAAGGGGGTATTAGAGAAAAAGATTTGTAGATATTGTAAATCATTATATTTATATCCTTCCTTAATTATAGGAGATCTCTTTGTAAATCTGTTTTAAATATATGTTTCAATCCCTCAATGATTATTGAGGTTGATTTTCAATTCCTTACACCCACCCTAGCTCAGTTGGTTAGTTGGGCTGGTGTTCTCCTTGGAGACGCCGGTTCGACTCCCGGCTGTAGCAAAAGGTGCGGGACGTCCCAATGATGGATCATTTTCTACCGAAGCATGGTTCGATCCGGAGGGCAACCCGGTTTTACCCAGCTGTTACCACAGCGAGGTTCTCGTGTGAAGGCAATATGGTTTCCGGGCGAAGGTCAGTTTGCGTGGCTGACGGGGCCCGATAGAACATCGCGTCCGGAGGTGGGGCTGACGGGGGATTGCCTTTGACAAGAACCCGGTAACCACTAGGTCTGTACATAGAAAGTCACCCTTCAAAAAAAAAACCTAACATGCTCAAATTTATTATTTTATGGCAAAGAACATAAGTATTCTATGTCATGTGCCACCACCACTATTTTTCAGTGCAACCACCAGACCAAGACCAAGACCATGACTCTACAAAAAAAAAACTCTCTCAAAAAGCACCGGGAAAATATGACCACCATAAAACCGTCACTGCCACCACAACGGAACAACCTAACCGCCACCACCATAACACCACCACTGCCACAGTACCACCACATACATTGCCGATTTCTCAATCTCTAACCTCATCGACAACCACACTCGTCACATGCTCCGCCGGTAGTCATGGCTTCGATAGCAAATCCCACCTCGACCACCATCATTGAGATCGGAAGTAGAGGAGGCGGTTCTGCATTCTGGTGCTGGTCGCCTCCCTGTTTACTGCTGCAAGTTCAGCATGCAAGTGTATAGATGAATGGTAAAACTGAGTAAGGGTATAACTATAATTTCTAGATTTACTGTAGATAAGATCTATGCTATTTGTTATACTAGAGGGGTTCCCGCGCGCTTCGTGGCGGGTCTTTGGGCATTATCTGTCAGATTCATTATAATACCAGTACTATACCGACACTCGGCATAGCAGTCGTTTCCAATCGACACGTTTTTTAAATCGATTGAAAACCCATAAAAACGCATACCTGTACCGGTACCGTTGTTGCTTGGTCAGTATCGGTCCGTTACGATACCGGTATCATAGAGACACTCGATGTAGCTTATGATACCAAAAAATATTTTATTACAAATATTACTTTGTGTTCAATGAATTTTATATCGCCACGTGGAGAATTCTATAAAAACGAATACGGTACTGTTACCAACGTTGTTTGGTCGGTACATGTTCAGTTTGCGATGAAAAAAAAATCAACTATAGTTTGAATACCGATGTTGTTTGGTCAGTATATGTTTGGTTGTGATGATAAAAATCAACTATATATGACCATTCGAGTAGAACTTTTATCAAATCGTACATTCGTTGTAAGACCCGGACTTACATAACTAAGAATTTATAGAAATTCTTGCATTTATATAAAAGTAATGCAAGAAAACATCCATATAAAATTTTGGGTTTAATAAACTTCATAAGTATTTAAAACATTTCGATACATTAACGTTGTTCGGTTTATAAAACAACTAAACAAAAGCGGAAGCATATTCTTCGATTATGTTCGGTTTTTCGATATGCTTGACCAATCATCTGTAGCATCATATCAATCACCTACATTACAAATTTATCATAAACATTTGTTTTGTAATGCATAAATCATAACAACATAGCTCAAGTATCCCAAAACAACAACAAAAGAAAACTTAAACCAAACCCGCCGTAGGCTACAGCTTGATGGTCGTAGCTTACGGCAAGGAAGTAAAGAGAAAAACAGAACAAGCCTGCCGTTGCCTACGGCTGGCAGGCCGTAGGTTACGGCAGCAAGCTGCAGCTGAGAAGATTCCAGGAGGGGTCTGCCATAGCCTACAGCAGGCAGGCCATAGGTTACGGCAACTAGCTGCTGCTGTACAATTCCCCTTTTTACCCCCTTTTTAGTAAAAGTCCCGTATCTCATCGAATACTTATCCATTTTACACAAAACTTGTTCCTATTTGATCGTAAAACATTTGTCCACATATTTAACTTGTAATCCCATAACCCGGATTCATAACAACATGTTTTACGCTACCGATTCAAAATTCGTATATTTAATTATTTGACTTGTTATTATGTTTAAGCATAAAACCTTATAACCTTATGGAATTCATATCTTTTTACACATATATTCTTTTTACGACTTTACCCCAATACCCGGAGTATAAATCTCACGTTTCACACATCCGTTACCGGGTTTGCGTTTATGCTTATTCGACTTGTTCATCCTTATAATGGTTGAACTTAATTATTCCGAATTCTTTTCAAGAATTCACAATCTTTCATTTATGACTCGTTACCCGAGTCTTTCAATTTTAGTCCGTGTTCCCGTTACTCGGTTTACGCTTGTATTCATATTTTTACCCATCAACTGGGTTTATGCCGAAGTTATTACTCACGCACCATTCCGGTATACGTTAAAACTTTGTTTTGACCCGTTTGCTTGCTCATGTGAAATCCTTCACTTTTAAACAATCAAACTCTTCATCATACTTTATTTTGACCCGTTTAGTTGTTTGTGTGAAATCTATCACTTTTAAACAAACCAAACATATCACTATTTGCTATTTTGACCCGTTTGATTGTTCATGCAAAGTCCATCACTTTTGAACTAATCAAACATATCATTATTCGCTATTTTGACCCGTTTTATTATTCATGCAAAGTCCATCACTTTTGAACTAATCAAACATATCATTATTCGCTATCTATCTATTCGGTTAGTTCGTGCGAAATCCATTTATGAATAAGAGGATAAAAAGTTGTAAATGAGAGAGATTTCTCATCCGTTCTTTGGGACCCATCATCGTGGAAGGTCTAAAAGTTGTAAATGACATAGTTAAATACTAACTAAATTAAAGGTAAATTAGCATGTGTGATTTTAAATAAACCAATTCGGTTGCAACTGGTTTTTTGTATTATCTCGTAAATTTATAAATTAACTAAATAACAAATAGCAAACACTATAGCCTTTTGCATAGTTTTGTTTGTGTTTTTTTAAATATTATTGCGATTATATATATATATATATATATATATATATATATATATATATATATATATATATGATTACAAAGGTTGAAGCGTGTCATACACGTGTGAGGAATCACATAATAATGACATGAGTAAATTACAAGTTTTGTCCTTTATATTTACACCAAATTGCAGGCGCTGTCCTTTAGCGCAAAAGTTTACGAGTTTTGTCCTTAACGTTTCAAAATCTTGCACGTTATGTCCTTTAGGCCAAACCCAATTAGATTTTTTGGTTAAATCTGGTCATGTGCCTTGCACATGAGGGTATTGTTGTCATTTCACCTTCTCAAGGGCTATTTTGTAAAGAACTTTTATTGAGGGACTATTTTGTAACAAACTAAAAAATAAAAGGGTTATATAATGATAATCCCTATCTCAACCTCTACACATTTCTCTCTACCACCCTCATCGGCACCATCTGCCACTGCCATAACCAACCCCACCCCATGCCAAAACCACCACCACCCCCACACCACCTGCTTAAAAATGAGATTTCAGATAGAAGGGCGTCATTGGGTCTTCTTGCTTTTCCCAAAACTGACAAGAGTTTAGTGTACACAAACCTCCAAATTATGAACTATGTTAATAACTTATATCTTTAACAATAGTTAATAACTTATGAGCTATGGTGATTCAATCACTCAATCACGAAAGTAAGTAACAAAAATGTTACTAAAAACCAAAGAAAACTACACCTGCTCTTGAAGTGTTTATGCTCTTTAGAGCTATACACCCATTTAACAACAGATAAAGCATGCCTCCATTGACCTTTATCACCAAGTCCACCAACAGTCTTCAACAACTAATCTTCTGTAAACTGCAATTCTGACAGTTTCATCATTCTAGAAAACTTCCAGTTCTTCATACTTAACTCAGTTCCACTAAGCCTATCCAACAAACAAACATTATTCACAAATGTATAAAATTCATAAAGAAAAATTGAAAAAAAAGAAGAATTTAACATTTTTATACCTGTCAACAAGAAACTTTATAGCTTCAGCATCACTTACCTTTCTCTTTTTTTTTAACCCACTTCCTATTCTTTTCAATTAACCCATCTTCTAACTCAATATCATCTTCCACAACCCACTTGAACTTATCTCTCTCCTTCTCAATAAACTCACTCAACCCATCTAAAGATTCATACTTTAAGCTCTCCCCATCTAAAAATTCATACTAATCAATAAACTGAAATCAAAGAATAACCGTAGCCTGGGGATTTGTGCGAGGGTCGGTTTCCCTCATAATTAAAACCATCATACCTGTGAGACCTTGAATTGACATGTAGAACTTTGAATCCCTAGGCCTTGTAATCGATCTGTAAAACTCTGAATCCTCCATCACCATACCTTGAATCTCTTGTCGGAATCTGATGGTGGTTCGTATTCCACCACCTCCACTCAAACCATTGTTGTTTTTTGTGAACCAACTCACCTGTGTTTGCTGCCTTCATCGTCGGAATAAGAGAGAGAGAAAGGGGGGGCTAATAGAGAGAGGATCGCCGGAGGTGGTGGTGGTCTGTGGTGGATGATGGAGACTGAAGAGAGAGAGGGTCGCCGGAGGTGGTGGTGGTGTCTGTGGTGGATGTTGGCTGAGAGAGATAGAGAGAGAAGAGAGAGATGTTAAAGAGAGACTGAAGAGAGCAGGGTTTTAACTCTATATATATTTTAATTTTTTACCTTTTAATTAACATATTTTTTTAATTAAATGGATAAAATTACAAAAATATCCTTATTTGCCTACTAAAATTACAAAAATATCCTGATTTAACCAAAAAAATTAACTGGGTTTGGCCTAAAGGACATAACGTGCAAGATTTTGAAACGTTAAGGACAAAACTCGTAAACTTTTGTGCTAAAGGACAACGCCTACAATTTGGTGTAAACACAAAGGACAAAACTTGTAATTTACTCTAATGACATTTTATCGGGGGTCTGAACCCAAATTTCTTCTTGCTTTGTTATCAATAATAATGACATTTTATCGGGGGCAGCCGCAGTTATTGTTTTCAGCCGTTCATCTCAGAATGGGTACTCCAAATTCCAATGTCACACTTTTTGCTGAACAGGTAATTAAAGTAAATGATGTAACTTTATTATTTCTGTAAAATTAGTTTGACCTAATAATCAGTTTAGGGGTATATGCAATAAAAGTGGTTCTGATTATTAGGGGTCATTTTGCATGTAAATTTTTTTTAATGATTAACTGATTTTGATTATTTTGCACAATTGTACATTGGTAATCTTGCGATGGTTGCTTTGAGAAATGCTTATCATGGTGAAAGTGCTGGTACTATTGGAGCCACAGCGAGCACAGCCGCAAGATAATAATAACAAATAACATCATCCTATCCAGTTCTGCGTAGAAGAATGAAATATCATTAAAACAGCACCCATTCCGAGATGAACGACTAAAAACGAGCGCAGCCGCAGCGATGGTTTTCAGCTGTTCATCTCGGAATGGGTGTTGTTGATGGTTTTCAGCCGTTCATATCGGAACGGGTGTTGTTTTAATGTTGTTTGATTCTTTGACGCAGAACCGGACACGATGATGTTATCAGCCCGCAAGTAACCCTTTGTAGGCCACACGTTTCATCTTTGTACGGGGAAGATAAGTGCTTCTCTCCTAGGGCATACACTTGGTGGCAGCCTGCCATATTTAACGTATAAAAAACTTTATATGTTAAATATGACGGGCTCCCTCCAATAACCTGTGTCTTGTATGCCCTATGGTGAGAAGCACACATCTTCCTCATACAAAACAAAGAAAAATTATAAAAAAAAAAAAAACATGAGATTAACAAAGAAACAAATCGTTGTAATTATTGTTACAGATTTATAATGTTTATTTTTTATCGATTAATGTTTATCGTTGTAATTTTGTTAGCAAATTTATAATGTTCGGCATATTGCATTTCGTATTTGTATCGATTAAAGAATTATGGTTAAAGCATTATGTACTTATTATTGATTTGATGGAAAGATTGATAAACTAACAGCTAAAAAAATTAACAAAAGTATATCACCAAAGAATCGATAAACTAACAGAAAAACGAGTTCCAACATATCACGAATAAGAAAACTAACTTAAGTACTATACAATATATCACGAGACGACTGCTAAATTAACGGTAAACGAGTATCCTATTGTAAATCGCCACTCCCACCGCGTTGCGCGGGTAAATGGCTAGTTTTTCACAATGTTGCTCCAGGTTGCAGTGGTGGTTCATTTTTCAGACGTGAAGGTGATTTTGGGGTGGTGGTGGGTTTATGATGGAGACCAAACAAGAAAGAGAGAGAAAGAAAAGGGGAGACGGGTGGGAGTGGGTATGTGTGTAAAAGGTGGACCCCACTTATTAATTTTTTATTAGGCCATGTATAGTCATAAAGCCCTTTGTGGGACGTTATGCGACAAGTGGCGAAATGCGTAAGAGAGGGACTTTGTGGGGGTTTATATAACTTTAGTGTGTAGTGAGGATATATATGTATGTATGTATATGTGTGAGAGTGGGGAAGAATGGGTCACGCCGTGATGGTGTTCGCGAGGATTGAAATTTTCTCGCTCATAGCACCCCTCGTAGTGGTGTTTATGGGCGCTATGGGGCGTTATGGGAGGATATGGCGTGATATAAGGCCCCATTACGAATGGTCTTAGTAAGTATATTTTTGTCAATCCATATTCATTTAACACCAAAAACTACACCCCATCGATGTTATGGACCATCTGAGAAACGAGTGTGTAAAAGATAAGAACTATAGATGTAATTTTAGAAAAAAATAGAGACTATAAATGAAATTTCATTAAATCACATGAAGTATAATATTTTTATCTGAAAGAAAAAAAAAATGATATTAATTAATGTCCGTTCTTATGAGTAAAAATCAGAGCCAAATTAGCATGTCTAGAGATTGGAATAATCCAACTTTTAACTTTTCAAACTTTCCGCTGATCCATCATTCATTGTAATTTCTATATCTGGCTGCTGGCTAGTGATAACTTTAATATTTATAAATGTGTTTAAAAAATAGTTCAAATATAACAAAACTAGTCACTTTCCCACTTTCGCTTAAAGCCAAACATGTTGTCCTAATATATGACATATTCATTTCATTCTACATACTACCTGGGACCTCCTATTTATCGTATCTTCATCATTGTAGAGAGAGAGAGTGTGTGTGTGAGAGTGAGTGAGTGATTGATTGATGAAGATACCTTATTGTATCCAATTATTCATCATCATCTCCATAGCAGTTTTCATATATGTATATTCAAGAAACCAACATCTTAATTTCGGCTGCCGGAAAACCAATCTCCGATCACGCTCAACCATCGACACTCCGGTCCACAATTCCGACCACCACTTCACAGACACCCCACTTCACCCACTCGACCCGTTAACCATACCCGAAATCAACAAGATCCGATCCATTCTCTCGGCATACGAACCCTTTTCATCGTCCTTCCCCTCCATCAACACTCTCTCGTTAGACGAACCCGACAAATGTCAAGTACTCGCTTGGAAACCAGGCGACCCACTTCCGCCCCGAAGAGCATCGGTCATATCGTTTTTAGATGGGCAAACGCATCTTCTAACCGTTGATTTGGACCTCGCTGTTGTTACAGGCGATGTTGTTAACGTCGGGTCAGGTTACCCGATGTTAACAACTGAGGACCTCACAACGGCTTTAGAGGTCCTTTTAACAAACTTGGACTTTAACAAGTCCATTTTGGCTAGAGGGGTGGACTTTAACGATTTGGTATGCATCCCACCTTCATCGGGCTGGTTTGGCCCGGATGAGGATGGAAAAAGAATCGTTAAAGTCCAGTGTTTTTCTAGCCAAAACACTCCTAACTATTACATGAGGCCCATAGAAGGGCTCAGAGTAACCGTGGATGTAGACAAACGAGAGATCGTCAAAATAACTGACACTGGTCGAGACATTCCTATACCAGAAGGAACTAATACTGATTACCGGTACACGACAAGAAGCCCGTTTTCGGATATGACCCCGGAAACTAACCCTATGTCTATGGAACAACCCAAAGGGCCCAGTTTCACTGTAGAAAATGGGCATACAGTGAAATGGGCCAATTGGGTTTTTCACATAAAGCCTGATATACGGGCGGGGATAATAATATCCCAGGCCATGATTCGGGCTGAGAACGGGGAGTATAGAAGTGTGATGTACAAAGGGTTTGCGTCAGAACTTTATGTACCGTATATGGACCCGGATCAAGGTTGGTACTATAAGTCGTATATGGATGCAGGTGAATTCGGGCTCGGTGCAACCGCTATGCCCCTTGTGGAACTGAATGATTGCCCAAGATACTCGTATTATATGGACGGGGTGTTTGCGAGCGCCGATGGTCGACCGTTCATTCAGCCCAATATCATTTGTATATTTGAACGTTTCACCGGAGATATTGGTTGGAGGCATTCAGAAATTCCGGCAATGGGTTTCGATGTAAGTAACAATGATGCTTTTGTCTATATCTCCTTCAAAAAGATATTTTTGGTTATATAAAATAAGAAAACGAAAAAAAAAGAACTCGCTAGCAAGTTATATGACCATTGCCCAACTAAATTATTTGCAATTTGTTTTTGTGTTATTTAGCTTAGCAAAAGTGAAAACAATCAGAACCAAAACATAAATATTGTCAATTTAGATTAGCAAAAGTGAAAATAATCAGAACCAAAACATAAATATTGTCAATTTAGATTAGCAAAAGTGAAAGTCTTGTCACTTTCATGTACACTATTCAAATTTCTATGATTTTTCATGCTTTGTATACTTTCTTTTTATGCACAAGCCTCTAGCTTTTTCTCTTCATTTGAAAATTGAGATGGTGTTCAACTATATTATCATAAGTAAATGTAAATATATTATATGGGTTAGGTTAACGTATATGTACGCTATCATCTTAGCCATCAGATTTTCATCCCACATTGAAATTGCATGTTGTTTTTTTATAATAATTTCGCATGTTGGTTTTTTAACATGTGATTTCATCAAAATTACCACATGCGAATTGTTACAAAAAACCAACATGTGATTTCATCAAAACTATCACATGCGAAATTGTTACAAAAAAACAACATGCGATTTCATCAAAATTATCACATACGATTTCATCCATGATATTTTATAACATGCGATTTCGCTATATCGTACGTAATGTACGTTAAGGGATATTGTATTTTACACTTTACCTATATTATATAGTATAATATTTTTTTAGTTTGTTTAAATGTAAATTAATTCCTAGATAAATAAATTTTGTATTTCTTATTAGAGTAAACTGCCATTTTGGTCCCTGTGGTTTGGCCAGTTTTGCCACTTTAGTCCAAATCTCAAACTTATTACATCTGGGTCCCTGTGGTTTGCATTTTGTTGTCATTTTAGTCCAAAATCCAAAAAACCTATTTTTTTGACTGTTGCAACCTCCTATTTTGTCCTGTAGTGCAGGGGCATTTTGGTCCATGTTAATTTATTATAACATTTCAGTAATTAATAACATCTATCTTCAAGAACATCATCAAAACCCAGAAAATTAAGAACATCATCAAACTTCATCATCAAAATCCAGAAAATCAAGAACATCATCTTCAAGAAAATCAAGAACCCAGAACAAAACCAGAAACCATCACAAAAATCAAAATACAGACAACAAATCAAAACAAAAACCGATTTGTAAAAAGAAACGAGGCTCAGATCTGTATCTTCAAGAACATAATCAAACACCATCATCAAAACCCAGAAAATCCAGAAAATCAAGAACATCATCTTCAAGAAAATCAAAAACCGATTTGTAAAACCGCCATGGCTGCAAACAGAGGTTGCAAGCGCACTTGCCCTCCTCCGATTCTGCCACGCCAAGCTGCGGAAAATCTCAAATGTTGACCCAATTTTGACTCGGATTAGGTGAAATCATCACAGCCTCATGGTGAACAAGCATAACAGAACAAGTAACAACACACACCACGAAAGAACAGTTGTCTCTCTGTCTCTCTCTCTCTCTCTCTCAATACATATACATATATAACGGAGGGTTGTTGAAGATAATCAAAATCACTGGCGGAAAGAGGCGGCAACCACCCTCAGAAACCCTTGCTCCTCTCTGCCTCATAGAGTAAACTGCCATTTCGATCCAGATCTGCAGTGCCACCACCGTCACTCCACCCACCACCTGCCCTCTCGCTAAAACCATCCAAAAAAGACGCACAGCCGCCGGAGCTTCTGCTTCATTCTTTCACCGCCACCACCATAACCACCGCCACCACCAATCTCTCTGATCTCTAACCCCCACAAACAATCAGATCAAAATATTTCTGATTTCGATTCAGATCTGAAACTCAAAGCTTTTCTCTCCAATACACACGAATGAGAGAGAAACATGAGAGAGAGAGAGAGGAACGCAGAGATGACGATGACGATGGTGGATCTGAGTTTCGGTAGGGACGACGCCGGAGTGGTGCTCAGGTGGGACGATGATGATGATTTATTTGGGGATTATGTTGATCGATCTAGGTCTCAACTTAACTGATCGATTTAGAGAGAGAAGAGAGAGTCTGTTAGGGTTTTATGATGATGATTTATTTGGGGATGAAGTTAATTAAGAAAATGTAAAATGAAAAGCAAAATGACCAAAATGCCCCTGCACTACAGGACAAAATAGGAGGTTGCAACAGTAAAAAAAATAAGGTTTTTGGATTTTGGACTAAAATGGCAACAAAATGCAAACCACAGGGACCCAGATGTAATAAGTTTGAGATTTGGACTAAAGTGGCAAAACTGGCCAAACCACAGGGACCAAAATGACAGTTTACTCTTCTTATTAACTATAGGAAATATATTTTTATTTTACTATAAAACTAACATGTTGTATATTAACAAAAAAAATATTGTTTTATTTGAAGGTTTATGTTTCGATTTTGAAAAAATTACATTTATCTTTAAGTTGTCAGATTTACTCAGCTTCGATACTTATAACATGTTTAATCAATATTAAATTATAGTTTATGTGTAAGTATGATGTTTGTATAACATGTTTGATTAAATCAAATAATTCTTATGATTTTATTTTGAATTTTAATAACCATATACTACATATTACTCTTTTAACTTTTAAGTAAAGCAATAATTATATTTTACGGCCCGTTGCAAGGTGCAAGTCTTTGATACTATTTATCATTTAGCAATTGACATACGTGACTTCCCTTTCACTCATTTATATTTTGTTAGAAAAAAACTTCTAAGTTTGGTAACTTTATTTTAGAAATGACATCAACTCATCAAAGTGAACATGTTTGTATTTCTTTTATCTATGTTTCGAATGATTAATTCACATTCTTTGTTTATTTCTTAATACATTTTACGTTTCGATCTAAATTTGGCGAGTTACACTCCGCAAGGCGTGTACATTCAATATTTTACATCTATTTTTTGTTTGCTTTAACGGTCCTGTCATAATGTGCGGGTCCTAAAAGCTCGTTTATATAATTTTATATAATAACAAATGATGAAAGGATTGTGAATAGTGTTTCTTTTATTTGTCTTTTGTCTCTATTTGATTTTTCTCTTTTTTACTTCTAATTTATTGGTTATTTTAGTTTTTTATTGATGTCACTAAAACGGTATAAATATTCTTTTTTATAGTTTTCAATGAGTCGAGTCTAAAACAACCAAAGTCGCACACGAGGGGAAAATGATCAAACTCCCGCCGCGTTGCGCGGTGGGGAAAACCTATTTTTATTTTTTTAATTCATATTATGGGAACCGATATCAATATTCGCTTTTATTGATATTCATTTTTATGGTATTCCAATGAGTCTTATATAGCCGATAACGACCTAAGTCATGTCGCGTAACAACAGTGAAAACCGATCATCCTCCTGCCACGTAACGCGAGGGAAAAGCCCGTTATCAATATTCACTTTATGGTTTCCGATGAGTTGAGATGATGACAACCAAAGTCACGCCACGCAGCACTGGGAATAACAATCAAACTCCCGCTGTGTATCGCGGGGGTAAAAACCTTTTTTCGTTTTTTTAATTGGTTTTTCAGAAGTGATATCGATATTCGCTTTTATCGATCTTTGTTTTAATGGTTTCTAATGAGTCGAGCTGATAACAACCAAAGTCACACCGCGTACCACAGAGAAAAATAATCAAACTCCCGTCGCGTAGCACGGGGGAAAAACCTAGTTTAGTACTAACAAAACAATAATAGTTGTGCCATTTATCCAAAAAAAAAAAAAAAAACAATAATAGTTGTGCCATTAAATAACTTTTGAGAAGAAACACAAATTCCCTCCTAAAATCTACTCTTAAAATCCGTATATTGTCACGTTGTTAGACTTGAACCCGTACCACTTAGATCGGATTCAACACGCAACTAGGGCAAGAGATCATCTATATAATACGAACTATGACAACATCATCTCTTATCATTAGTGTTGTCGTGGATTTGTTGTTGTTCTTATTATAGAATTACTTATATTGAATTTTTTTTGAAATAAACAGATAAGAGAATCAAGGCCAAAGACGACACTAGTTGCTCGAATGGTTGCATCCGTTGGAAATTACGATTATATTTTTGATTGGGAATTTCAAACCGATGGTTTAATCCGTATTAAGGTATTTCATATTTGTACTTTAATCATTCCGTTTTATAAAAAAATGTTTTTAATCACTTTTAAAAAAGGAAAAAGTTATACTTCACAAAATTTTTTTATTATAATGACAGGTGGGTCTATCGGGAATGCTAATGGTGAAAGCAACTCCATACGAAAACATATACAATATCTCCAACACTGACGATATGAGCGGGCCACTAGTCTCAGAAAACGTCATCGGTGTTGTTCATGACCACTTCATCTCATTTCACCTTGATATGGACATCGACGGCCCGAACAATTCATTTGCCGAGGTCAATTTGGTCAAAGAAGAAACGCGACCGGGTCAATCTCCTAGAAAAAGTTACTTAAAAGCGATTAGAAAAGTGGCAAAGACCGAAGACGATGCGAAGATCAAGCTTAAACTATATGACCCATCTGAGTTTCATGTTTTTAACCCGGCCAAGAGGTCAAGACTGGGTAATCCGACTGGTTACAAGATCGTGCCTGGTGGGACTGCGGCTAGCTTGCTTGATCTTGATGATCCACCGCAAATTCGGGCCGCATTTTCGAATAATCAGGTATTAAATAATGGTTTATGAATGTAAATTGTTTGAGATGGAATAAAATGGGTTTTGTTAATGTGACAGATTTGGGTGACTCCACATAATAAAAGTGAAGAATGGGCTGGTGGGCTTTTGGTGTCTCAAAGTAAAGGAGATGATACACTTGCTGTATGGTCTGCTAGGTAAGTTGGATTGGGCCGGTTGTTGATGGGTCAAGTGTTATAATCATCATAACAAATAAGTTTTAAGACTGGCAATGGGACGAATTTGGAACGAGTATTGATAATCCTAGTCTTGTGTCCGACCCAATAATCTTCGGGTAAATATCCGATATGTTGGTTTAGTAAACTTGGTTTTTTTTTACTAAACAGGAATCGTGAGATCGAGAACAAGGACATAGTGTTATGGTATACATTGGGCTTTCATCATATACCATGCCAAGAGGATTTCCCGGTAATGCCGACAGTTTCTTCGAGTTTTGAATTGAAACCCGTAAATTTCTTCGATCGAAATCCCATTCTTAATGCAAAACCGATCTTTCAAAAGGATCTACCCGTGTGTTCTGCTACTAGCTCGTATTGATGCATGTCGGACTTTTTGATTCAGAATTCCACACTTAGTTTATCCTTGAAGTTCATTTAGAAAATATATGTTTCAATTATGTATCATTCGCTATAGATTAACGTGTTAAATCAAAAGTTTGAATTTAAATATCCTTTGATAGAGGTGGGTTCATTGGAGAACCACAAAAAAAGTAGAAAAACGGGAAACCATGGGTTAAACATGTAAAAAAACTCTTAAAAAACATTTTTACCTAATATTTTCATAAGCTTTTGCATAAAAAAGCAGTTTACGAACCGTTTTAAATGTATGCGCTTTAAAAAAATGAGATAGATGTTCCTAAACCGCTTTAAAAAGAGAGAACCCGTCATATTACACAGTTGTAGCGGTTCACGAATCGATGTAAAAAGTAACCCGTCAAAATCAATCCCTTTCAATTACAGCGCTTCATAAGCCCCTATAAAAAAAGGTAACCCGCCAAAATTAATCTCAATCAGTTATAACGGTTCAACCGCTTTAAAAAAGAAAACCCACTAAGAATATCAATTACATGAGTTCTACAAACCACCTTAAAAAAAGGAAACTCAAAAACATGTATGAGCTTTTATAGTGCTCAATAGAAAACGCAATACACAAATTTAATCTAAAAAGATATATCATTATAATGTTTTACCGGCTACCTATTATTTGCAGCAATCAAATACAGCAGAAACCGAATATTTACATTTACAAATTTCTTTAAACTTAGATTTTTTATTTATTTATTTATTTATTTATTTTTTATTTTTTATTTTTTTTTTTTGTTTCTACATACCTGGTTGCATATCTTCCGACAACTCTACAAGTGCAGCTTTTCTAGATAAAAACATACCTTGAAAATCAAACATTTCATTATAAAGGTAAACCTATAACAAATGTCCATAAAAAACTCAACTTTCAATTGCTAAAACGACCATAACAAATATGCTTATGTTGTAGATGACAAGCCTATTCACAAGTAAAACGTATCCGTCCATGCCCTTAATTACAAAGCTAGCTTTGTTATAGGGGTAGCCTCCACATGGACTAAATAAGAAGTCATATTGTGAATGCTCTAAATAAGTTAAAAGTGTATGGCTTTAACAAATATATAAACATGTGAAAAATTTTAAAACATTAATTAAGTTTTAGTATAAATGGCTGGACTTATTTCTTTTATTTATTTTTTTCTCCACACAAACCTTCTAGTATCTAACTTTCTTTCTCGTAAAAATAAATAAATAAATAAATAAATAAATAAATAAATAAAAGGTAAGGGTCTTGGTTACACGGAATCTCTCCTAGCAAATCTAGTATTTACCTTGTTTTTTACGTACCGGTTCTGTTCGATGTCTCCAAGAAGAGTCAACCTCCTCCACATGGACTGTTACCCCCATTCCCTTATACCACATGGCTTCCCTTTTCTTTCTCTCACGGTAGTCCACTGGCCGCCTCCTTACAATGGACCTTGACTAATAGAATTCTAACGCTGTTAGTCTTCAGTATTTAAAATAATTTATATGATATTATTAAATGTCATTATACCTTTAATTTATTGTTAATATTGAATTATCTGGTATGTAAAGTAATTTATATGATGTATTACATCTCATCGTATAATATATATTAACTTATTTTGGTTATATTTTCTAACAAGTCATAAATTAATTTATTTTGGTTTGATCTTCTAACAAGTCAAATAAGTGTGATCGAAAGACGAACAAGCACTCAAATAGTATCAAAAGTATTAGTCGTGTTCAGTCATCAAATTCATGGTAACATGCTCCCATTGTCATATAGAAATAGCCATATGTCTGGTCTTCTCGTAAGGTTTTTTACTCAATTTAACTAGCTTTTTTACTCAATTTAACTAGCTATCATGTAATATATCTCTCAACATAAAATACCTACAGTCTTCTTTCATACTTTGTTACATTTAAAATTTAGAGTTAAATGTCATTTTAGTCCCTGTGGTTTGAGTTATATTGCCACTTTAGTACAAATATTTTAATTTTCACTTGTGGGTCTAAAAAAGTTTCACAGTTGTCATTTTAGTCCACTCGGTTAACTTCATTCATTTTTTTGTTAATGAGAAGGGCAATTCGGTCATTTTATATGGCCGAATTGCCCTTCTAGTTAACAGAATTACATATAGAATGACCGAATTGTCTTTCTCGTTCCCAGAGAAAATGGATAAAGTTAACTCAGTTGACTAAAATGGCAAAGATGAAACATTTTTAGACCCACAGACGAAAAATAAAACATTTGAATTAAACTGCCAAAATGACCCAAACCACTATAACAGTTAACTCTAAATTTATTTGGATCCTTATACCAGGGTAATTTGAATAACTTAATGTGTGGTCTTCATCAAGAAAAACTTGGTTCACAACATAAGTGTTTAGCATTCAAACTCTGGCCAATTCGGGTTTTCACACCCAAAAATTTCTTTAGCAAGCCTTGAAGATGTTAATCTTGAATTAAAAAGATAAAGATAATAGCGGGTTATAGATAATTACGGTGAATTATTTATTGAGTCTTTATAAGGATAATTGTTGGTTCGAATTAGATAAGTTTATCTAGTTGGTTTGTTTCTTTATATTAATAGAGTTTGAGTCGGGTTAGGACTACAGGGCCAGCCAACCCGTGCCGTTGCCCAAGACCTAAATTTTCTAAGGGCCCGAAATGTTTTTGTAAGCTTTTATATATACACTAAATTATATATTTAATATATGCATCCATTTATATATGCAAAAAAAAAAAAAAAAAATTGGTAGTGGAGATGAAATACCATGTTAAGATAATGTTAAGGTCTCAAGTTCAAGTCTTGATTTCATCACCAATATTTTATTTATTTAATTCATTTCCCCTTAACCGCAATTTTAGGCCCAATTTTTTTTGTCACCCGAGGCTTAACTTTTTTTGAGAGTTCTCGGGGACGGCTCTAAAGGACTAGAACAAGTTTAGTATAAATAGAGGGTCAAGGTTATTGTATTTATGTGCTCTCATTTTTAAATAATAAAAAGAGTCAAACAATTCGTTCAAAGATCGTGTTTGCGTGTTCATTCAAGGGGCCTGATTTCCAACGAGTCTTTTACAATTTTACTTAACCTCAAACCACCACTTTCTTCATATTTCACCTTTCAAACACGCATTATAACAGAATTTTAATTGATAGAATTTACAAACCTTATTGTTATGGTATTAATTTTGTTTGGAGACGTTTTTAAAAGCATAAGTATTTAAAAAAAAACTGAGTCTACCTTAAACAATGATATGGATACATGCATATACTAGAGCTAACTACTATATTTAATCCTCGAAATATGTTCTCTTTATTGTTTTATGCAACAAGCAGTGGCGGAGCCACACTTTGAATAACGGTGTCGTTTGATACCATTGAATTTTGTGTAGCAAATACAACGTATAATAGGAAAAATTCGAGCGACACCATTGTTTTTTTACGAGCGACACCATTGTCTTTTAACAAACAACACCATTGTTTTGTTTTCTTCTAAATGAATTAGATAATAAACAAATTTATAGTTCAAAAATTAAGCCCAATTACTTGAATTTAATTAGTATACTTTAAATCATTAGATGTCCATGCTTAATTTTTTTTCTAATCTAGTAAGCATTATAGGTCCATGACTAATTGGTTTTGTATACACTGTTTAACCTAACCGGAACCAGATGGTTGATGATCAGAAAGATGCTTGCACTTGTTTGTTATAATGAAAAAAAGTGTTTTTTTTTTTTTTGCAAGTTGCCATTCTACACTATAACAACTCAAAACGTGAATAGTAATAAATATATGTTTGTTCATTTAATAGTTTAATTTATAATTATAAGGCTGTAATATTATTGTCTTTTTTATAATTAATCTATGTTTCTAACTCTAAACATTAATAAAGTTATCACATAACCTCTAAACTATAATAATTTTTTGATAAACGATTTACATATACCCTTGAACTTTAATAGATTTACCATAGGTAAGTTTAATAATAATTATATTTTTTATAAGCGATCTATGTTTCGACCCCCAAACTTTAATAGAGTTTTCATCCGGTCCTTAAAGTTTAATAAAGTTAATAAACTAATTTTTTCTTTTTTTAACAAATATCTGTTCTTTTATCCTTTATATAGGTTTAGTTCTTTTTTGTTTTACTTATTATAACTAAAGCTAACTTTTAACTTTAAACATGGTTATTTAATCATGTTGCTTTTTAACCCTTCATTATAAAATATACAAGATAACAAATATTATCATTTTTTATTTACCTTATTATATTAAATGGAACTTTTAACTCTAAATTGTTTACTTAACTGTATTGATTGCTTAATGTTACCGTCATGATATATATACATCCGCGCCATCAATCTCTAAGACCTCGCCGCGAAACACGGGCTCCAATCTTCACCATCAACCTCCTACGACCCGCCGCGAAGCGCATGCTCGAATACTAGTTGAAAACATTATAAATCATTTTCAAAACATGAAAATGCGTACAGAGAAACTATTAAATGATTTTTTTATATATTTCAAATGACTTTGTAATTTTATTATGTATTTTATTCATTGACATTGTACTTTTACTGTGATATTTGCTTTTATTACGTGATTCGACCCGACTAGATCCGAACCGATCCAAAAAGTTTGACTTTGGGTTACTATAATCCGGGGTATCCATAAAAAATGACATCATAAGAAAAAGTTTCTGGCTCCGCCACTAGCAACAACTAGTGAAAGAAAGAAATAAATAATTGTGATGAATATTTAAAACCGATAGGGAAACCAATGTATTCTCTTTCGGTAGTATAGAAATCACGGGATCTTTGAGATGATAATTTAACTAAAACCAGTCAACTCTATATGTACAAATAACCACCAAAAATTGATCTAAACTTAGAAGAAACACCAAGTTAATTCGGAGATTAGCTTGTGGTTTGTGTCTCATCCAAATAAGGTTAATCTTCTTTTGAACTTGATGAACAGCTACGTCAATCATGCAAAACAATCAACACACCGTGAAGCTCGTTACAAGGAGGGGAATATGGAGGTTCTCTTTGTAACCACCCTCCGGCGTGAGAATAAGAACTTTCTTTGAGAATAAAAGTGTGTGTATAAAGTGAGAGAACAAGAGAGTGATCCTTAAACGTGGAGGTGAAGTTCTCCATTTATAGCCGAGGTGATTTGTGAAGGAGATGGGCTTATGGGTCTTGGGCCTTAGATCCACAACAAGGAATATCTATTCTGTCTCCTCTGCCACGACCGTTAGTGATTCCAGTCGAGAGGGAAGTTGGCGCATGCTGAATGGATCCACGTGTCCTGACGATTGTGCTTGTTGTCTGGTGTGTCATCAGCAGCTAAGTGGAGATTATGGGGAAGTGGTCGGCGCAAGCTGATTGGTGCCACGTATGTGTCCTTGAGTACTTCATGTCTCCTGCACGATTGTTAATCGTGCAACATGGTCAGATACAGTCTGTTGAGCGCCTATTGGCTCACTGTTCAGCCACTCGTACTTTCTGTATTGTCCGATGTTGCCTTGTGCTTCTTGTCCCTGTGCGCGGCCCGGGGCAAGCCTGTGTAGTTGACGCAAGTTCAAGGAAGCTAGACCTTTTGTCAAAGGAACTAAGTGTCAGAAATGGTTCTGTCTTGGTCCTGACCTCGCGCGCGGCTGGAAGCACATCCTTGCAGTCGGCACAAGGTCAAGGAAGCTAAGGCTTTAGTTTACTTTGGGTATGGTCTTGCGCGCGACCTGAGTCTAACTCATATGGCAGGCGCATGATTTAGGACCATACCCCTTCAAAGTATAATTTAATAAAGAAATTATTCTGACATTACATTATTATTGACTGGTGAGTAATATATATAATACTAATAACTTAATATAAATACTGATTGTAAAACAATGATCTGGTCATGCAACTTTCGTACTTAAAATGGTAAAAATAATTTTGAAAAAGACTACAAAATGCATTGTAGAAACCTATATTAATGTACAGATTGTTTTTTAAGAGGTAAAAACCACATCTAGAGACATCTATAGAAGAAGAGATGGACTAAACCTCTGCAGTCTGCAAGAAGAAGGTTGTTTGTTTTTTAACATATGTAGACTTATAAAATAAACTTGTAGCGGTGTACGGATGGTGGTGGTGGTGGGTGGTGATGGTGGACGGTGGTAGTTGGTGGACGGTGGTGGGTGGTGGACGATGGTAGTGGTGGACGATGGTAGTGGTGGACGAAGATGGTGTTTAACCCTCTGCAGACCTTAGAAGATCTTAAAAGTGGTTGGGCCAAGTCTGCACCAAGAAGAGCTCGTGCAAACATTTTTTTTTTAATGAAACGTCTTCAAAAAAACAAACAGTCTGCAGATGGCAATGTTTGCATGTAGTCTGTGCGGTGCATACAGGCGAGACTGCACAGATCGTTTTTAGAAAAACAAACACCACCTAAGTTAACTCTGGTTTTAGATATTACAATTTTTGTTGTGTAGAATTCAACATAATTTATTTTTCTCATTTTGGCTAATATAGTTTTACCTCAATATAACAATCTTTTAAAGGACACCTTTAGTTACATTAAATATTTACATAGCATTATACTTGGCTAGCATATTTTATAATGCATAGGTGGTCAATAAGTCTCACTCTCGCATAAAGGTCTCATGCAAAAGCTGACCTGTTGGCCACCTATGTTATGCGTGGGTTAATCATTTCAAATATGAACCTTTAATTAGATTATAAAGTGATAGGTGTTCGGCCAAGATTATCCGTTTTATAGCAATAGATAATTATTCTCACATGTGAGTTTCTAAACCTATGTTTACATAATTTTGGGGTGGTGTGCAGATATAGTGCTATAAAACGAAGTATGAATGATAAAGAAATAAAATAGTTTTGGTTTCTAGCCATAACGTTATCAATGTTTTATTTGAAAAAAAAAATAACATTTGAAAGAGATAGCTATTGTTATCAATGTTTTTATTTGAAAAATGTAACATTTGAAAGAGATAGCCATTGAAAATATAGCCTAATATATCTAAGAAAGAATAAGCTAAAGAATGATTAAGATAAAGAATGGTAAAGGCATAGGACAGTGACCTCCAGGGCTGCTAAGTTTTACTTCGTTGTTCATGGTCATGACGCTGGTATGTTGTGAGCATATGATATGACAGAGCCTTTGGGCTGTCTAGTTTTACTTAATCGTGAGCATATGATAAGATAGTGCCCCCAAGGCTGTCAAGTCTTACTTAATTGTGAGCATATGATAGGATAGTTCCTTCGTGGATGTCATGAATTACTTAATTTTGAGCATATGGTAAGACAATATACCTCTTAGGTTGTTAAGTCTTACTTAACTATGAGTGCCTTATAATAGTTGTGACCTACGGGGCTGCCAATAGCTTTATAGAAACACGAGAGGAGTGAAACTAATCACTCACGCAGTGAATGTACCTCAAACCTCCACCGCTCATCCCAGACCACCGTGATTTAGATCTACGACCAACCCCAACCCCAACCCCAACCCCAACCCTAACCGCAAATCTGATTTTGGAAGGGGCGGTAATGGTTGGTTGTGTATGTATACATGTATAGAAGAGGCAGTAATGGTGATTTGAAAAATCGGAAATTAGATTTCTTGGTGGTTGGTGGTGAGGGGTGGGGGCAATGGTGGATGATGGTGGCAATGGTGGTTAGTGGTGAGGGGTGGGGGCAATGGTGGCTAATGGTGATTGATGATTTAGAACTGATGAGAGAGATGGAGAGAAAGAGGTGAGTAGAGAGAGAAGCAGGTGTATATGGTAAGTGTATAGATATATATATGTATAATGTTATATTTATTTTTTTAATTCAAATTTGTTTTATTTATTTAAATATTTATAAATTAATAGGTAAAAAGACTAATCTACCCTTGTGTTACCTTATTTAACAAAAAAAAAAATTAACTTGGTTAGGGGTAAAGGACATACCATATCGTCAATTTTAAAGACCAATGATACCGTCTGAAATTAGGTATATAGATAAAGGACAAAATTTGCAATTCATTCTTTAATAAAGAAATTATTCTGATATTACATTATTACTGACTAGTGAGTAGTATATATAATACTAATAACGTAATATAAATAGTGATTGTAAAACAATGATCTAGTCATGCGACTTTGGTACTTAAACTGGTAAAAAGAATTTTGAAGAAGACTATAAAATGCATTGCAAAAAACTATATTAAGTTGACTCTGATTTTAGATATTACAATTTTTGTTGTGTAGAATTCAACATAATTTATTTTTCTCATATTGGCTAATATAGTTTTACCTTAATATAATAATCTTTTAAAAGGGCACTTTTAGTTACATTAAATATTTACATAGCATTATACTTGGCTAACATATTTTATAAGGGATAGGTGGTTAACAAGTCTCGCATGAAGGTCTCATTCAAAAGTTGATTTGTATATGCGAGGGTTAAGCTTTTCAAATGTGAACCTTCAATCAGATCGTTAAGTGATAGTTGTTATGTATAGGCCAAGATTATCCTTCTTATAGCAATAGATAATTATTCTCACATGTGAGTTTCTAAACCTCTATTTACATAATTTGGGGGTGGTGTGTAGATATGGTGCTATAAAACCAAGTATGAATGATAAAGAAATAAAATAGTTTTGGCTTCTAGCCATAATGTTATCAATGTTTTTATTTGAAAAAAAAATAACATTTGAAAGAGATAGCTATTGTTATCACTGTTTTTATTTGAAAAAATGTAACATTTGAAAGAGATAGCCATTGAAAGATAGCCTCATATATCTAAGAAAGAAAAGAATAAGCTAAAGAAAGATTAAGATAAAGAATGGTAAAGGCATAGGACAATCACCTCCAGGGCTGCTAAGTTTTACTTTATTGTTCATGGTCATGACCCTGGTATGTTGTGAGCATATGATATAACAAAGCCTTTAGGTTGTCAAGGTTTACTTAATTGTGAGCATATGATAAGATAGTGCCCCCAAGGATGTCAAGTCTAACTTAATTGTGCGCATATGATAGGACAGTTCCTTCGTGGTTGTCATCAATTACTTAATTTTGAGCATATGATAAGACAGTATACCTCTCAGGTTGTTAAGTCTTAATTAACTATGAGTGCCTTATAAAAGTTGTGACCCCCGCCCTCCGGGACTGCCAATAGCTATACAGAAACACGAGAGGAGTACTGAAACTAATCACTCACGCAGTAAATGTACCTCAAACCTAAAGTTTGATAAGAGCGGTGAGGATCACTCACGAGTTTAACATGACCTCACTGCTAAAGTTAAAGATCATAATTTAAAGTAAGTTCATTTAACGTTATCTTATAATCAATTGTTATGTAAATGCTAAAGAATATTAATGTTTCATGAAACTACTCATTCAATGTAGTTGACTTTAAATACGCACATCAGGTTAAAGTATAGGCTCAATAGAAAGCTTTTATGGATGGTTGTGGCATGAAGAGAGATGGCAACCCTAGCAACTGGACTGACATCATGTTATTTTTTCTTGTGCTGAACAATTATGTTTATGGTGTATGTTATGTTTTAAAGACTTGCTGTTTTCTTCTTGTATTGAACAATTATGTTTATGGTGTATGTTATGTTTTAAAGGCATGTACTTGGTTTTGGATCCGATAATACTTATGTTATGAAAGTTTCAACTGCGTATGAATGAAGTTTTAGTCTAAGAACTATATGCCAAAGAATAAATCCTACATATGGGACTCTCCGATTTAGGTGTGTTTCAGAAGCGTTGCATAGTACAAATAACGTATAGCAATTACAAAAGAAGATAAAATCGAAATATATCTCTTGTTAGCGTCATAAAAATAAGAAATGCTAGTCGTATATAAGAGTATGAAGAAGAGCACAAACCTCATGAGTGGATTGTTTCTTCCCTTGAGTAAGATGTGTTTGTGTGTGAGGATTTGAACTTTTGAAGTTTTCGTTGTAGTATTTGAGAACACTAAAGTGTTCTTACCTTTCAGGTCGATTGATCGAACAGTCTGTTCGATCGGTCGGCTTAACCGATCGGTTAGGAACTTCAGTAGTAGTCCTCAGCAGGATGTCACTCAATCGATCAGTCTACTCGATCGAATAGCATGCTCGATCGGGTGGCATTCCTATACGACAAACGAATTGAAAATCGACTAAGTGTTGAAGCATAGTATCTCATGATCCGAGGATAATGTTGACGAACAGCTGTTCGATCGAACAGTACCTCGTTCAATACCATACTTCATGAAATTGTTAAGTGTGGGGCTATATGCTAGCCGATCGGCTGGCATGTCCGATCGGTTGGGCTGTTCGTTCAATCAGCCTAACCGTTCGGCCAGCACCCTGACCTGGTCGGCCTGTTCGTCTAACACTTGGTTGTTCTGATTATTTGACGTTATATTGAGGTAGTTTGACAACGAGCTTAACCAGGGAACCTTCGTTCCTACTTGTTCCTCCTGCTCGGACAGGAATCACCCAAGTCCGGCCGGTGAACGGTTCGAAACTGCAGCTTAACGTTTAACCCGAAGTCGGTGAACCTCGTAGATAGAACCCGGATCTTGAATCACACAACCATTGGAATGATTAGTGAGTTGGTTCAAGCTCCGTTTCTGCCGGTTTAAAGGCATTGAGTGTAAAAGAGTTGAAAGAAAATTGGAATTTCTTCTTTCAATCCTTCACATCATGTAAATGTTTAGATCTTTGATAGATCTTAGCTTGTTTATGTGGAAATCGGTTAGATTCGAGCTATTCATGGTGGATTAGAGCCAAAACTTGATGTTCTTGAAGAACACCATGATGACATCATCCAAGGATGCTTAGATCTTGGTGATTTCACGGTTAGAAATCAAGATTTGAAAGATAGAAAGGTGTAGGAGCATGTTTTGATCAAGAAAGTACAAGATTTAGGACGAAAACTTACCGGAATCAGAAGAAATCTGAGAAAAGAGGAGGAGCACGAGCTGGTCGGTCGGAGCTTTCCAAAAGTAGTAAAGAGTGACAATGACAGCCCTATTTATAGGCTCCAAAAGAGGAAAGGGCTGGCCGATCGGCTGGCATCCCGATCGGACAGCCTGCTCGATCGGACAGTCTGTCCGATCGGCTGGGCTGTTCGATCGGCTGACAGCCTGATCGATCAACAGCCTGGTTCGAGTGTTTGGTGCGACGATTTTTGATATCTCGATTTCGATTGAAGACAATACGAATACGATAGAGTTTCCTAATCAAATTACTTTTAAACCCAACCACTATATGTAACACCTCAAAAATTTGCGTCCTATAAAGTAATGACACGTGTCATAAGTTTGCACGTGGTAATAAATACTACAGAGGGACTAAAGTTGACAAACATAGAAAGTATGTGAATTTAAGAGTTCAAAATGTCAACAAGGGATAAATATACTTTGCAGTAACCCTACATGATGCTTGTACCTTCAAACGGATGAATCATGGATCATACGGAACGAAATGTGGAAGAAAGTGAGAGATTACAAGCTACAGGGGTTAAATGTGTCAACATGTTTAAGTTGTACCTCTGAGTGATCCTTTAACAAACCCGAGGCTTTGTAATGGTAAAATATGCTGACTAGAATGCACGATATAAATTTCATCAAGTTCCGTTATAAAATGAGAAAGTTATGATCGATTTCGTACATAAGGGGTTAAAAGCGTCAACATTGAAAGTTATGACTTTTCGGGTAGTAAAAAACTAACTGAGGATTAATAAGTTGGGTAAAAGTCACGAGGCCCTTATACGTAAATAAGAAAGGCCCAAAGTGCAAAGTTACCCCTTCGAAACGCCAAGAGCCAGCTGCAATAATGTAAAAAGATTTGAAAACTCTTACAGCAGGTCTCAGGAGGGCCGCGTAAGAGTTACCTTGAGCTTATGCGGGCCGCGTGGATAGTAGGAAGATTTGATTTCTTACAATGAGATTAAGGCGGGCCGCGTAAGCCTTGTTAAGGTCTTACGCGGGCCACGTCAGCCTCCCAGATACAGAAAATGCGGACAGAAGCACTGTTTGGTGTTTTAACCGACTTAAACCATTATTGCAACAACATGGGCGCCCCCTAAACGACCCCTAGGACTCATGGACACTTGTTGGTGATCTGGGATCCATTGTAGACTTAGTTGTAATGATCCTAAGCATCCAAGATCACTATAAAAGGCCCTCATGTACAACCATTGTATCCACACCTTCATTCTGCATCCTTGATCATTTCTAGAGCTCACGAATCATCTCTAAGCACCTCTGGTCGTGTACTAGACTTCTGTAAGTGTGCTTAACCCTTCTTAGTTAAGTTTTTGCTTAGTTATAGCTTAGAAGTCAAACCGTCGTAATTAACGGTTGACTTAACGATTAATCACTAATGGTCCAGTGATTAGTCGAACCAAAGGTAGTTATATGTTGGTAATTATATGGGCATTAAACCCTTAAAAGGGCACCCTCTGATTCCCACTCTAACTAGTCTAAATGTCGGGTCAAAGTTGCTTAGAGAAAGTCAACAGAATGCTAATTTTCGATTTAACGCAAAATTAACAATGTAGATGGCGTGTAACCTATTTTATCACTCATATAACTTGATAATAAGTATTATAACTGGTCTAAGCTTGTTTGATCTGACCATTTACTGTTTTGACCCGGTTCGGAACCGAAAGTCGCAAAACTTTGACTTTTGCTTGGACTTCAGTTCTGACCCGATTTGGTATGATTTAGATATGCCTTAGGACTCTCTTAGGACCAGGTTACATGATGGTATAACCCTCTGTGGCTGGTTCGTTGTTTGTCCGAGTCGTTTGCACATTTCCGTTATATGCTTAAAAGTTGACCATAATGCCCTTTTGATCTTAAAACGGGAATTTTGGATATGTGAAAGGACAGTAACCTTAGTTACTAATTTCTAAACATGTCCCTAAAAATTTCATGTCAATCCGAGGTCTAGAATAGGAGTTATGCTAAATAGCACAATTAAGAAAACTTTAGTAATTAAACAGCGCAATTAGCATAAAGCCTATCTAAACCCTAATTTCGACACCAAACCTTTTACACACTGATGTAAAATAATATTTTGGGATTTTTAAAGATTTTTAATTATTTTTAACCTGCTCATAACCTGCGGTTATGGCGTTGATTCGGTAAATACCGAATATACCCTTTTCGGACCTAAAATGAGTTCTACATGGTATTTTGACCCGAATCCAAGTGCTACTGATTTCATATAATAAATAAAGTATTTTGAGCTTTATAACCTGGTCAGAAAACTCAGCTTTCCTGTATAACCCCGAAATCTCTTTCATAATCTTTAAAACGACCAAAATATCCCTTCGGGGCGTATATTGGGATTAAAACTCGTTATGGGCATAATGGAAGATATCCTAGTGATATCACAACCTCTTTAGAGCATATTAACTTAGGAAACCTGTGTAGGACTCTTACGGTTACCCGTCACGCTATTTACGTGTTCGGTTCGGTTTATGTAACTAGTTTACATAAATTAGCCGAAACGGGTCAAACCTTGTCGTTTTTATCTCAAAATCCAGAATGTGATTGGATTACCCATATTAAACAAGTCTTCAAACTTGTCGGGTCTAAATCGCATTTTATTCCGGTCTTCGCCTAATCGTGCGTTCGAACCGTATCTTTCGTTAAAACTAACCGGTCTTAGTTTAAGCTTAATCAAAGACCCGTTAGGATTCTAATAGGTTTTTATAAACCTTCGTTCCAGAATAGGAGACCCGGTAAAAGCTACTTGCATTAGCTGTTGTGAATTATACTTGCAAAGGTAAATACTTTTAACTTATTTCCCTATACGGGCTTGGGATACGGTATATAGAATACCGCTTGGTCGGGCATTTGACCTTAATCGATTAGTGGTTAAGTATTGTCAAGATGACCCGTTAAAAATTTGATTTGTTTGCTTAAAGCCTTTGGGGGTTAATGACCATGTCCCGGATATCCCTGGCATCATCTTACGAGATGGCCACGACCTAAGCACGGGGTGTAGGCGTACACCTGACAGCTGCATATGAAAAATGGTATCTCACTTAAGGATTAACCTTGTGGGTATTATACCTGTGGTGTGTCTATTAGTCTTTAACCCGGTCTACGGAACGGGCTACTGAACGCAAAGAAACATGTAATTCGTTTACAAGTATTATATTTAAAATAATTATCCCAAGTCATGAAAGTTTGTGCCACGTGCATTCAAATCAATTTTATTAAACCTTTTACAAAAGTGTCGGTTCGCGTCGATTACACATTCGATTACTTCGATTCTTCCTTGATTACAACACTTACTCCACATAATACAAATAAAACATAAAATAGACTATTTATAGTCTAAGAAAGTCAAAGTTGACTTAGACTTTGACTTTGACTTTGACATTCGAAAACACGGGGTGTTACAGCCTCCCCTTGTTTAGGGAATTTCGTCCCGAAATTAGGCTCGAAGCTGCACAGCACCGTGAATTACCAATTTGACGATTCAGATCTTCTTTTGAACAGCTGCGGGTACTTGGCCTTCATGTCACTTTCGAGTTCCCAAGTGAACTCTGCGCCTCATTTTCCTTCCCATCGGACTTTCACGATAGGGATGCGCGAGCGCCTGAGTTGCTTGGTTTGGCGATCCATGATTTCGACAGGCTTTTCCACGAAGTGTAACGTTTCGTTGACCTGAAGATCGTCGAGGGGTACAATCAGATCATGATCAGCTAGGCATTTTCGGAGGTTCGACACATGGAAAGTTGGGTGGACGTTACTGAGTTCCTCCGGTAGTTCGAGTTTGTAGGCGACTTTTCCGATCCTTTCCAGAATCTTAAAAGGTCCAACATATCGAGGCGCTAGTTTCCCTTTCTTGTCGAATCTGACCACACCCTTCCAAGGTGATACCTTTAGGAGTACGTAGTCACCAACGCCAAATTCAAGGGGCTTGCGTCTTCTATCGGCGTAACTTTTCTGTCTATCCCTGGCCTTTGCCAAGTTGTCGCGAATCTGGAGGATTTTGTCAGTTGTTTCTTGTAGTAACTCGGGACCGGTTAATTGCGAGTGACCGATCTCGTGCCATACAATAGGCGAACGACATCGTCTTCCATATAAAGCCTCGAATGGTGCCATTTGTATGTTGGCATGATAGTTGTTGTTGTACGAGAATTCGACTAGCGGTAGGTATTTGTTCCAACTACCACCAAAGTCTATGACACACGCACGGAGCATGTCTTCAAGAGTACGGATCGTTCTTTCAGTCTGTCCGTCAGTTTGAGGATGGAATGCAGTACTCAGGTTAAGCGACGTACCAAGGGCCGCTTGAAACGTTTCCCACAATCGCGAAGTAAACCGAGCATCACGGTCTGAAATGATGTCACGAGGCGTACCATGATTACAAATGATCTCATCGGTGTAGATTCGGGCTAGTCGTTCTACCTTGTAGTCTTCCCGTATTGGCAAAAAGTGGGCTGATTTGGTCAAACGATCCACTATCACCCAAATGCTGTCGTGACCTGATGGCGTGGGCGAAAGTTTGGTTATAAAATCCATAGTTATACTCTCCCACTTCCATATGGGAATTGGAGGTTGTTCGAGTAAGCCCGAAAGTCGTTGATGTTCAGCCTTAACTCTCGCACAAGTCAGGCAACTTCCAACATAGAGAGCAATATCCCGTTTCATACCCAGCCATCGGTACTTGTAACGAAGATCCTGGTACATTTTATCGGCACCGGGATGAATAGAGTATCGGGACTTGTGGGCTTCGTTCATTATAATCTTTCGCAATTTGGTCCGCTTAGGGATCTAAATTCGGTCCAGATAGTAGAAAATCCCATCTGCTTTGCTTACACGTTGAGCTCCATCGTGATAGATTCTCTCCTTCTTCAAAGTGCGTTCATTAAAACAAGCATGCTGGGCTTCGCGGATGAGAGCTTCGAGATTGTGTTGGGCTTGGGTATTGCGAATACTGAGCAAATAACTCCGTCTGCTGAGTGCGTCGGCTACAACATTTGCCTTGCCCGGGTGATAACGAATCTAGCAGTCGTAATCGTTAAGAAGTTCTACCCATCGGCGTTGACGCATGTTAAGTTCTTTCTGATTAAAGATGTGTTGTAAACTCCTATGATCGGTGAAGATCGTACACTTGGTACCATACAGGTAGCGTCGCCAAATCTTCAATGCAAAAACAACTGCACCTAGCTCAAGATCATGGGTTGTATAGTTCTTCTCGTAGATTTTGAGCTGACGAGATGCGTACGCTATAACCTTGTCCCGTTGCATGAGAACACAGCCAAGACCAAGGTTGGAAGCATCACAATAGACAATGAAATCGTGGTTTCCGTCCGGCAACGTGAGAACAGGAGCATTGCAAAGCATATGCTTGAGGGTTTGGAAAGCAGACTCTTGTTCAATTCCCCAAACAAAAGACCTGTCTTTATGGGTAAGAGCGGTAAGCGGCACAGCGATCTTAGAGAATCCTTCAATAAATCATCGATAATAGCCCGCTAATCCAAGAAATGATCGGACTTCAGACGGGTTCTTTGGCGTAATCCAGCTTTTGACTGCTTCAATCTTCACGGGATCGACATGAATACCCTGACTATTCACGATGTGACCCAGAAACTGAACCTCCTCCAACCAGAATTCGCACTTGGAGAACTTGGCGTAGAGTTGGTTCCCCTAGAGTAACTCGAGAACCATGCGTAAACGTTGCGCGTGTTCGGCTTTCGATTTGGAATAAATCAAGACATCATCGATGAACACGATGACGAAACGGTCAAGATAAGGTTTACACACGCGATTCATCAGATCCATAAAAACCGCGGGCGCGTTGGTTAGACCAAAAGGCATAACAACAAATTCATAATGGCCATAACGAGTTCGAAACGCGGTTTTGGGGATGTCTTCCTCTTGAATGCACAATTGGTGATAGCCTGAGCGTAGATCGATCTTCGAGAAACACTTAGCACCTTGTAGCTGATCAAATAAGTCGTCGATTCGAGGCAAAGGGTAACGGTTCTTGATGGTCAGCTTATTCAACTCCCGATAGTCGATGCACATCCTGAACGACCCATCCTTATTTTTAATGAAAAGGACTGGCGCGCCCCATGGAGGGGTGCTCGGGCGAATGAAGCCTTTTTCAAGTAACTCCTGGAGTTGGTTCGAGAGTTCCCTCATTTCGGATGGCGCAAGTCGATAAGGGGCTTTAGCAACAGGGTTAGCTCCAGGAATAAGGTCGATACGAAAGTCGATATCACGACTTGGCGGTAGTCCGGGAAGGTCATCAGGGAATACCTGAGGAAATTCACGAACCACTGGGACGTCTTTGACTTCAACCTTCTTTTTCTTTTCCTTCTCCGCTACTACAATGTTGGCCAAGAAAGCGTTGTATTCCTTGCGGAGATACTTGCTAGCTTGGACGCATGACAAGAGTTTGAGACCTTTCGAAGCTGTTTCACCATACACACATAACAGATCACCATTCGTGAGCGAGAATCGAATCATCTTTTCGAAGCACACAACTTCAGCATGGTTTTTGCGAAGAAAGTCCATGCCTACTATGACGTCAAAACTTCCGAGTTGCATCGGAATAAGGTCGATTGGAAAGATGTGATTGTTGAGCTCGAGGGTACAATCACGAAGAACAGAGTTAACAGCGACGGTTCTTCCAGTAGCAACTTCGACTTCGAATGACGAGGGAAGATAGGAACGCTTACGACTAAGGAGCTTCTCGAATTCAAACGACACAAAGCAGTTATCGGCTCCAGTATTAAACAAACATGATGCATAAATACCATTCACAATGAACGTACAATTAACCACGTTGTTGTCAGCCTGGGCTTGACGGGCATTGATGTTAAAGGTTCTGGCACGGGCTGCTTGCTGTTGCTACTGAGGCTGCTGCTGCTGGGGTTCTTGTTTCACAACCCTGTTCGGGCACATGTTTGCAAAGTGGTTAGGGTCATCACATGCAAAACAGACTCGAGCATTGACCGCGGGTGCTTGAGCTGCTGGTTGGCCTTGAGGGGCTGGAAGTAGAGCTTGGTGAGCGGCGGCTTGACGGGGACCATAGCGACAATTCACAGTGAAATGTCCGTAAAGATTGCAGTGGGCGCAGAAACGACAGGCGATTCCCACCGGATGATGGTATGAGCATGTCGGGAAGAGCAGGTGGGGACCTGTGTAAGCGCGCTTAGCTGGCGGCGCATTGATCACTGGAGCTTGTCGGTGGTGAGACTGCTGCTGAGCGTGTACGGCTTGCAGGGCAGTCGTTGTCACAGCACAGTTCTTGTTGTTGGAGCTGTTGTTGTTGTGCTTCTTCTTTCTTCTTGATGACTTGGAGGGTTGAGCAGTGGTGGTGTCAACGGTTGACGTGGCGGTGGCTTGGTGCAAAGACTTGGTATGCTTATCCCAAAAACCAGACTTTACCCGCTTGTCATTGATCTCAGCGGCAAGCAGGTAGGTCTCTTCAATCGATGATGGCTTGGCGGCATGAACGAAATCGGCAACACAATCGGGTAGAGCTCGAATATACTTCTTGATGGCCATGTCTGACGTCTTGACTTGATCGGGACAAATGATGCTGAGCTGTTTAAAGCGTGCAGTTGAAGCAGCGTTGTCTCCATCCTTCTGCTTGATGTTCCAAAACTCGACCTCCAGCTTTTGGCGTTCATGGGGAGGGCAAAATTCGTCCATCATAATTTCCTTTAACTCCTCCCAAGTTAGCTCATAAGCTGCATCATTTCCGGGCTTGTTTCGTTCGGCCGTCCACCAGTCTAGAGCTCGGGACTGGAAGACTGTCACACCCCGAATTTCCACGTGTCACCGGTGGGCCCGGTGGGGAGTATAGTGACGTAGTTGATAACATCATAGTCAAACAACACAATTTATAAATGCACAGCGGAAGCAAAAGATAAATATATTACAATCCGAATATAATGTAATATCAATTATTACAACGGAAAGTAGAGGATCCACAGGCGGATCTTAAGTATTGTTCAACAGACTTTAGACGCCTAGAATTTGCAAGATTCCTTATTAACGCCCTGAGCAGCTTCCAGCCTAATACGTACTTGTACCTGTCACTTAGACTTTGGAAAATACGTCAGTTTTCACTGGTAAATATACTCAACTGACTCATTTGAAAAGAGTTTATGAAAATTGGTTTAGGCGCACAAGGCACAAAACTATTTTGACACTTGATTAAGATGCACAAGGCAAGATTAATCTTTTATACTTGGGACAAACTATATCTCATATTATCAGTTTTACATAACTTGCTCTACATGCGGGGCCCGGTCCTATGCCGGTTCAAGATTAACCGACGCACCACTATTCCCCTATTGGGAATCCCTTATTGGGTATAATCAATTAATAAGCATAAAGCATCTGTCAGGTGTATGCCTACACCCCGTGCTTAGGTCGTGGCCATTGCAATTAATGAGTCAAGGATATCCAGGGCACGGTCGCATTAACCCCCAATGTTTCAGTCAAGCAATACGAATTAAAACAGGTTATTTGAATTTCCCGACACATTGGTCTTCGAATCCCATACCTGACCATGCGGTATTTATATTACCGTATCCCAAGCCCGTAATAGGGAAAATAAGTTAAGAGTATTTACCTGAGCTAGCTCCTGTCTTAAATAGCAAGAGTTATAATAACTCAGCCGTATTCACTTAAGTAAGCGTAGGTACAATTTACCGGAAGGCTCTAGTCTGGAACGATGGTATAAATAACCAATTAGAATACTAACGGGTCTTTAATTAAGCCTAAGCTTAGACCGGTTAGTTTTAAGGAAATATACAGTTCAAGCGCACGATTAGGCGAAGACCGGATAGAACGTGATTTAGACCCGACAAGTTTGAATACTTGTATAATATGGGTATACTAAATACATTCTGGATTTTGAGACAAAAATGATAACGTTTGACCCGTTTCGGTCAATTTACGCAAACTAGTTACGTAAACCGAACCGAACGCAAAAAGGGCGTTACGGGTAGCCAAAAGAGTCATATGCAAGTTCCCTGAGATAATATGCTTTAAATATGATATAATATCAGCAAGTTATGTTCTATTATGCCCCGAATAAATTTAAACTCAATTTATGCCTCATAAGGGCATTTCGGTCATTTAAAAGATTATAAAAGAGTTAAATTGGAAATCTGAGTTACGGGGCTGATTTATACAGTAAATATGTTTAATTCGACATATTATAACAGTAGGGTATGACCCGTATACAAAACTTATTATTTAAAATCAAACTATGCACCGTAGGGGTATTTTAGTAAATTCGCAAGGGCTAAAAATGTCAAAACTGGAAATCTGAGTTCAAAGACTTATACTTACTGTTATTATATGAAAATATGCTAAGTACATCAGTAGGTATGAGTCTTATATGTTTAATATGAGTATAACGCTTACTATGCGCTAAAAACGTTAAAAATGCGATTTAGAGCCGTTTCCGGGTTTTTTAAAAGAAAGCTGAGATTTTTATATTTCCAGAGGGCTCAAAATAATTTATTTAACAAATAAAATCAGTAGAAAAAGGTTTGGGGTCAAAAGGATTTATAAAACTCATTTTATGGCTTAAACGGTCAACACCGGCATTAACCGAATCGACTTAGCGATCTATGAAACGATCAGCCAAAAATTAAATAAAAATCTTCAAAAATCCCAAAATATTATATAACATCAGTGGGTAAAAAGTTTTATATCAGAAAGTGGCCTTAAATAGGCTATACGCTAAATGCGCCGTTTATTTAACATAAAGATATAGTTTTACGCTATCGGCCATAACTCAAAATCTGGACCACCAACTGATCTCAAATTTTCGGTGCAAGTTTATAGATTAATAATAAAGATTTGTACTCTTTCACTTTTCCAAAAATCACGTTTTATATCAAAAAGGGCAAAATAGTCAACTTTAAGCATAAATCGGAAACATGCATATGAATCGGTTAAGCATAGACTCAAGATGTAAAAATTCCAGAGAGTTAAACTTAAATGAAATGGTCAAAAATAAACTCTAATACAGATCTCAAACATGCATGCATGGATCCGAATCGAGAGTCAACGAAAAAGTCGTTTTATAAGACTTTCGGTTCCGATCCGAGTTTATACTAAAGATTGTCGAGTTGATTATGGTAAAACACATTCTTATATTCATTATAAGTTATTTTTGATGATCAAACTGATTGCATGTCATCTACACTACTATTTATGCTATATTTCGCAAAAACGATTTCTGTTGACTTTTTAGAAATAACTTTGACTCGACAAATAGCATGCTTAGAGTGGGAATCAGAGAATACCCTTTTGAGGGTTTGTTTCCCACATAAATACCAACATATCAGTGGTTTCAATTTGAGAAATGACAGAGTAAAACTCGTTTAATCGAAAAGTCAAAGTATAAGAACAACGGTTTGACTTTTAACAATTAATCAATGCAAGAACGAATTATAGAATGTTATGAAGGCTTACAAAGGTCCTAATGAAGCTTAGTTAACACTAGGAGGTGGCCTTGTCGTTCAGATTTGCTCCAGAAGTGCCTTGAGAGCTTTTGCAAGTTTTGGGTGTTCTTGATCACAATGCAAGTGCCAAAGAAATGAGCTTTTTGATCAACTTATGGAGGAATTCAGATGTATAGAGAGCATCTCAGTAGCCTAGGGATTTAATTGGTGCAAAATGGAGGTGATATGAGCTGTTTACCACTTCAAATTCGGACCCAAATTGCAATTTTCGCGAAATTCTGATGCTGGCGGGGTCACGCGGCCCGCCTAAGGATTCCCAGGCGGGTCGCCTGGGGTCTGCAGGCCCAAAATTGTTTCAAACTTGGCAGCTTTGGTCCCTGTCCTTGCACGCGATGCTTTGGCTACTTATTTTGACTCGTAAACCCCCAAACTTGGTGTCTAAGAACCTTGGGACATTTACCAACATGGTAATGTCCTCGGATAACTTTGCGCTCAACCGAAAAGCCATGAAATTCGACGTTGACGCTTTTAACCCCTCAAGTACGGTTTTGGCCATAACTTTCTCATACGTTATCGAAACTTCATGAAATTTTTACCACATATTCTAGTGAGTATATTTTAGCATTACAATGCTTCGGGTCTGCCAAAAGTTCACTCAGAGGTATAAATTCAACATGTTGACACTTTTGGCCCCTATAGTTTGTAATTCCTCACTTTTGTGCAATTTCCGCGTCGTATGATCCATGAACCATCCGTTTAAGGTTATGAACATTATGTAGGGTTATTATAGATTCTATTTATCCATTGTTGACACTTTGGACCCTTACGTTCCATAGTTTTCACTATTTGTCAATTTTAGTCCCTCTAAAGTATGTTTTCACATACCGGAACCTTATGACACGTGTCAAGACATTATTGGACGGAAATTTTCGAGGTGTTACAAAGACGCCTGTAGTATTGAGGGTGCGGAGATTCTCAGGACAGCCGCTTTGGCGCAGAGTGACTTCAACTGAATCGAACCATTGAAACATGGCGGTAGGGCCATCTTCTCCGGTGAATTCTTTGGGTCCACATGCTTTAAATTGTTTGAAGCTGAAACTAGTCTTGTTGGCATCTTTAGGAGCATCGATTCGCGACTCTTCAGACGACTTGCTGGCGTTTTCAAAGACATCGCTCACAGCTTTTGCCACGCTCTTGGCAATGATAGTAGCGACACGCCTGTCTCTCTTCTCTTGGCGAGTAAGTGGGGTTCAGTGTCTAGATGACGACATGGTCTGCAACAGACATCGTCGTATGTGTCAGACACAATCAAATCGAATCTCACCTCACACGTCTATTACTTACTATAGCTTAGGAACACGTCGAAACACGCATCACATTAACATGTAGGCACATAACCACAGATTCACATAATCACAGAAGCACATAGGCACGCAAAGCACAGAGACACGTAAGCACAGAAGCACATACACATTTAAACACAGAAGCAGTCAGAATACAGAAACCTATCATTCCAAGTTCGCGTGTCGTTCGTATAGCATAACGAGTAGTATCGCATAATCGTATAGCATGTCGAGTATAGTATAGTGTATATCGTAGCATAGAATCATCTAGAATTGCAACGACTTGTTAGCGTTTTGAGGTAGAATGGCAATACGAGTCGTGTGTGTCGATCGAAGTGATAGCAAAAATCGGGCGAACACCAAAATTAAACACATAAAACACATAAAATCGACGAATTATCAGAGTCAGCGGTTGCGGGCTCAGAATCGAAACACATAAAATAGAGGAAATAGATTGTCTGCGGCTACTAGACATCGACTACCCAAAGCGATTCGACTATTCGCAGTAGACTTGTCGTCACTTTTCGACTCTTGGGATCGCGTTTCTGCCTCGATTCTTGGGCATTCAGCGCGTATTCCCGAGGTCATACTTGTGAGTTCATGTCGTTGGAGTCCGTCGAGGCTTTGGTGAGATGAGTAAAAGTTAGAATAAGTTGCCAAGATTCGGGTTTCACCCCTGGCTTAGCAATTTCTTCCTTGTTTTAGTAAAATTTGAGGAGTTTATTCATCAAAATATGGATTTCACTCCTGATTTGGTATAATTCTCCCCGTTTGTTATCGAAAATAATGAGGAGTTCGTTGATAAATTGAGAAAATCAGCATTGTTCAACGATTTAGTCGAGAGTTTGCAGCTTTCACACCTAATCTCGACCAAAGCGCTTGACCCTATTTGAAAATTCGAGGGCAGTGATAGCGGAGAATATCAGAATATAGTACATAAGCTTGGTCTGTTGGTTCCTAACTATAGTCTAGGTCTCTAAGACAACGACCCGGACTAGGCCGTGTCTAGCCTAATTCCCTATAGTTATGGCTCTGATACCAATCTATCATACCCCAACCGATGGCGGAATCATCGGGGCATGGCACTGAGCGAAACAGATTGTCCAGAAGTTTCCATAACAATTATCATCACTATTCAGTTTTAAAATAACACGTCCCATACCGTGTCCCAAATAACAAACAAATTATTACAGATAACAACTAGTCAAATATTCTGCTCCGACAACTCAGATTTAAATAAGACAAATAAACATTGTTCAATTGCTCCTAAAGACCCAGCCTGATAAGATCTACAGACAACTATGCTCTAGTTGCTCTATCCTGACAGACAACTATGTGTTGGCGGCCTCTAGAGCTTTATTCTAGCCTCGCTTTCCTAGCAAGCAAACATCTTAAACACCTGTCACATACGTTAAAATAAAGTCAATACATATAATGTAAAGGTGAGCATACAAGTTTGATAATAGCATATAAAGTTCGAAATAGTTTACGCATAACCAACACGTACACAGAGGAAAACGAAGCATGTTAATTATCGACATGGACCTATCGATACCAATGACTGCGGGTTGATCGTCCGAGACGGTTCGCAATACATGATTACCACCGTAATCCATGCAAGTAATTGTCCTTAACAACCCCCGTGTGAACGGGTGCTGAGTCCAAACTATAGTACTACGTCGTTAAGGCAGGTAGACAGCATTCCACGTGTAAACACAATCAACAAGCATTCATTTAGTCACGTAATACATGCATATTGGTTAGCATTAAAATAGTTTGAGTAGTGTGATCGATTGTGTTTTGATAATAGTAATGTATGTAACACCCAAAAGTGCTAAAAGCAAAAAGGGATCGAGTATACTCACAGCGTTTGATTTGATGGATTGAAGGGAGCGCTTGAGGGTGGGGTTAGCCTGAACAGTTCGATAGCACAACGATGAAGAACACATAGAATGGAAACAAGTGTAAGTGGGTCGAACAGCCTGGTCGATCGAACAGTTGGTTCGATCGAGTGGGTTGTTCGTTCGGCTAGACAATCCGTTTGGTCAGTGCGTTCGATCGGTCGGTAGGCTCGATCGGCTGGACTGTTCGAGTGGATTGTTTCTTCCCTTGAGTAAGATGTGTTTGTGTGTGAGGATTTGAACTTTTGAAGTTTTCGTTGTAGTATTTGAGAACACTGAAGTGTTCTTACCTTTCAGGTCGATTGATAGAACGGTCTGTTCGATCTGTCAGCTTAACCGATCGGTTAGGAACTTCAGTAGTAGTCCTCAGCAGGATGTCACTCAATCGATCAGTCTACTCGATCGAATAGCATGCTCGAACGGGTGGCATTCCTATACGACAAACGAATTGAAAATCGACTAAGTGTTGAAGCATAGTATCTCATGATCCGAGGAGTAATGTTGACGAACAGCTATTCGATCGAACAGTACCTCGTTCAATACCATACTTCATGAAATTGTTAAGTGTGGGGCCATATGCTAGCCGATCGGCTGGCCTGGTCGATCGGCTGGCATGTCCGATCGGTTGGGCTGTTCGTTCAATCAGCCTAACCGTTCGGCCAGCACCCTGACCTGGTCGGCCTGTTCGTCTAACACATGGTTGTTCTGATTATTTGACATTATATTGAGGTAGTTTGACAACGAGCTTAACCAGGGAACCTTCGTTCCTACTTGTTCCTCCTGCTCGGACAGGAATCACCCAAGTCCGGCCCGTGAATGGTTCGGAACTGCAGCTTAACGTTTAACCCGAAGTCGGTGAACCTCGTAGATAGAACCCGGATCTTGAATCACACAACCATTGGAATGATTAGTCAGTTGGTTCAAGCTCCGTTTCTGCCGGTTTGAAGGCATTGAGTGTAAAAGAGTTGAAAGAAAGTTGGAATTTCTTCTTTCAATCCTTCACATCATGTAAATGTTTAGATCTTTGATTGATCTTAGCTTGTTTATGTGGAAATCGGTTAGATCCGAGCTATTCATGGTGGATTAGAGCCAAAACTTGATGTTCTTGAAGAACACCATGATGACATCGTCCAAGGATGCTTAGATCTTGGTGATTTCACGGTTAGAAATCAAGATATGAAAGATAGAAAGGTGTAGGAGCATGTTTTGATCAAGAAAGTACAAGATTTAGGACGAAAACTTACCGGAATCGGAAGAAATCTGAGAAAAGAGGAGGAGCACGAGCTGGTTGGTCAGAGCTTTCCAAAAGTGGTAAAGAGTGACAATGACAGCCCTGTTTATAGGCTCCAAAAGAGGAAAGGGCTGGCCGATCGGCTAGCATCCTGATCGGACAGCCTGCTCGATCGGACAGTCTGTCCGATCGGCTGGGCTGTTCGATCGGCTGACATCCTGATCGATCAACAGCCTGGTTCGAGTGTTTGGTGCGACGATTTTTGATATCTCGATTTCGATTGAAGACGATACGAATACGATAGAGTTTCCTAATCAAATTACTTTTAATCCTAACCACTATATCTAACATACAATCATCTATACTTAAACCTATCCTTATGTTACCATTCGTCATAATTCGATTTCGATTGCATTCGATTTGAGATTCGAGTTTCGATTTGAGCTTCGATTGATCACCACACAAAACATAAAGTAAACACGCACAGGTAACACATAAAGCACACACACACGTATAGCATCAACCAAAGTTCGTGTAATTCGAGATTCGAGTTCGATGATGGTTAGATCGGTTTGATTACTGATTAGTTAACTTTATCGCATTGTTACTTCCTACTATTCACAGTCGTAAGTCGGTTCGTGTCGATTACACATTCGATTACTTCGATTCTTCATTGATTACAACACTTACTCCACATAATACAAATAAAACATAAAATAGACTATTTATAGTCTAAGAAAGTCATAGTTGACTTGGACTTTGACTTTGACTTTGACATTCGAAAACACGGGGTGTTACACATACTCTACTCGCAGTCACGTGGATAGCTAGTATCATTGTGATAGCTACTTGTTTTCGCCCGTTACGTGTTACATGCTGGTTATGCGTAAACGCTTTTCATACTATATCTATGAAAACTTGTGTACTCATCTTTACTTTATGTATTGATTTTTATTTTAACGTATGTGACATGTTGATTGGATGTTATGCTGAAATCAAGATAGGAAGTCTAGAAACCCACAACACTAAAATCTAGGTTGTCGGATTGTAACTTGTTTGAGAGATTTTGATGACTGTCATGACTATTTGTGAATTATATCTTTGATAGTATGGGATATTAAACGTATTAAAAATATTGCCACTTAATAGTTGTTATGGATTCTCTTGAGCAATCTGATTCGCCTAGTGTCGCACCCCGATGATTCCACCATCTGTTGTGGTGTGACATTACCGTAGAAAGTACATGTAGAAGCATGAACCTACACAGGTCTATACTTCAACGATGATGAATACATACATAACCACACAGCGTCTTCTCCATTTTATCTCAGACCTGCAAATCACAGAACACGTTAGAAGTGGTCCGAGACCGAAGTCTCTGGACCACCCTCTGATGCTCAAGTCAGTATTGGACTCAATGAAGAAATAGTTTTAGGGTTAGAGAATAACCTGTAGAATATTGGGAGGGAGTCCCCTATTTATACTTGGTGGTGACAAGGGTTTCCCACGTTATAGGAGTTGTAGATGAGATAAGATACTCCTCCATAAAATAGGAGATTTGGTAAATCTTTTAGGATCTCCATGTTATTTGGAGATTCGGCTACTTTATATTTATCATATTTAACTGAGTCGGTTATGGCATAACCGGGTTATAATAGGTGTTAACCGGTTTGAACTGGGCGAACCGGGTCATACCTCGACAATACATAAAAATATCTTAATTTTATTGATACGAACCGTTTGCCTTTTGGGCTTTCGATACATCTTTAGAAATTCCTATAATATCCTTTATAATTTATCCCTATAATTGATTAACCATCCAAATTTCATATGCAGTCTCAGTTCAATAATATGGTATATGTTCATTTTGATCAATTAGACTTGTAATTGAATTGTTTAGCATTCACCAGGCCTTACTAAATTTGTGGTTATTATTGCATGTTAATTTTTTGAACAACCATTTAGAACTTATAATATTTGGTTTATGTTTTGAGTAAAGTAGTTAACGCACTGACCGAACAGATTGTCTAGCCGAACGAACAACCCACTCGATCGAACCAACTATTCGATCGACCAGGCTGTTCGACCCACTTACACTTGTTTCCATTCTATGTGTTCTTCATCGTTGTGCTATCGAACTGTTCAGGCTAATCCCACTCTCAAGCGCTCCTTTCAATCCATCAAATCAAACGTTGTGAGTATACTCGATGGGTGTTACATACGTTACTATTATCAAAACACAATCGATCACACTACTCAAACTATTTGAACGCTAACCAATATGCATGTATTACGTGACTAAATGAATGCTTGTTGATTGTGTTTACACGTGGAATGCTGTCTACCTGCCTTAACGACGTAGTACTATAGTTTGGACTCAGCACCCGTTCACACGGGGGTTGTTAAGGACAATTACTTGCATGGATTACGGTGGTAATCATGTATTGCGAACCGTCTCGGACGGTCAACCCGCAGTCATTGGTATCGATAGGCCCATGTCGATAATTAACATGCTTCGTTTTCCTCTGTGTACGTGCTGGTTATGCGTAAACTATTTCGAACTTTATATGCTATTATCAAACTTGTATGCTCACCTTTACATTATATGTATTGACTTTATTTTAACGTATGTGACAGGTGTTTAAGATGTTTGCTTGCTAGGAAAGCGAGGCTGGAATAAAGCTCTAGAGGCCCCCAACAAATAGTTGTCTGTCAGGAAAGAGCAACTAGAGCATAGTTGTCTGTAGATCTTGTCAGGCTGGGTCTTTAGGAGCAATTGAACAATGTTTATTTGTCTTATTTAAATCTGAGTTGTCGGAGCAGAATATTTGACTAGTTGTTATCTGTAATAATTTGTTTGTTATTTGGGACACGGTATGGGACGTGTTATTTTAAAACTGAATAGTGATGATAATTGTTATGGAAACTACTGGACAATCTGTTTCGCTCAGTGCCATCCCCCGATGATTCCGCCATCGGTTGGGGTGTGACAGTATGCGCGACACAGGTTCACCGAAGCGAACAAGTGAAGTAAAGTATGTGATCCTTAGCAACCCCTGACCAATCAGGTGCTGAGTCCAAACTATAGTACTATCGTTGCTAAAGGAGGAAGGCAAGTCATCACTGTCTAACATAGCACAAGCATTCAACTAATCACATATAGCATGCAGGTAGCGTTTATAAAGCGTTTGTGTTGTGTGTTGTGTTTTGATAGATAACGTATGTAACACCCAAAAGTGCGTTAAACGAAGATGGGTTCGAGTATACTCACAGTGCGTGTCTAAACAAGTAAACACGTTCTGAATGGATTGAAGGGGCGCCGGATCAGCCTGCGTATGGGAACAGAAGCGTAAGTCCTCCAAAGTGCTGAAACAGTCGAAAATCGGAGTGTCGGTGGGAAACAGAAGCTTCGTATGAAGCTGTGCCTTTGTACGAAGGTGTGCCCTCGTACGAAGGTGAATCTTCATACACGTGTCGCTTCCGTTGTCCAAAATCGAGTGTCTTCACGTCTGTCTTCGGAAAATCGAGTGTTCATCCCTCCAACCTTAAGCTACTGGTTAAACTTAGAGTCGGAGAGGTCTTTGGTTAAGTCACGAGTGAGAATCGGGCTATTAGGTGCGAAGTCAGTGCCTTCGTACAAAGCCATTAGTGCCTTCATGTAACACCCCGTGTTTTCGAATGTCAAAGTCAAAGTCAAAGTCCAAGTCAACTTTGACTTTCTTTGACTGTAGTTAGTCGATTTTGTGTTTTAGTTGTATTATGTGGAGTAAGTGTTGTAATCAGCAAGAATCGAAGTAATCGAACGTGTTTTAATGCGAACCGATCTACGACTGTGAATGGTAGGATGTAACAATGCGATAAAGTTAACCTAATCAAAAATCAAACCGATCTAACAATCAATCGAACTCGAGACTCGAATTATGCGAATTATGGTATTGTTATACGTGTGTGTGTGCCTTATGTGTTAATTGTGCGTGTTTACTTTATGTTGGGTGTGGTATTCAAGCAATCAATCGAAAATCGAATCGAAACTCGAAAAACAATCGAACTCAATCGAAACCGACATCGAAACGTGACTTATAGAAGATTGTATGTTAGATATAGTAGTTGAGACTGAAAGTAATTTGACTAGGAACCATATCGTATTCGTATCATCGTCCATCGAAATCGAAACGTCGAAAATCGTCGAAAAATACTCAAAGTGCGTGGCGGATCGAATTGGAAGCATCCTGATCGAACAGGCCAGCCGATCGCCTAGCACCTTGCTAGCCGATCGAGCAGCCCACTTGATCGGATCTCCCAGCCGATCGGCTGACACTTTCCTCTTTTGGAAGCCTATAAATAGGGCTATCATTGTCATACTTTCCACTTTTGGAAAGCTCTGACCGAACCAGCTATCTTCTTCACCTTTTCTCAGATTTCTCTCAATCCCGGTAAGTTTTCACTCTAATTCTTGTACAATCTTGATCATTACTTGATTCTACACCTTTCTATCTTTCAAAACTTGAATTCTAACCGTGAAATCACCAAGATCTAAGTGTTCTTGGGTGATGTCATCATGGTGTTCTTGATGAACTTCAAACTTTGACATCATCCAACCATGAATAGCTTAGATCTAACCGATTTCCACATAAACAAGCTAAGATCTTTCATAGATCTAAACATTTTTAAGTTGTGAAGGATTGAAAGAAGGAATCTCAACTTTCTTTCAACTCTTTTACACTCAATGCTTTCAAACCGGTAGAAACGGAGCTTGAACCGGCTAACCAATCATTCAAATGGTTTAGAAGGTTCAAGATTCGGGTTCTACGAACAAGGTTCACCGATATCAGTTAAACTCTAAACCGACGTTCCAAACCGTTCAACCGGCCGGACTTGGGTGATTCCTGTTCGAGCCAAGGGGACAGGTGGGAACGAAGGTTATCATAGTTCAACACGTTGTTAAGATACCTTGAAAGAATAACAAATAAACGAACAACCAAGTGTTAGACGAAAGGCCGACCAGGTCAGAAATGCTGGCCGAACGGCTAGGCTGTCGAACAGCCCAGCCGATCGGGTGTGCCAGCCGATCGACCGGGCCAGCCGATCGGCTAGCACATGGCCCCACACTCCCAAACTTTGAAGAATAGTATTGACGAAGTTATGTTCAATCGAATGGGTCACTCGATGGGTAAACATTACTGTTCGGATCATGAGATACTATGCTTCAACACTTAATCGTTTTCACAACTTGTTCGTAGTAGAGAATGTCAGCCGATCGAACAGACTGTCCGATCGAGTAACATTCAGTTGGGGACTAACATGAAGCTTCTAGCCGATCGAGTGAGCTAGCCGATCGAACGAACCGTTCGATCGAACGACTCGAAAAGGTAGGAACACTTCACTGTTCTCAAATACTGCAACAAAAACTTCCAAAGTTCAAATCCTCTAACACAAACACACAAGAGGAAGAAACAATCACTCGAATGGTCCAGCCGATCGAGCCAGCCGGCCGATCGAACAGGACTGTCTAATCAGATATACCAGCCGATCGAACAGGCCGTTCGATCGAACCTGCCGTTCGATCGACCAGCCTATTCGATCCATCCATACTTGTTTACCTTTCCGTGTTACTTATCGTTATGCTATCGAACTATTCAGGCTAATCCTACTCTCAGCGCTCCCTTCAATCCACAATCAATCACTGTGAGTATACTCGAACCCTTTTTGCTTTAGCATTTTTTAGTGTTACATACGTTACCTATCAAATCACAAACAAACACACTATACAAACTATTTGAACGCTAACCAATTGCATGTATTACGTGATTAAATGTATGCTTGTTATTATGTTTACACGTGGAAAGCTGTTTACCTGCCTTAGCAACGTAGTACTATAGTTTGGACTCAGCACCCGTTCACACGGGGGTTGTTAAGGACAATCTACTTGCATGATTTACGGTGGTGATCATGTATTGCGAACTGTCTCAGACAGTCAACCCGCAGTCACTGGTATTGATAGGTCCATGTCGATAATTTACATGCATCATTGCTATCTGTGTACGTGCTGGTTATGCGTAAACTATTCGAACTCTATATGCTATTATCAAACTTGTATGCTCACCTCTACATTTTATGTATTGACTTTATTTTAACGTATGTGACAGGTGCTTAAGTTGCTAGGATGCTTAGACGTGTGGTGATAAAATCGAGGCTAGGAAGAGTCTAGAAAGCAAGACGATTTATATTTATATGTTAAATCTGAGTTGTCGGAACATGTTTTGTTTGAAGAATATCTATGTCTGTAATAACTAGATTTATCTTATGGGTCACGGTATGGGACGTGATATTTAAAACTATTTGGTAATAATAGTTGTTATGGAATTTCTTTGAACAATCTGTTTCGCTCAGTGCCGCGCCCCGATGATTCCGCCATCGGTTGGGGTGTGACAGATTGGTATCAGAGCCATAACTATAGGGAGTTAGGCAGACACGACCTAGTCCGGGTTGCTGTCTTAGAGACCTAGACTATAGTTAGGAACCATCAGACCCATTTTATATGCCTTATTCTGCAATCTCTCACTATCACTGCACTCAAATTTTCAACTAACGTCTGGCGATTCAGTCAGGAATAGGTGTGAAAACCGCAAACTCCCGGCTAAATTTCCTGACTTATGGGGATTTTACTCCTTTATCTCGACATTTTTGCCAATAAACGAGGAGACTTATACCAAAACAGGTGTGAAACCCCCATTTTGATGAAATTATTCTCGATTTTACCAAAAACAAGGAAGAAATTGCTAAGCCAAGGGGTGAAACCCTCACCTTAGCAGTTTGTTCTGTATTTTGTTCATCTCACCAAGGCTTCGATGGACTCCAACGACCTGAACTCACAAGTATGACCTAGAGGACGCGCGTGGAATGCCCAAGAATCGAAGCAGAGACGCGACCCCTAGAGTCGAAAGTGACGACAAGTCTACTGTGAATAGTCGAGTTGTCTTGGGTAGTCGATGTCTAGCAGCCGCAGACAATCTATCTCTCGATTTTATATGTTTCGAATTTAACAAAGTCGTTTGGTACTCTTGTTGACTTTTACGTGTTTATGTGTGCTTTCTTGTTTTATACTTATGTTTTGGATATTATTCGATTCTTGCTATCAACACACACGACTCGCAATTGCTGTTCTATCTCGATTCGACATCCAGTTATCGCAACTCTAGAACGATCTTATACTATACTATGTTGTACGACTAAGATGCTATTCGATATGATATTCGAACGACACGCGAACTTTGAGGGATAGGTTTCTGTTTTCTGACTACCTCAGTGATTAATGCCTAGGTAATTTACGAGTGTCTGTGTTTTATGCGCCTGTGCTTCTTTGTTCTAGGTGCTTCTGTGCTTATGTGTATCTGTGGTTATGTGGTTATGTGCTTATATGTTTATATGATACGTGTCTCGACATGATTCTAAGCTTTAGTAGTCTAGACGTGTGAGGTGAGATTCGATTTAGTTGTGTTGAGTCCTGTGACGATGTCTGTTGCAGACCATGTCGTCGTCTGGATCACGTCAACGTCTGACCCGCCAAGAAAAGAGAGACCGACGTCTCGCTGCTATCATCTCCAAAACCGTGGCGAAAGCTGTGAGTGAGGTGTATGAAAACGCTAGCAAGTCGTCAGAAGAATCCCGAACTGAGATCTCCAAGGATTCAAGAAAGGCTGCTTTCAGCTTCAAGCAGTTCAAAGCATGCGGACCGAAAGAGTTTACTGGCGAAGATGGTCCGACAGCCATGTTTCACTGGTTCGACTTGGTCGAAGTCACTCTGCGCCAGAGCGGATGTCCTAAGCATCTCCGTACCCTCAATGCTACAGGCGTCTTCCAGTCCCGTGCTCTAGACTGGTGGACGACCGAACAAAACAAGCGCGGAAATGATGCAGCTTACGGGCTATCATGGAAGGAGTTGAAGGCGATCATGATCGAAGAATTCTGCCCTCCTCATGAACGCCAAAAGCTGGAGGACGAGTTCTGGGAAATCAAGCAGAAGGATGGAGACAACGCTGCTCTCACTGCTCGCTTCAAGCAGCTTAGCATTATCTGTCCTGACCAAGTCATGACCTCAGATCAAGCCATCAAGAAGTACATCCGAGCTCTACCCGACTGTGTAGCCGATTTTGTTCACGCAGCCAAGCTAGCAACAATCGAGGAAACCTACCTACTCACCGCTGAGATCAACGATAAGCGAGTCAAGTCAGGTTTCGGGGATAAGCAAACCAAGTCCCTGCATCAAGCTACTACAACACCCACCGACTCATCTGCTCAACCCTCCAAGTCCTCAAGAAGGAAGAAGAAAAACAACAACAACAGCTCCAGCAACAAGAGCTGTGCTGCCGCAACAAACGCTGCTCCCCTGCAATCTGTACCAGCTCAATAGCAGCAGCACCAGCGTTCAGCTCCAGTGATCAATGCACCGCCAGCAAAGCGTGCTTACACAGGCCCTCACCCACTCTGCCCGACATGTTCGTACCATCACCCAGTAGGTCTAGCTTGTCGTTTTTGCGCTCACTGCAACCTCTACGGTCATTTCACTGTGAACTGCCGTTATGGTCCTCGCCAAGCCCCAGCTCAAGCTACCGTCAACCAAGCTCTACTCCCTGCTCCTCAAGGACAACCAGCAGCTCCAGCACCAGCAGTCAATGCTAGAGTCTGCTTTGCATGTGGTGACCCTAACCACTTTGCCAACCGGTGCCCGAACAGGGTAGTCAAGCAAGAGCCCCAGCAACAACAGCAACAACAGCAACCTCAGCAGCAGCAGCAAGCAGCCCATGCCCGAACTTTCAACCTCAACGCCCCTCAGGCTCAGGCGGATAACAACGTAGTTAATGGTACGTTCCTTGTGAATGGTATTTACGCATCATGTTTGTTTGATACTGGAGCCGATAACTGCTTTGTGTCATTTGAATTCGAGAAGCTCCTTAGTCGTAAGCGCTCTTATCTAACCTCGTCATTCGAAGTCGAAGTTGCTACAGGGAGAACTATTACTGTTAACTCAGTACTCTGTGATTGTACCCTCGAACTCAACAACCACATCTTTCCGGTCGACCTTATCCCGATGCCACTCGGAAGTTTTGATTTCATAATAGGCATGGACTTTCTTCGTGAAAACCATGCTGAAGTTGTGTGCTTTGAAAAGATGATTCGATTCTCGCTCGCGAATGGCGATCTTCTGTGTGTCTACGATGAAACAAAGTCGAAAGGTCTCAAGCTTATGTCGTGTATTCAAGCCATCAAGTATCTCCGCAAGGAATACCGAGCCTTCTTGGCCAACATCGTAGTAGCGGAGAAGGGAAAGAAAAAGAAAGTTGAAGTCAAAGATGTTCCAGTGGTTCGTGAATTTCCTCAGGTGTTCCCTGATGATCTTCCCGGACTACCGCCAAGTCGAGATATCGACTTTCGTATTGACCTCATTCCTGGAGCTAATCCCGTTGCCAAAGCTCCTTATCGACTCGCACCATCCGAAATGCGGGAACTCTCGAACCAACTCCAGGAATTACTCAAAAAAGGCTTTATTCGCCCGAGCACCTCTCCTTGGGGCGCGCCAGTCCTTTTTGTCAAAAAGAAGGATGGATCGTTCCGGATGTGCATCGACTATCGGGAATTGAATAAACTAACCATCAAGAACCGATACCCTTTGCCCCGAATTGATGATTTGTTTGACCAGCTCCAAGGTGCAGCATGCTTCTCTAAGATCGATCTACGTTCAGGATATCATCAGCTACGGATTCAGGAGGAAGACATTCTTAAAACTGCTTTTCGAACCCGTTATGGCCATTACGAATTTGTTGTCATGCCCTTTGGATTAACCAACGCACCCGCGGTTTTCATGGATCTCATGAATCGTGTGTGTAAGCCTTATCTTGACCGTTTCGTCATCGTGTTCATCGACGATGTCTTGATCTATTCCAAATCGAAAGCCGAACACGCGCAACATCTACGTTTGGTTCTCGAGTTACTTCAGCGGAACCGACTCTATGCCAAGTTCTCCAAGTGCGAATTCTGGTTGGAGGGGGTTCAGTTTCTGGGTCACATAGTGAATAGTCGGGGTATCCATGTCGATCCTGCGAAGATTGAGGCCGTCAAAAGCTGGATTACGCCTAAGAACCCGTCAGAAGTTCGTTCTTTTCTCGGACTAGCGGGCTATTACCGACGATTCATCGAAGGATTCTCCAAGATCGCTGTGCCGCCTACTGCTCTTACGCATAAGGACAAGCCTTTTGTGTGGGGAAACGCACAAGAGACTGCCTTTCAAACCCTCAAACATATGCTGTGCAACGCACCGATTCTTACACTGCCCGACGGAAGCGACAACTTCATTGTCTATTGTGATGCTTCTAACCTTGGTCTCGGCTGTGTTCTCATGCAGCAAGACAAGGTTATAGCCTACGCATCTCGTCAGCTCAAGATCCACGAGAAGAACTATACAACCCATGACCTCGAGCTAGGCGCGGTTGTCTTTGCATTGAAGATTTGGCGACACTACCTGTATGGCACTAAGTGTACAATCTACACTGATCACAGGAGTTTACAGCACATCTTTAATCAGAGAGAGCTTAATATGCGTCAACGCCGATGGGTAGAACTTCTCAATGATTACGACTGTGAGATTCGTTATCACCCAGGCAAGGCGAACGTGGTTGCTGACGCTCTCAGCAGAAAGAGTTACGTGCTCAGTACCCGAAACATCCAAGCACAGCACAACCTCGAAACCCTCATCCGAGAAGCTCAACATGCTTGCTTTAACGAGCGTACATTGAAGAAAGAAAGGATCTATCATGATGGAGCTCAGTTAGTAAGCAAACCAGATGGGATATTCTATTATCTGGATCGAATTTGGATCCTTAAACGGACCGATTTGCGAAAGATTATCATGAACGAAGCCCACAAGTCCCGATATTCTATTCATCCCGGTGCAGACAAGATGTACCAGGACCTACGTTATAAGTACTGGTGGCCGGGTATGAAAAGGGATATCGCTCTGTACGTTGGAAGCTGTTTAACGTGTGCAAGAGTCAAGGCTGAACATCAAAGACCTTCTGGCTTACTCGAACAACCGCCGATACCTATATGGAAGTGGGAGAGTATAGCTATGGATTTCATAACGAAACTCCCGCCCACGCCATCAGGTCACGACAGTATTTGGGTCATAGTTGATCGTCTCACGAAATCAGCCCACTTTTTGCCGATACGAGAAGACTACAAGGTGGAACGACTAGCCCAAATCTACACCGACGAGATCATTCGTAATCATGGTACGCCTCGTGATATCATTTCAGATCGTGATGCTCGGTTCACTTCGCGATTGTGGGAAACGTTTCAAGCGGCCCTTGGTACGTCGCTTAATCTGAGTACTGCATTCCACCCTCAAACCGACGGACAGACTGAAAGGACGATCCGTACTCTTGAAGACATGCTCCGAGCGTGTGTTATAGATTTTGGTGGAAGTTGGAATAAACACCTGCCATTGGTGGAATTCTCGTACAATAACAGCTATCATGCCAGCATCCAAATGGCACCTTTCGAGGCTCTATATGGTAGAAGATGTCGATCGCCTATTGTGTGGCACGAGATCGGTCACTCGCAACTAACCGGTCCCGAGATTATACAAGAAACGACTGACAAAATCCACCAGATAAGAGACAATTTGGTAAAAGCTCAGAACAGACAGAAAAGTTACGCCGATAAAAGACGCAAGCCCCTTGAATTTGAAGTTGGTGACTACGTACTCCTAAAGGTATCACCTTGGAAGGGTGTAGTCCGATTCGGCAAGAAAGGGAAACTCGCGCCTCGATATGTTGGACCTTTTAGGATTCTGGAAAGAATCGGAAAAGTCGCCAACAGACTCGAATTACCGGAGGAACTCAGTAGCGTCCATCCGACTTTCCATGTCTCTAACCTCCGAAAATGCCTTGCTGATCATGATCTAATCGTACCGCTCGACGATCTTCAGGTCAACGAAACGTTACACTTCGTGGAAAAGCCTGTCGAAATCATGGATCGCCAAACCAAGCAACTCAGGCGCTCTCGCATCCCGATCGTGAAGGTCCGATGGGAAGGCAAACGAGGCGCGGAGTTCACTTGGGAACTCGAAAGCGACATGAAGGCCAAGTACCCGCAGTTGTTTAAATAAATAGATCTGAAGCATCAAATTGGTAAATCACGGTGTTGTGTAGCCTTCGAGCCTAATTTCGGGACGAAATTCCCTAAACAAGGGGAGGCTGTAACACCCCGTGTTTTCGAATGTCAAAGTCAAAGTCAAAGTCCAAGTCAACTTTGACTTTCTTTGAGTGTAGTTAGTCGATTTTGTGTTTTAGTTGTATTATGTGGAGTAAGTGTTGTAATCAGCAAGAATCGAAGTAATCGAACGTGTTTTAATGCGAACCGATCTACGACTGTGAATGGTAGGATGTAACAATGCGATAAAGTTAACCTAATCAAAAATCAAACCGATCTAACAATCAATCGAACTCGAGACTCGAATTATGCGAATTATGGTATTGTTATACGTGTGTGTGTGCCTTATGTGTTAATTGTGCGTGTTTACTTTATGTTGGGTGTGGTATTCAAGCAATCAATCGAAAATCGAATCGAAACTCGAAAAGCAATCGAACTCAATCGAAACCGACATCGAAACGTGACTTATAGAAGATTGTATGTTAGATATAGTAGTTGAGACTGAAAGTAATTTGACTAGGAACCATATCGTATTCGTATCATCGTCCATCGAAATCGAAACGTCGAAAATCGTCGCAAAATACTCAAAGTGCGTGGCGGATCGAACTGGAAGCATCCTGATCGAACAGGCCAGCCAATCGGCTAGCACCTTGCCAGCCGATCGAGCAGCCCACTTGATCGGATCTCCCAGCCGATCGGCTGACACTTTCCTCTTTTGGAAGCCTATAAATAGGGCTGTCATTGTCTTACTTTCCACTTTTGGAAAGCTCTGACCGAACCAGCTATCTTCTTCACCTTTTCTCAGATTTCTCTCAATCCCGGTAAGTTTTCACTCTAATTCTTGTACAATCTTGATCATTACTTGATTCTACACCTTTCTATCTTTCAAAACTTGAATTCTAACCGTGAAATCACCAAGATCTAAGTGTTCTTGGGTGATGTCATCATGGTGTTCTTCATGAACTTCAAACTTTGACATCATCTAACCATGAATAGCTTAGATCTAACCGATTTCCACATAAACAAGCTAAGATCTTTCATAGATCTAAACATTTTTAAGTTGTGAAGGATTGAAAGAAGGAATCTCAACTTTCTTTCAACTCTTTTACACTCAATGCTTTCAAACCGGTAGAAACGGAGCTTGAACCGGCTAACCAATCATTCAAATGGTTTAGAAGGTTCAAGATTCGGGTTCTACGAACAAGGTTCACCGATATCAGTTAAACTCTAAACCGACGTTCCAAACCGTTCAACCGGCCGGACTTGGGTGATTCCTGTTTGAGCCAAGGGGACAGGTGGGAACGAAGGTTATCATAGTTCAACACGTTGTTAAGATACCTTGAAAGAATAACAAATAAACAAACAACCAAGTGTTAGACGAAAGGCCGACCAGGTCAGAAATGCTGGCCGAACGGCTAGGCTGTCGAACAGCCCAGCCGATCGGGTGTGCCAGCCGATCGACCGGGCCAGCCGATCGGCTAGCACATGGCCCCACACTCCCAAACTTTGAAGAATAGTATTGACGAAGTAATGTTCAATCGAATGGGTCACTCGATGGGTAAACATTACTGTTCGGATCATGAGATACTATGCTTCAACACTAAATCGTTTTCACAACTTGTTCGTAGTAGAGAATGTCAGCCGATCGAACAGACTGTCCAATCGAGTAACATTCAGTTGGGGACTAACATGAAGCTTCTAGCCGATCGAGTGAGCTAGCCGATCGAACGAACCGTTCGATCGAACGACTCGAAAAGGTAGGAACACTTCAGTGTTCTCAAATACTGCAACAAAAACTTCCAAAGTTCAAATCCTCTAACACAAACACACCAGAGGAAGAAACAATCCACTCGAATGGTCCAGCCGATCGAGCCAGCCGGCCGATCGAACAGGACTGTCTAATCAGATATACCAGCCGATCGAACAGGCCGTTCGATCGAACCTGTCGTTCGATCGACCAGCCTATTCGATCCATCCATACTTGTTTACCTTTCCGCGTTACTTATCGTTATGCTATCGAACTATTCAGGCTAATCCTACTCTCAGCGCTCCCTTCAATCCACAATCAATCACTGTGAGTATACTCGAACCCTTTTTGCTTTAGCATTTTTGGGTGTTACATACGTTACCTATCAAATCACAAACAAACACACTACACAAACTATTTGAACGCTAACCGATTGCATGTATTACGTGATTAAATGTATGCTTGTTATTATGTTTACACGTGGAAAGCTGTCTACCTGCCTTAGCAACGTAGTACTATAGTTTGGACTCAGCACCCGTTCACACGGGGGTTGTTAAGGACAATCTACTTGCATGATTTACGGTGGTGATCATGTATTGCGAACTGTCTCGGACAGTCAACCCGCAGTCACTGGTATTGATAGGTCCATGTCGATAATTTACATGCATCATTGCTATCTGTGTACGTGCCGGTTATGCGTAAACTATTCAAACTCTATATGCTATTATCAAACTTGTATGCTCACCTCTACATTTTATGTATTGACTTTATTTTAACGTATGTGACAGGTGCTTAAGTTGCTAGGATGCTTAGACGTGTGGTGATGAAATCGAGGCTAGGAAGAGTCTAGAAACCAAGACGATTTATATTTATATGTTAAATCTGAGTTGTCGGAACATGTTTTGTTTGAAGAATATCTATGTCTGTAATAACTAGATTTATCTTATTGGTCACGGTATGGGACGTGATATTTAAAACTATTTGGTAATAATAGTTGTTATGGAATTTCTTTGAACAATCTGTTTCGCTCAGTGTCGCGCCCCGATGATTCCGCCATCGGTTGGGGTGTGACACTTCATACGAAGCTGTTCGTACGAAGCTGGGCTTCACACAGAACCGTCCAGTTCACAAATGTGGTTGTTCTTGATGTTTGGAACTACATTTTCGCCTGAATCTGATGTGTTTTTGAGTCCTATTCAAGACGGGTTCAACACCACCTCGTTCCACTATTCAGTGAACGAAATATGTGTCGATTTAGGTCCGTGTTAGGGTGAAAATCAAGTTTGAAAAGGTTTTACAAGGTTTTCTCCTAAATCTAACACTTGGTGAGTGTGAAATCAGTAGATTTCTAACTTGGGAAGCCGAAGCTAGGCCCAATACACTCGATTAAGTGTAGATTTATGATAAAACAAGAAGATTTGATGAAAAAAGATGAAGAGTTTTCGTAAAAACAGAGAAGTTATGATGATAAAGATGAAGTTCAAGTAGAAAGATGAATTTTAGTTGGAAAACATAAGAGTTTGGATGAAAACAAAGTGATTGAGGAAAATCGAAGTGGAAAACGTTATGTAATCACATAAAACTGTTAAATCTTACTTGAAAATGGTCGGACAGCAATTCGGCAGCGTTTCGGTACGGAATCAGCAAGTGAGAATGAATGAGGAGGGCTTGGATATTTATAGAAGTAGTGGGATCGCACAAAAGACATGGTTCGAACCCGCTGCCTTCGTACGAAGGCAGTGCCTTCGTACGAGGCTACATGGCTTCGTCCGAAGGTGCTATGTCGTGTATAAAATCCTTGTTTTCGCGTATAGGATGCTTGTTTAGTGTGTTTTGTTGCGTTAATTAGCATTGGTACTTAGCGTAATACTGAGTTTTGGGTCGCGTTGCGTTTTAGAGTGATAAATCGAGTTGTGCGAGTGGCGTTGAGTTTGCGTTGCGATAGCTTTTGCGAGTATAATCCATAACATATAGAACACACACAAGTAACACATAAGAACACACAACATAACATTACTACTACTAATAGTGTCTGCGATTTAGCGTTTTTAATCGTGGTACACGAATGCGGAGGTGTATGGTAACCAAACTAACACACTCGGCAAGCAAAGTTGCATAATTCTCTGTGATTTGTGTTGCGTTAGCGTTGCGAATAATAAGCGTTTAAAGCATTCAGCGGTGCTGTGTGATGAAAATGTATTTAGTATAACATAACCTTTTATTTATATCGAATCTCGGAATAAAAAAACGATTACAAATCGAAGCAAGTAGCACCAGGTAACAATCCGAAAAGTCGGGTTGTTACAGGTAACACGTCTCGAAGATACCCTAAAGATAGGTTAAATCAAGATTAATCTTATGAATTTATTTCATTGTGGTTTGCATGAATTTGATTGAAGATCTTTGTTGGGAATTAAATTATACAATTCTATTAAATGGCAACCACAGTGCTCTTTGCTTAACGGTATTGGAAAAGGTGTCCCTCTCCATATAGTGACAATTCAAGTCTCGCAGTGGAAAAAAAAGGTTCAGATTTAGAAGATAGTTTATCATCATAAAAAATAGCGACATTGGAGTCAGTCTTGAAGTCCCATGTTACACCCATGAGCTAGTGGTCTATTTATATGGTATTTCTCCTTGTAAAAATGGTGTGAATTCATATTTTTTTTGAAAAGTTTGTTAAAAGAAAATTGAATATATATATATATATATATATATATATATATAAATTGCTGTGAATTGGTAGCTGAAATTGTTACAATTTGCTGATAAACATCGGCACAATTTGCTGGAAAAAAGACATCAGCATAGTTACGCTGATAAACACAACAGATAAATTGTTCTTTGCTGCTGCAGTTAACTCGTATTATTTTTATATAATATGCGTATCTATTTTAGTTACAATCACGTTGTTTTGATACATTGTAGGGGGTTATTTGAGTGCGACATGTGATGTTTACGGGCCGAACTATAGCGAGTATCCAGATGACCCTAAGGTGTGGGCACGTGTGATTGGACAAGGTCGCACGTGCCAGGTATACGGGGTAGGATCTTTGAATCTACAGTACTTGGTGAGCGAGACATCTTCTTCTTCTACTGGGTCTGCACCATTGCATGTAGAGTACCAACGGTCTCAAGAAGAGGTATCTTTATTACCAGTTGATAGTACTAAAAGTTAAAAATGTTGGTTCATGTCATTTCATATTAAAAACCAACCGCATAAAACCTGACCCGACCATTAGAATTTATTGTATTAGAATGTATACATGTATTATTATCTTTGGAAATTAAACTAATAAATAACTTTCTTTTGCGTCAACTATTTCTTTACAAAATATATTTACTAATTATATCAATATATATTTTAACAATGTTTTGGGTTCAACTTATGCGAACCCGAATGGTAGATTTTGAAATTCGGTTTGAAGAAGAAAGGAATCTATTTGCAACTCGGCTTGACAGAGAAAGGAAAGTATGGAAAGAACTTCAATAACTTTATGAATTTATGAATAATTGGTGTCCTCCTTCTAGTTAGTTATAGTTTCTGATATCTTTTAAGAAATATGTTAAATTGTATTAGTTTACAGTTTAAACATATTTAAACTTGCACTACAACACATGATTTTTGAATGTGTTATTGTAACTTTGGTGAATTTCGTAAATCAGGTTCTTGTTATCAAATACTATTCCTACATTTTTTTGCCACAAAAAATGTAACTTCTAATTTTGTTTTGCAATTTTTTCTATTAAAAGATTAGGTCGTCGGAAAAGTGTCACACCAAAAATAATGACCTTGCTTTTTTCGGTCGGATATACGTCACAACATAAAACAAACTTTTGTCGGAAAACAGTAAAAAAATAGTAGATTTTTATTTTTAATTTTCTTTTATTTGTCGGAAATTTGTCACAAAAAAATACTGGGTTTCATCAGAAATTTGTAACAACTGTTTTTATTTATCTGTTGAAAAATTGTCTCAAAAAATACTGTTTTTTGTCGGAAATTTGTAACAACTGTTTTTATTTATTTGTCGGAATTATGTCACAAACAATGTTTTATGAATGTTTTTGTTATTTTTTTTTTTTTGTCGAAAATGTGCAGCTAAAAAAATTCCAAAAATATACCAAAATATAATAGATTAATAATAACTAAGAATTGTTGTAGGAGATCCGTAGCTATTTGTGACGCGGTGGTTTTGTAGGAAATGGGTAGGAAGTTGCGTAGGAAATGCGTTGGAAACAATTTTTCTACGAGGCGTTTTCCTACATCACATATTTGTCACGAATGCGTGTGAAAGCCTGTTTTGTAACGCATTTTCTACGAAAATTGGTGTAAAAAGTTTAGATTTTCTAGTAATGATATTACAAAAGATTTGTATGGGAAATTGTTTTAGGAAATTAAACTCAAGTTGTTTCAATTGTAGTGTTATTTATATATCTTAGCAACTGTTATATTTAATGTAAAAAAAAAAAAAGTAAAAGGTATTATATTATAAAAACTATAATAAAACCACCAAAATAGTCAATATAAGTTAAGCACACTATACATTCCACTATATCTCATTTAAATCAAAACTATGGTAACTCATATATTGTGAATTTGTGATGGCAAACTTGATGTATTTTAAGGTGAGTGTAGGTGCGTTTGCTAATCAAAAAGTTATAATTTATACGCACCAGTTATAATAACAACCAAGACAATTTGTTCATACATCATATCTATGCAACTTGGGCTTAATATTGTACATTAGATGTACTTTTATAATAGGTATAAATAAGACATGTCTTTGTAATTGGGCAATTTTATACACGTACCAATGTACCATTTTAATTGTATACTTGGTAACAAAATATGTGTCAACTCATTTGTTGGTATATACTTTTGTAAGTATCTGTTATCTCTTCTACACTGTTCATCACTTGTAATATATGTAGTGTTGTATGCAACATCCAACACACTCACTGAGTTGCACAAATGGACTCAAAAAACTTGATTCGATTTCTCTTCTTCACTTTCATCATCGCCCTTCTCCTCCTCCTCACTCTCACCAACATCCCCTATCCCCTCCCACTCTCCGACAACAGCGCGTTACTCGACTGCGCCACCAACTCACGGCGGTGCACCATCAAACAACCACCCAAACCCACCACCCGTCTCCACACAACCGACCTACCCCACCACCCGCTCGACCCCCTCACCCTAACCGAACTCAACAAAGTCCGCTCCATCCTCCTCTCCCACGCCCTCTTTTCAAACTCCAACTCTTTCGCGTTCCACTCCATCGTCCTCGACGAGCCAGACAAGACTGTCGTGCTGGAGTGGAGCCACGGCGATGCACTGCCACCTAGAAAGGCGTCAATCATCGCACGTGTCAACGGTAAGACTCATGTTCTCACCGTTGACATTACCACTGGAGTGGTAACTCCAGTGGACGTAGGGGAACACTCTGGTTACCCCACCATGACTATTGAGGACATGACGTCCTCGACATGGGCCCCGCTTGGGAACGCGGAGTTCAACCGTACGATCATGGCACGTGGCATTGATCTAAAGGATCTAGCTTGTCTCCCTATTTCACTAGGGTGGTTCGGAAAAAAAGAGGAGAATCGACGGTTGATTAAGGTACAATGTTATTCAATGGACGGTACAGCTAATTTTTACATGCGACCGATCGAAGGGCTGACAGTTGTTCTTGATATGGATACAAAACAAGTGGTTGAGATTAGTGATAAGGGGAGGAACATCCCGATACCAAAGGCCGCCGGTACAGACTATCGTTTCTCCGCACAAAACACTAAACATAATTTAGTTAACCCAATATCCATAGAGCAACCAAAAGGTCCAAGTTTTGTTATAGAAAATGAGCATCTAGTGAAATGGGCAAATTGGGAATTTCACCTTAAATCCGACCCGAGGGCGGGTGTGGTGATTTCTCGGGCCCGGGTTAAGGACCCGGGTACGGGGGAGATAAGGAATGTGATGTATAAAGGGTTCACTTCGGAGCTATTTGTTCCGTATATGGATCCTACCGACGCTTGGTATTTTAAGACTTATATGGATGCGGGCGAATATGGGTTCGGGCTTCAGTCGATGCCGCTCGACCCGCTTAATGATTGCCCACGTAACGCGTATTATATGGATGGGGTGTTTGCCGCGGGTGATGGGAAACCGTACGTTCGAGAGAATATGGTTTGTGTTTATGAGAGTTACGCAGGAGATATAGGGTGGCGACACTCGGAGAGTCCGATAACCGGAATGGAGGTAAGATACATGTCTCAAACAAGGGCGTAAATCGGTAAATGAGCTGAGCTCGAGCGGCTCGTTTAATTTATATAGGTTCGTTTTGAGCTTTAATTCTAAAGCTTAAGCTCAGCTCGTGAGTAGCTTTTCAAACTTGACTCGACTCATTTATAATTTATTAAATGTTTTCACAAAATTCATATATGTATAATTATTTTTTTTGGGTAAAGGATGTATAATTATTTTTATATATAGTTATAATTGTATTTTTATATATAATACAATATATATTATTTATTACTTCTATCATAATTTTACATATAATAATTATTATACGAATTTGTGTTCAATATAACAAATAAAAATTATTTAAATTTAATGCTCATTTGGGCTCGTGACTCTGACTCGTGAGCCTACTCGAGATAACGGGAATGATAAGCGAAGTTTGGGTTCAGTGGCGGATCCAGGGGTGTTTTGGGGGTTCCCGGGAACCCCCTCGGTTTGAAAAAAAATGGAAAAAGTTAGTGGAAACCTTATATGATTTAGAAAAAAATAGTGAGAATTAATGAGAATCTACCAAAAGGAACCTGGTAGAAAACATTCCTGGATCCGCCACTGTTTGGGTTATACTTGTTTATTAAAGGGGCTTATTTTTAGGCTCAAACTCGAGCTTGTTTAAACTCAACTCAATTTAAGCTTTTATCAAAGGCAATTTTGATTAGTTCGTGAATAACTTGGCTCATTAACATCTGGTACCGTCGCCAGTGAGGTAGTGGTAGAGTGGTTGGGGAAAGACTTGGTGTTCCTTGTGACGCAGGTTCGACTCTCACTCTCCCCATTATTTTCTACGACATCCAGGTGAAGCGCGAATACGGGTGGCACCGGTTCGTGTTGGATGAGAGGTGAGGTTTTACCGATTATTCCACTGTCGTGCTTTCGGGCGGGTGGAGGTCGGGTTTCCACGCATCTGAGAGAGACAAGGGGCTGGCGACAGTCGAGTAGTCAACCTTAACCACAATGTCCGGTATCATGATGATTCACACATAGTTCCTTGCCATTTTTTTAAAAAACATCTAGTAGTGTGAGATATTAACTTATGGGAAAAGCATTAATTAATAATGATACTTGAATGTTAGTGGAATCTTGAATAATATTCTGGTGATGGTTATTGGAGATGTCGCTATCTTGAATTTGGGGTGGTTGATTTTTGAATATTCTAAATAAGTAGTGACAAAATATAATAATAATTGTGATGGAAATTTGCAGATAAGAGAAGTGAGACCAAAGGTGACGCTAGTTGTAAGGATGGCAGCTTCCGTCGCTAATTATGATTATATAGTCGATTGGGAGTTTCAAATGGACGGATTGATCCGAGTCAAGGTTAGACATGGAAAACACTCGTAAAAATCATTTTTCCATGTAAATAATTCATTTTGCTTAATCTTTTTCGAAGTTTTTACATAAAATACACGTAAAAGCTGTTTAATAATAAAAATTAAGAACAAAGGTTTAAAAATCAGTTAGAAAATAAATTAAAAAAATAAAAAAACATTTTTTATTTAAACGGCTTATATATGTGTTTATATGTAAAAGTTATAAAAATATAAAGATGTTCTTTTTTTCTATGTAAAAATAATTTCTTTATTAGTTTTTACATATAAAACTAATAATTTCTCGGTTTTTTCTATGTAAGATTACTTTTTTTTTTTAGTTTTTACATATAAAACTAATAATTTCATGATTTCCTACCTTTTTATAATTTCTCAATGAACCTCTTCTGTGTATCATGTAACGCAAGTGATAACTTATTTTTTATTAAGAGATTTACTTAAGAGTTCATACTTTATTCATCAACCATCTAATATTATATTGATTATAACAATAATTTTTTCCTTGATAGAAAATAAAAATATTATACTTTTGTCTTTTTTTTTTCTTTTTTATTCTAAGAAGATCCATTATCTACGTTCGTGCACTCGTGTATGAATTAAATTCTTTTATGGGTTTTTTTTTTTTTTTTTTTTTTTTGTTCTCCACAAATTTACTTTTTTAAATGTAATGTTTCTATCAATTTAGGCTTTTCTATTAAAACATCGGTTTCGTTCATGATTTAACATTATTATTTATTTATATATAATATTAGTTTTATTTTTTATTTTATTTTATTGCAAATTGAAAGAATCTTGAAATTTAACACAACTATCTTTTTTTTTTAATTTTCAAAAAAACAAAATCTATTAGATTTTATGATAACGTGATTATATTTTTTATGTTAAAATTTCAAAATATTTGGATACATGTTTAAGTGGTCGGACTTAATTTAGAGTGATAAAATAATTTGATCTACAACAAATACGAAAACATCAATTCAATATTGAGAGGTCATTTTGTACCTTATTATTCGATACCGATTTTATCCTTTCTAAAACATGTTTCAGATATTTTCTAAAATAAAATAATTTAATGGTTTGTCTTTTATGGAATTTTAGCAAAATAAAAGACTAGCTACAAGTTGATTTTCTAGTGATCGGTCTATTCTTTATGGAATTTTAGCAAAATAAAAGAGCTACAAGTTGATTTTCTAGTGATCGGTCTATTCTGTCACTGATTTATCATAAAATATCTTTATGGACGTAATCTTGATTTGAAGTTTCAAAAATTGACATTTTAAGGTTGGCTTGAGTGGAATCTTGATGGTGAAAGGCACTTCTTATGACAACATGAACCAAGTAAACCAACCGGAAAATCTTTACGGCACACTCTTATCGGAAAATGTCGTCGGAGTCATCCACGACCACTACATCACCTTCTACCTCGACATGGATGTAGACGGGCCCGACAACTCTTTTGTCAAAGTTAACCTTAAGCGGGAAACAACCTCGCCTGAGGAGTCTCCTAGGCTAAGTTACTTGAAAGCCGTTAGAAATGTCGCTAAGACTGAAAAAGACGCACAAGTAAAACTAAAACTTTATGACCCGTCTGAGTACCATATTGTTAACCCATCTAAAAAGACACGGGTGGGTAATCCAACCGGGTACAAGTTGGTTCCTGGTGGGACCGCTGCTAGCTTACTAGATCTTGATGACCCGCCTCAGAAACGAGGTGCCTTTACAAATAATCAAATTTGGGTTACCCCGTATAACAAAAGTGAGGAGTGGGCCGGCGGATTATTTACTTATCAGAGTCATGGCGATGACACTCTTGCCGTTTGGTCCGAAAGGTAAGTTTTTTCCACATTTTCCTCCTGTAAACTAACTTCATAATTGAATTGGATCCGTTGGTAAACCAGATTAGTTAATTCCATTGATAACCGGTCCGGTTGGGCTCATTTGAATCGGTTGGACAGTTGAACTGGACTGTGTGATTGGACCGGATTTCAAAAAAAAAATATTACCTTTCAAAAAATACATTTACTAATTAATTTACTATACTTCAACTCCATATTCTTTATTATTTCAAGTTTTGTGCTTTGTTAACATTGCAAATTCACATCAAAAGATAAAATAGTTTTATATTTTGTTTTATTTTTAAAAAGTTACATATATTTTTTTAAATTATTTGTGACGTCATCTGGTTCTTGAAAACCATATGCTGCCAATGAACGAATAATATGAAAAAACCGATGCCGCCAATAAACCAATAATATGACCGGTTATTGACCTAATTGACTGAAGTTCCGGTTTGATTTGGTTCAATAAATGTATAAAACTCCCTTATGGTTCTATGTATTTACATTTTACACCCCTAATTGCCAATTACACAAGTACTACCTTTGGAATCTTTTCAGGGACCGAGCTATAGAAAACAAGGACATTGTAATGTGGTACACATTAGGGTTTCATCATGTTCCGTGCCAAGAGGACTACCCAATCATGCCGACTGTATCATCGAGTTTTGATTTGAAGCCCGTTAACTTTTACGATAGCAATCCTATTCTCAACATCCCACCACATTTTGAGAAAGATTTGCCAGTTTGTAACGCGGCTGCTTCCGCTGCTTAGTTGCTTAAACTTTTAAAAAGATATTTGGCAATGTAGGAAGTTGTAGAACCGAATTCGTCAATATTTAATAACGGTTTGAGGCATTTTTGTCTCTTGGTTGATCTCTTGTCCAAATTTCCGTGTATGTTGGCTCGCTTGATCTATTGTTGTTTTATGATGCTTATATGTTGAACAGGGCCGGCTCAACCATTTGGTGGCCTAAGGCGAAGTAAAATCTTGTGGCCTTTTTTCCAAAAAAAATGTATGTAATTGAAAGTTAAACTTGAAGGGCCTAAGTGTAATTATTTGAAAGATTGTGATAAAATTTAAAAACAAGAAAAAAAATGGTGAACCAAGAATTCGAACCCTGGCCTCACAAACATCCATACATACACAAAACCACTACACTACCAACCATCAATCTGTTGATAACTCACACCCTAAATCTTTTATAAATGAATTGTGGTTTCATCAAATTATGGAGGCCCTATAGTTTTGGTGGCCCAAGGCCCAAGCCTCATTTGGTTTACCCTTGGGCCGGCCCTGATGTTGAAAATGGTTCATCAAGTGTGGGTTAGCTAGTATTAGTAACATAAATTGTATGCATCTGATAAAAAGAAAAAGTATATGATTAATAATCTGTATCACATGGTGGAGTTAGAATATACACCTTATACTATCTCGTTTCGTGATTTTCTCTTTACACAAATTTAGAAACTATAATATTCGTTAATTTTTTATTTTAATGTATTTTATTTTGGGTAAATATGATGATACAAATACAAAAAAACTAAGGGCCTTCAAAAACTACAAATCAGCCTAAAAATATTGCATGTATTGTTTTGTAAGCTACTAACCTAGACAAAGCAGACCCATCACTATAACCAAGCCCAAGTCCGACTTAATTTAAAATCCGAATCTGTAGCCCAATAAAAACAATAAACAAAACCTATCATCTTAATTCTAATACTTGATGAGTATTTTATTCTATGAAGACAGCCCAAGTGAAGTATGACAGCATCAATGCACATACCAATGCTTCGTAAAATATAATCGAATTTGAAATCAAAGAAACTAGTAGCTCATCAGTTTAGTTAATTCAAATTCCTTAAAAAGAAGGAAAAATTACATTTTTGTCCTTTATCTTGATATCATATTTCAGTCGGTGTCCTTTTCAACGAATTTTGACAGATTTTGCTCTTTATAGGAAATTTTGTTGCACGTTTTGTTCTTTGACCCTAACCTTGTTAGTTTTGTTTGTTAAATCTAATCAAACAGGGGTAGTTTAGTCTTTGTAGTACCCATTTATTTATAAATCTTTTAAATAAATAAAACAAAAGGAAATTTAATCTAATCAAGGGTATTTTTTCTAAATTAAAAATTTCTCTCTCTCTCTATACTCACACACACACAGAACTCTTTCTCTTTAGTCTCTCTCTCAACCTTCATCTACCACCAACAACAATCTACACAATCTACCACTAACTGTCACGGCCCCCGTGCCCGGTTTGACCCGGTCCAGGAGCCGCGGGACAGAAACCCCGTGGTATTCATTTTCACAGCGGAAGTCTTATCAGGATCGTTTTAAACTTGAAATTTGCCGAGTATTATTTATTTATAATTCGGGATATACCCTGTAATTTACAGTGGAGAAATTTTTATAATTTCTTTATTTTACAAACGTGTTTATTTATTTATTCAAGCCACTACTTTAAGCTTCAGAGTGCTCCTGCGCACTTGTACTTGATTCAAAGTAGGTCACCTGAAACATGTTGTAAAAATATTTTGTCAGCGGGGAAATACTGAGTGAATCATTCATTTTAACAAAAAGGACACTTTGTTATAATTCACAGTATTAAGGAAAATTACAATGTTTCTATCAACCAATTACCCCAAATCGGTATTTGTCACTCGACTTGTTTCTGTGACTATGGTCAGATCACCCATTGGCTAACTCGTTGTCCAATGGTGACGGGAAATAAGTAATGTATACAAAACCCCACATACCGGCAGTAATTGAAGATTACATAAACTTAATCCCTGTAATTATAACTTTGAAATAAATAAGGTTTTGGAAAGCAGTTTGATAAAAAAGAGAATGACTCACTTTGCAAGTTTAGACGGGCAGTACTTAGCCTACTGATAAGCTGAATAACCTAGTTTAACAATAATGCACACAACCAGGTTAGTAACTAATACAGCAGTTACGATAATTCACGAGATACAACCCTCACAACAAATGACAAAGTGCGATACTTAATATCCAGCGGATTCACAACGAATAACAGAGCATAGCTCAAATATCCTGTTGGAATCACGACGAATAACAAAGTATGAACCCAGATTGAGCAGCACTTAAACACTCGTTGGATAGTTTAAATCAATCGGATATCGAATCGTAATAGCGGTCGAGTTATTACCCGGTAATGTGGCAGCACCTCGCTACTATATGAAAATTATGATTTTTCACAGTTTACTTTCGTTTGGAAACAATTTTGAACGATACGGAATGAAAGCTCCTGGGCTAGGCTATTTATAGCCTGAAAATGACCCTGACGCGGCCCGCGTGGATTACGCGTAGGCCTTACGCGGCCCGCATTGCCGCCTAATCTAGGCATAGGCCTGATTAGTCATGGGCTAGGGTTAACAGGTGGCCCATAACGTGGCCTGTATGTGTTACCGGATAATTATGAGTTGTCGCGGCCCGCATTGACTTACATAATCTTTTACGCGGCCCGCCCGGACCCTTAATACTTATCCGGTCTTTTTATTAAGTTGGAGCGGCCCGCGTCGAGATTAAGTTATCTCTTACGCGGCCCGCCAAAAACCCAAAAAATCTGATTTTTCTTGATTTTTCATGTAGGTTAGGGTTTTAGGGTCCGGGTTTTCGTATACGGTTATACAAGAGACATTTTTGAAGGTCCTTACATTCTCCCCACCTTAATAAAAATCTCGTCCTCGAGATTTATGGAAATAAGTGTGGATATTTGCGTTTCATCTCTGATTCCAGCTCCCAAGTATATTCAGGTCCTCTCTTTGAATCCCACTTAACCTTGACTAGCACTAGTCGTTTATGCTTGAGGAACTTAATCTTTCTATCTTCTATTTGGAGTGGTTTCTCAACAAACTTCAACTTTTCATTTACCTGTACATCTTGGAGAGGTACTACCAGAGATTCGTCAGATAGACATTTCTTGAGATTGGATACATGAAATACGTCATGTACTCCAGATAATTCTTCTGGTAGTTGTAAACGATAAGCAACTGGTCCTATTCGTTGAATTACTTGGAATGGTCCTACGTATCTTGGACTTAGCTTTCCTTTCTTTCCAAATCGCACTACTCCTTTCCAAGGAGAAACCTTTAAAAGTACCTTATCTCCTACTTGGAATTCCAAATCACAAACTTGATTCCATATAAATAATGCCTCCACAGTTTTAGTGCGAATACAACGGCACCCAGCTCCAAGTCATGGTTGGTGTAATTCTTTTCGTGCACCTTTAACTGTCGTGAAGCATAGGCAATCACCTTGCCTTTCTTCATGAGCACACACCCCATGCCTGTGTGTGACGCGTCGCATTAAACTACGAACTCTTCGGTACCTTCCGGTAGCGTCAACACAGGAGCGTTGCTCAGCCTTTGTTTCAAAATATCAAAGGATTCTTGCTGCTTAGGGCCCCAAATAAACTTTTCCTTCTTCTTGGTTAGAGAAGTTAAGGGCGCAGCAATCCTTGAGAAATTCTCAATGAATCTCCTGTAGTATCCTGCCAATCTCAGGAAACTACGGATCTCTGTGGGCGTCTTTGGCTCTTGCCAATTCATGACCGCCTCTACCTTAGCGGGATCCACTTGGATACCACGCTCACTTACGACATGTCCAAGAAATTGAACTTCTCGTAGCCAGAATTCACATTTAGAGAATTTGGCATAGAGTTTCTCGCGATGCAGCAATTCGAGAATACATCGTAGGTGTTTCTCATGGTCGGCTTTATTCCTTGAATAGATAAGGATGTCGTCGATGAATACGATGACAAATTTGTCTAAGTACGGCTTACAGACGCGATTCATGAGATCCATGAACGCAGCCGGTGCATTTGTGAGCCCAAAAGGCATCACTAGGAAATCGTAGTGACCGTAGCGAGTCCTAAATGTTGTTTTGTGCACGTCTTCATCTCTGACCTTCAGCTGATGGTAGCCCGACCTTAAGTCGATCTTCGAGAAATAGCTAGCTCCTTGCAATTGATCAAACAAATCGTCGATCCTTGGCAATGGGTATCTATTCTTTATCGTGACCTTATTAAGTTCACGATAATCGATGCACAGACGCATCGATCCGTCCTTTTTCTTTACAAACAGGACAGGTGCTCCCCAGGGAGACGAACTAGGCTTGATGAAACCTTTTGCTAACAGTTCATCCAGCTGGGTCCTTAATTCCTTCATTTCAGTCGGTGCTAGCCTGTAGGGTGCTCTAGCAATGGGAGCTGCTCCAGGGATGATATCTATCCTGAATTCCACTTGCCTATCTGGTGGCAACCCAGGTAGGTCTTCAGGGAAAACTTCTGGATACTCCGAAATGACAGGAATGTCTTCTATCCTTGATTTGGGTTCTTCAATGATCACTTGTGCCATGTAGATGACACAACCTCTTTTTAAGCATCTTGAAGCTTTGAGCATGGTTACGTTCTCGGGCAACCCATACTACGTATCCCCTCGAATAGTGAGTGATTCACCAGTCGGGGTCTTTAGCACAATTTGTTTTCTATTGCAGACTATCTGGGCCTGGTTGTGCGCTAACCAGTCCATGCCCAGAACGATGTCAAAACCAGCTAGATTAAAGGGAAGCAGAGATAGAGGAAAAGAATGGTTCTTAATGGATATCATACATCCCTCTAATATAGTGGAGACGGTTTCTACAGTGCCGTCTGCTAACTCTACTTCGTATTTCACATTTAGGGTTTTGATAGGCATGTTCAACAGTTTGCAAAATTTTTGGTCCATGAAGGATTTGTCAGCGCCTGAATCGAAAAGTACTCTTGCAAATACATTATTCACGAGAAAAGTACCTGTTATTACGTTGTCGTCCTGCAACGCTTCCTTCACATCCATTTTGAAGACTCTGGCGTTATTCTTTTTGGTTTCTTCAGTCTTCTTGGCGAACTTGGGGCAGTTGCTCCTGATATGCCCCTTCTCACTACAGTTGTAGCAGGTCGCGTCTTTAATCTTCTTACAGTCCACAGTCTTGTGATCTTTGGACTTGCACAGTCCACAAGTATGCGTCTTTGACTGGGACTGTGAGTTTGGCCCAAACTTGCACTTCCCAAAGTGAAATTTTTTGCAGTTCTTGCATTTGGGCTTCTCTCCGGTTTGTTGCCCTTCTTTTCTCGCCTCCGTTCCTCTCTTGCCATCACCGTTCCCACGGTGCTTCTTTCCCGACCTTCGCGAGGTATCATCCTCACGCTTCCTCTTTTCGGCCTCTTTGTTCCTCTGCGATCTCAGTCGGACCGCGTCCATCGTGAGGGACAAAGAGAGGTCAGTCACAGACCTGAAGGTCGTTGGCCGAGAGGCCTTCACACTAGCCTTTATCGCGGGTTCTAACCCCCCGATAAAACGAGCAATCCTCCTTGGTTCCGGGGTGACTAGATAAGGAACCAAGCGAGACATCGTGTTGAAGCTCGTCAAATAGGCCTGGCAGTCCAGATTTGTCATTACCAATGACACAAAATCGGACTCTATCTTCTCCACCTCATGCTGAGGGCAGTAATTTTCCTTAATGAGAGAAACGAATTCCTCCCACGTCATTCTGTAAAGCACAGCTTTTCCTGAGGCCTGAACCAGCGCCCTCCACCAAGCTAGGGCCTCGCCCTTAAATGACTGTGACACAAACTTCACTACATCCCTTTCAGCGCAGCCACTGATGTCCACTACTGTGTCCATCTCATCCAACCATGTCATACATTCGACAGCACCCTTCTCCCCCGTAAAGTCTCGGGGTTTACAAGATACGAAGTACTTGTATGTGCAGCCCCTGGCACGGGAAGCATCAGTATACTCCCGTTCGCGACGAACACTATTTTCATTCGACGAGTGATTGTCGTCGTCTTTCTTGGGCTTGGACGAGTGGTTATCGTCGTCCTTCTTAGGTTTGGATAGTGGTTTGCTGTGGGTTTTTGAGTGTGTCTTTGGCTTTGATGGTGGTTTGGAAACTGTTCTGCTTCGGGATTCTGTATATTGTCGATCCAGAGCTGCTTGCACAGCGTTGTCGACAAGAGCCTTGAGTTGAGCGCCCGTTAGATTTATTTGGGCATTATCATAATCATCTTCATTTGTATGACTACTTCCTCCATTTGGATTCGCCATAGTAGCTTGTATCTGCTGCAGAAGATAATGAAAATTCTATTTAGGAGTTTATCATTGAATTGTCGTTTATGGCAATTCATTAACCATGGTATTGAAGACCATATCTGGTTAATTTGTTACTCACTTTACATTTAGGATTTGAACATACTTATCCTAATCACAATTAATATTGCTTGTGGCATAAGAGCCTAGTCACGAGGACGTTATTATAATATTTAGCCGAGATTACGGAGAATCAAGGTATGAAGGTTTGAACCGTAGTCCTTTTACTCCTTCTGACAGGGAGTCATAGACCACCACTGTCTTTTGTCTTATTATGACAGCAATTATGGCCCGTAGGCACTACATCACTAACGGATGTTCGATAATTTGGCCCTTAGGCACTACATCACTTATGGATGGTTCAACCCATGATTTATTATATCATTAATTTGGGCTTTGGAATCCTTTAAAGGATTCTTGTATTAGAATGACGTGTGCGACTTTGACGAATCACATCTGTCACGATTGTTAACATGCTTACAGAGGTTAACAGGGGATCTGAATCTTTTAATTAGGTCTTACCATCTTGGCCGGATCTTAAAAGACACCTGGCTAGGTTTCACTCTTAAGATTCTTTATTTAGGCAGATCAAATTAAAAAGGAATGGTTTTGATTTATTCCATATCTAATAATAACAACATGAAATTCATAATATATCATTCCAAAATTTTAATACGATTACATACCGCCCTAAACGGGACTTTTGAACAGTACATACCTACATAGAGGTTAAATAAAAGGCAGGTCCACGCAGGGACTAATATCAGATAAGTGTCCACGCAGGGACTAAAGATAAGTCCACGTAGGGACTAAAATACGATAAACATCCACGCAGGGACTTATTTAAAATAACCATTACATTAGAACACACATAAGGACTAATGGTCACGTTTCTTCTTCTTGCCCTTCAGTAGGTTTGCTAAGCCCTTGAGGAATCCTCGGTGGCTCTTACGTTCTTCCTCAAATTCTCTTTCCACACGGCTCAAACGGTGGAGTATTTCTTCTTGTTCAGGAGGAGAGAAACGTGGTTGTGGCGCCTGTTGCGGAACTGGAGGTCTAGGAGGTGCTGGGTACCCATGAGCTGAGTAGTCCGGTACTCCCATGTTTCCATATGCCCCGTCTGGATAGCGGGCATTGTACCTAGCCCCTACCACGTATGGGTCGCGCTCATAGTTGTAATTATAATGGGCTTGTGATGACAGTTCGAACGGGTTGTAAGCCGTTGGACCCGTGTACGCAGGTATTGGGTGGTCATACCCAAATGGTGGCGAAGTTGGTGCAGCTGGTGCGGAGTTCGCCTCCTGTACAGGACTTGAAGGTCCTTCTTCTTGTAGTGGCGGGTAGTGGCTACTACTAGAGTGTCGAGGGGTGCTGAAGTGGAAATCCCCTCCTCCTCGTGTGGACATACGGGCATTTGTCCTCCTACGCCTTGGCGGGTCAGGCATTACTGGCTGTACCGGTGGCGGAGGTGGTGGCGTAACTGCCACGAAATGTGGATCCTCGGAGGGATCTCGCGGATGTTGTGGCTGTTGTGATGTCGGTGGCGTGTGGTACCACTCGTGTTGATTAAACAGCGCCATGAAACTATCTGGTCCCTGATAGGGTGCACCATGGAAGGATGACCCATCAGAGATTTCTATTGGGTGCGTGGGCGTACCACGAGCAGGTTCTGTCGGATCAGTATCCTCGTCCATATGATCTTCGGAGAAGTGATCTTGCGGCCCTAACGGAACAAAGCCTGAAGGTTCCTGGATGTAGTCAGCTGGATTAAACTGACCTCTGAAGTATGGAGTAGGGTCGTCAAAATTTCGGTGTGACACCGAACGCTGTAGAGGTATGAAGGAGGGTTGCGGGTTGTTGGGATCATTTTCTGAGTTTGGCCCGAATGAGTGCCGGTATGATGGCGTCGAGCTATGCGAGGTGGAATGCCTCGCAGGTTCATAAAGGTCTCTTCGCCTTTGCGGTTCTTCACTCCTTGTGGTCGAAGGAGCTCTTGTATTTGAAGGTCCGGCTTCGTGATCGTGATAAGTAACGATCTCTCCTCTGCCTCTTCTTCCCCTTCCTCTACCTCGGAAAATCACTGGCGGCATAATTCCTGCTTTCAAAACTTTAAATAACAATAATAAAAGAAAAAGACAACTTGGAATAACAATTCGAACTTGTCCTATGTTCTCGTCTAGACTCAAGTATGTGCAATTGTGTCACTGAGATTAAACACATTAGGGTAGTGTTTAATTCACTCAATGTTGGCTCTGATACCAACCTGTCACACCCCGATTTCCACGTGTATCACCGGTGGGCCTGGTGGGGGATTACCGTGACGTAGTTGGCAACAATATAGTCAAACCACAATATATAAATGCACATCAGAAGCATAAAGATAAATATAATTCAACCTTTCACTGTAATATCAAATGTATCACAAGTAGTTGAATAGTATCCACAGGAGGGATCGAAATAAATAAAAATATTGTTCAACAGATAAGACATCAAGCTTGCGAGACTTCTTTAGATGCTAGGGAGCTATTACCAGCCAATTACGTGTAGTACCTGCACTTAATCTTTTTGGAAAAATACGTCAGTTTACACTGGTAAATACAATCAACTTACTCATTTTGTAAAATGATTGAAAATTGGTTTGGATGCACGTGGCATAAACATGTTTGCTTAACTTGGGAGAATTATTTAAAATTATAATCTTGTGAACGAATTACATGTTCCTTCTATGCGTTCAGTAGCCCGGATCGTGCCGGGTTAAAGATCAATAGACACACCACATTGCGTAAAACCGAGGCGGGTAAACCATCGGCTACGTCTTTTAATAGTATAGACATCAACCGGGTGTACGCCTACACCCGGGTGTCGAGGTCGTGGCCATTTCGTAAAATGATGCCAAGGATATCCGGGACATGGTCATTAACCCCCCAAAGGATTTTAAGTAACAAGACTGTTTAAATGAGCCGATCAAACTATTCAATTAACCACCTAAGCGATGGAATTATTTGATGCTCAATCAAGCGGTATTTTATATACCGTAACCCAAGCCCGTATAAGGGAAAATAAGTTAAAAGTATTTACCTTTGCAAGTATTGTCCTTAATCAGTTAAATCACAGATATCTTTTACTGGGGCTCCTATTCTGGAATGAAGGTTTTAAAATAATCTATTAGAATCTTAACGGGTCTTTATAGTAGCCGTAGCCTAGAACGGTTAGTTTCGAGGGATAGATACGGTTTAATCGCGTGAAAGGCGAAAACCGAGAATGGAATGTGATTCTGACCCAACAAGTTCGGAGACTTGTTTTATATGGGTTTAATATTCACATTCTGGATTTTGGGGTCAAAATGGTATGGTTTGACCCGTATCGGCTAATTTATGTAAACTAGTTACATAAGCCGAACCGTGCGCGCAATAGGCGCAAAGGGTAACCGTAGGAGTCCTACACTGTTTTCCTAAGTCAATATACTTTAAAGAGGTTGTGGTATCAGTAGGATACCTTCCATAATCCCCGTAACGAGTTCTAGTTCATTAAACGCCCCGTAGGGGTTTTCCGGTCATTTTAAAGGCTTTTAAAGGGCTTTCTGAGTTCTACAGAAAACCTGAGGTTCCCGATCAGTTTAATAAGTCTAAAATATCTTATTTATTATTTAAAATCAGTAGCAACTGGAATCGGGTCAAAAGACCTTGTAGAACTCAAGTTTTGGCCGAAAAGGGCATATTCGGTATTTACCGAACCGTAGCCATAACCGCAGGTTATGAGCAGGTTAAAATTGATTAAAAATCTTTAAAAATCCCAAAATATTATTTAACTACAGTGGGTAAAAGTTTTGGTGGCGAAATCTTGGTTTAGGTAGGCGTTATGCTAATTGCGCCGTTTATTACAAAAGTTTCATATAAATGCGCTATTTAGCATAACTCCCATTCTAGACCTCGGATTGGCGTGAAACCTTAGGGACATGCTTAGAATTTAGTAAGCAAGGTTATGGTCCCTTCACATGTCCGAAATACTCGTTTTATTTTAAAAAGGGCGTTACGGTCAACTTTTAAGTAATTAACGGAAATGCGTAAAAGACTCGGACAAACAACGAACCGGTCACAGAGGTTTATACCATCATGTAACCTGGTCCTAAGAGAGTCCTAAGGCATATCTACAGTGCACTAAAACGGGTCAGAACTGAGGTCAAAGCAAAAGTCAAACTTTTGCGACATTCGGTTCTGAACCGGGTCAATATAGCAAATGGTCGAATCAAACAAGTTTAGACAAGTTTATATACTTAATATCATGTTTTATAAGTGTTCAAACAGGTTTCATATCATCTACATTACCGATTATGCAAGAAATCGCAAAATGACTTTCTGTTGACTTTTTAAGCATATGTTTTGTGACACTCTAGGTTTTTCCGAACGATCACCTTGTAATATTTTGTGTGTATATAAATATTATTAAATGGAAACGTGATTTTTTACATGATATGTGTGATATGTATGTATATGTATGAGAGTCGAGACCACGACTCGCAACCACCCGGTTGCGAGTGGGCCGCTTGGTCTCGAGTGGGCCTTTGGGCCGTAACCGGTTTGGGCCGAAACCCCTTAGCCTTGTTGATACTTGGTATATAATCCTAACCTTCCCCACTTTCCTTCACTTTACACAAACACACAAACACACACTCCTCCTATTCTCTCAACTAGAAAACCCTCTACAAACACCACTTCCCTTCTCCAAAATCTCGGTTCAAGCAAGGATCTCGGACAAGGACTCGGTCAAGATCGTCACTCGGACACTTCATCTTCTCGGTTCCTTTCTCTTTGTTTTCGGCTCCTTCTTCTTCTTCACAACCGGTTAGTATTGTTATTATGTGCATAGAATTTATGTGGGTTAAATGAACTAGAAATGCTTGGTTAGTAGTATTTTGCATGATCTTTAGGAGGATTTGTGAAGTTTGGTCATATGTGAAAACCCTCATATAACATGTTTAAAGATGGCTAAAGAATAGTGATTTAGGATTGATTATGCCAACCAAAACTATGTTCAAGATTATAAAATGAATGTTTCATTGTTTCTTGCAAATAATCTTGTTAAAAATATGTGATTTTCGGTTCATAAATGTGTGATTATGTTGGCATGAAAACCCTAGAAAACTATGAACATAAGATGAACTTGTTGAATATGGTTTGAAGGTTTTAAAAATGGCAAAGTTTGATCTATTTGGTTTAGTGGTCAGATTAAGAAAAGTTGTTTGTGAAACCTCATTGGCTGTTGCCCGATTTGGGCCTGATTACTTGGTACAAATTGGACTGTCATATCTGCATCTTCACGTGTACATGAAAGGGACAGCTTCCGACTCGCAACCACGGCATTACGACTCGAGACCACGCCGTTGCGACTCGCAACCAAAGCGTGACAACTCGAAACCACTCGATGCGACTCGAGACTACGACGGTTGCGACTCGCAACCACAACATGACAACTCGAGACCTCGGTTGCGACTCGCAACCACAGCGTGACAAGCCGAAACCATCCGGTTGCGACTCGAGACCAGCTGGTTGCGACTGGGCTGTCCACTTTGGTTATTGGGCCATTATGTGTTATGGGCTATCTGTTGACTGGGTTATGTGTTGCTGTTAACTGCTTAAATGTTTAGGCCGGCCCAATAACCCCATGACTGTTTACTTGTATGCATGTTACGTACCTGTATGTGTTTTACGTGAATGCTTGTACACCGAATCTGACCTATACCGGTAACCATGTTAGGACGTGGTGACCAGCGTGTTTGACCAAGTAACCTAAACCTACCGAGCAACCCAAGGTGAGTTCACAACTTAAAAGCATGCGTCCCGGTGGTTGGGACACGAGACTCAAACAACCCTATCCCCTTGTAAAAGGGGATACCATTTACATACCTTCCCTAGTTATTGGGAACAAAACTTACTTTTCCTTCCCGGGTATTGGGAAACCTTTTGGTTAATTACTGTTTATACGGATTGCAACTAACGGCACTAAACGAAACTCTATCACTCAAGTCCCTACTACAAATACCGATTAGTCGCCGGGGCCAGGCGAACGGGTTATTAGTTGATAGCGCTATTTAGGTTTTACCAGCCTCACACCGTGCCCTGGTTTGGGATCGGTCGTGAACTAATGTACTCAGGCATCCGTCAATGATGATAGAACATTGACATCGGGGCATCCTGCGGAAACGCATTCGGTTACCTAGTGTTCGGTATTGGAAAAACAGTTTAGTCGCTAACTTTTGGGGTAGCTCCCCATGGCATGTATAAACGGATAAATTAACTGGTGAAACAAGTTTTTGGTAATTAAAACTGGACAACTAGTGAACTCACTCAGCATTATTGTTGACCCCTTACTGCATGCTTTGCAGGTAACCCGTGACGAAGGAGCTTGCTGCTTGGGAACGTGTAGTGTCTGTTCACCCTTGTGTTGGGTGTTACCTTATTTTGAATTATGAACTTTGTTTAAACTGCCTTACTTATGCTTCCGCTACTTATTAACTGTTTGAACTTAAAACCTTAAACTCTGAACTTGATATTTGCTAATCTTATGGTTAGTAAGTATTACTTTTGTTATCAACTTAATTATTCAGTATAATTGGTGGCTGGATCCTGGTCAGTCACGCCCTCGAAGCGGGTGTTATCCGCAGGTGGATTTTGGGGGTGTGACAGATTGGTATCAGAGCCATTGGTTATAGTGAACTTGGTTTTAAAAAGGGGAAAATCTTTTTGGAGAAAAACCAGACTATAACCCGTGACTCGTAACGACACTACACTCCAAGTGCAAGGCTCAACACTTTTGACCTCATAGCTCGGACCAGTGTTTACTTGTTTGCTTACTTTATGTTCCCTGTTTTACTGTATGTACTAGTGTGCCTAATGTGACAACTCAAATTTCCAAAATTTCTATTTCGTATTTATTGCACGATCATGTATTGATTACCATGAAGTTATTTATGGTTTGATTGTTTGGTTGTATTTGTGAAACTTGTCAAATGTGTGAACTTGTTAGTGTGAAACACAAAGATCCTTCGAAGGATCACGAAACATGACTTACAGATCGAAGGATCACGAAACATAACCTTCGATTCGAAGGATCAACTTTCGGTTCGAAGGATCACGAAACATATCCTTCGACCAAGGACTCTATCCTTCGAACAAAGATAGGATCCTTCGACATCTTTCGGCCCAGTCTTTCTAATGGGCTTGGCCCATTCCTGTGATACGTTTTATATACGTGAATGCATGTAAGTCGACAGTTATTTCAAAAACCCTAGTTCCATTGTGTGTGTGTGACGGCATAGCAGACCCATTCTCTGTTCGAAGATCTCGTTCCGTAACCCAGATTTTTTCCGGTTAGTGTGTGATGTTGTTTATGTTAATAGATGATGCTTTTAGTGTATATGATTTCATGATTTATCAATTGTCTTGCAATATGTTGTTTGTATGTTAACCGGATATGTATGTTAATCGGATATGGATGTTAATCGGATATGTATGTTAATCGGATATGGATGTTAATCGGATGTGTATGTTAATCGGATCTGTTGTGATGATGTTTAATGATAATGTTTTGTGGATCGGCTGTGATATTATGCAATTCGGAATTTTTATTGTTCATGGAACCGGAACATAATATGATTAAGTGTTATTATTGTTCATGTGGTTAAATTAGGGTTCATGAGGTTTAATATGAAACTCCCTGTTTGATCGATTCTGAGGTAACCGAATACTTGAATTTGTGTTAATTGATAATCACGGATAAACTTGGAAACTTTGAGTAAACGTAACTGATATTTATCGAAAGATATTAGTTATTCGAAACATAGTTGTGACCGAAAGATACTTGTTAGTCGAAACATAGTTGGTGTTGACCGAAGGATAGCATTGACCGAACCATAGTAGTGTTGACCGAAAGATAACAGCGTGGTCGAAAGATGACATTTGGTTCGAAGCATAACAATTGGTCCGAAAGATAACTGTGATAACTAATATGTCGAAAGATAACAGTTGGGTCGAAAGATAATGGGGGGTTATAAACATACTTTGAATGATGGAATGTATGCTTGATTTATTTGGCATGCCATGCTTGGTGATGAATGTTAACATTTGTATTCGTGTACACTAGCTGATGATTAAATGTGAAATGATACGTGTTGTGCCGATATGCAAACTGACTGTTATGTGATACATGATTGATGCATGGTATTGGCTATCAAGCACTATGTGACATTAGATTGCATGCGTATCATTGCGAACATGAACTGATTTGTTATACGTGCATACAATAGGACGTGATTAATTACTTGTGAGTGCATAACCTAGCATACCGAGCAAACCAAGGTGAGTTCACACTCCTACTAAGGCATGGGATTCCCGGGTTGTGGGAATGGGTTAAAGGTTATCATTGACTAAGAACGTATATATGCTTTTCCTAGACTATCACCTATCATGGTCCTCGGATGTCAGGACGGTTCCGTAGGTTGGGATAACACCTACGTGGTCACATGCCAATTACTGCCTCGGATGTCAGGCACGCACGTAAAACCTACGTGTACGCATTACTTACTTCTATCCTCGGTTATGAAGGATACGTGCGTAAAACCTACGCACACCCCATACGCGCTACTGTTCTCGGACGAAGAACAGGGATAATACGAATAGTCTAGTGGTCACATAACATGGGAAGCCCCCACCTGTATAACTTACTATTGGCCCTGTAGAGCCACCCGTTACTTACTGTTACGCATTTACTTACTGTGAACTCGCTCAACTAGTTTGTTGATCATTCTGTTACATGCCTTGCAGATCGTTAGGTACTTGGAGCTTGCACTGGAGAAGCGGGTCGTTGTGGGCAAGGATCGTGGTTTCTACGTTGAACTATTATGACATTTAAAACTATTAACTATTGTTGGTTTATTTACTATGCTTCCGCTACACTTTGAAACTATGGTTATGTTTGAACACCTATCGTATTGAATGGATGGTTTACATTTATTTTACTTGATATTAATTACATGTTCAATATGATTGGTGGCTTGATCCTGGTCAGTCACGCTCCCAAGCGGTGATACTCCGCGTGTGGATTTTGGGGGTGTGACAGATTGGTATCAGAGCCATTGGTTATAGAGAACTTGGTTTTAATATGGAAAAACGTTTTTATTAAAACCAGACTATAACCAGAACAGTGCTCTCAACGATCCACAACGACGCTTCGCTCCACGTGCAAGACTCAACTTCCTAGGTACTAAGGTTTATGTTTATTGCCTACATGCTAGAATTTGCATAGAACTTTGCTCGTAGTATGCTTACATTACCTTGCTCACAACTTGTCATTGCATGAGAATACTTATGTGCTTACACTCTTCTGTCATCGCACTATTCGCGAACCTTTCTCACTTATGTTGCCTTTGATGTGAAGATCAATGGCCGCACGAATTAACATGACTCAAGCCCAGCTAGAGGCTCTCGTTGCTGCGGCAGTTGCAGCCGCCCAAGCAGGTAGTATACCCTGCAGTATAGACACTAGGATCTTTAGATCCTACATTAATTCTCGTACTTAACTTTGCCCTATTCGTACACAATAGGTCAACCCGCTCAGCAACAACCTGGGTGCACCTTCAAGAATTTCATGGATTGTCGTCCTAGCTCGTTCAGTGGCACGGAGGGAGCAGTTGGACTCCTCCACTGGTTTGAAAAGCTCGAGTCGGTTTTCGAAATGTGTGAATGCCCTGAGGCTCGCAGGGTGAAGTTCGCCACTGGCACACTTGAAGGGATTGCGCTCACTTGGTGGAACGCACAAGTGCAGATCTTAGGGTTGGCAGCTGCTAACGCCACACCCTGGAATGATTTCAAAGAACTGATCAAGAGGGAATACTGCACTAGAGAAGACATTCACAAGTTGGAGGACGAGTTGTATAACTTGAAAATGGTTGGTTCGGAAATCGAAGCTTACACCAAGAGATCGAATGAGTTGGCTGTGTTATGTCCAACTATGGTGGACCCTCCATACAAGCGTATTGAGTTGTATCTCAAAGGTTTGGCACCAGAATTACAGAGCCACGTTACCTCGGCTAACCTCAACAACATCCAGGAAATCCAGCGTCTCGCTCATCGCATCACCGATCAGGCAGTGGATCAGAATAAACTGCCTAAGCGCGTCAGCGCTACTGCTACAGTCACTCCTTCAGCTACTCCCGTTACCCTCAGTGATAACAAGAGGAAATGGGAGGGGGATTCAAGCAAAGCATCAATTTCGGTTCAGTCCCAGAATCAGCAGCGAAAGACTGGCAATTATCAAAGCCCTAACCAGCAGTCGTCAGGTAGCCACAGGCAGGGTGGATACCGAGGAAACCTTCCAAAGTGTAACAACTGCAACAGGCACCACAACGGCCAGTGTAACAAGGGCCGTTGTCAAAGATGCCTCAAGATGGGTCACGAGGCCAAAGACTGTAGAAGCCCTCGTCCTGCGAATCAGGATCAGCAGCAGCCACCGGCACAGCAGAATCAGCAACAGGGCAACAAGGGGTGCTATAATTGTGGTGCTGAAGGTCACATCAAGAGACACTGCCCTCAGCTAAACAGGAACCAGAACAACAACAACAATCAGGGCAACGGGAACAATAACAACAATAACGGGGGAAACAACAACAACAATGGCAACGAAGCTCGGGGTCGTGCTTTTGTGCTAGGTCGGGGTGACGCAGTGAATGATCCCAATGTGGTTATGGGTAAGTTTCTTCTCGACGATATTTATGTTACTGTCTTATTTGATTCGGGTGCTGATACAAGCTATATGTCATTGAAAATGAGTAAATTATTAAAACGTACACCAACACCCCTAGACACCAAACACGTCGTAGAACTAGCCAATGGTAAAAGTGTAGAAGCCGCACAGGTAGTCAAGGGTTGTAGTATTGTTCTAGCGGGTCAGACCTTCTCGATTGATCTCATACCCATAGTTTTGGGTAGTTTCGACGTCTTCATCGGTATGGATTGGTTATCCCAACATCACGCGGAGATCTTATGCAAAGAAAAAGTTATTCGTATTCCTCGCTCCAGTCAAGAACCTCTCGAAGTACAAGGTGACAAGAGTGGTGCTGTGGTTGGCATCATCTCTTTCTTAAAGGCGCAGAAATGTTTACGAAAGGGACATACTGCCATTCTGGCACTTGTCACTGACGCATCAGCAAAGGAAAAGAAGCTGGAGGATATACCAGTTGTGCGTGATTTTCCTCAAGTGTTTCCTGAAGATTTACCTGGTTTACCTCCTCATCGTCAAGTCGAGTTTCAGATTGAGTTAGCTCCTGGAGCAGCACCAATAGCCCGCGCACCGTATCGTTTAGCTCCAACCGAACTGGAAGAACTGTCGAAGCAGCTACAAGAGCTCTTGGAAAAGGGCTTTATTCGTCCAAGCTCTTCGCCTTGGGGAGCTCCAGTGTTATTTGTGAAGAAGAAAGACGGTACGTTCAGGATGTGCATCGACTACCGCGAACTCAATAAGGTGACGGTGAAGAACCGTTATCCTCTTCCGCGCATAGATGACCTATTCGACCAGTTGCAAGGGTCGTGTTACTATTCCAAGATTGATTTAAGGTCAGGGTATCATCAGCTGAGAGTCCGGGATGAGGACGTCTCCAAAACCGCTTTCAGAACTCGCTACGGTCATTACGAGTTTCTTGTCATGCCATTCGGGCTTACGAACGCGCCTGCAGTCTTCATGGATCTTATGAACAGGGTGTGCAAACCTTATCTTGATAAGTTTGTTATCGTTTTCATCGACGACATTTTGATTTACTCCAAGAGTCAGGAGGAGCACGAGCAACACTTACGTCTTATCTTGGAACTTCTTCGAAAAGAGCAATTGTACGCAAAGTTTTCAAAATGCGACTTCTGGCTTCGTGAAGTCCACTTCTTAGGCCATGTGGTGAACAAGGATGGGATTCATGTCGATCCATCCAAGGTTGATTCGATCAGAAACTGGCCAGCACCACGTACACCGACAGAAATACGCCAATTCTTGGGTTTGGCGGGTTACTACAGGCGATTTATTAAAGACTTCTCAAAGATCGCGCAACCACTTACTATGCTAACACAGAAAGGTGTCGTTTACAGATGGGGTAATACGCAAGAGACCGCTTTTCAGTACTTAAAGGATAGGCTTTGCAGCGCACCTATTCTCTCATTGCCAGAGGGCACGGATGACTTCGTGGTTTATTGTGACGCATCGATACAGGGGCTTGGTTGTGTATTGATGCAGCGGGATAAAGTTATTGCCTACGCTTCGCGGCAACTCAAGGTTCATGAACGGAACTACACGACGCACGATTTAGAGCTGGGAGCTGTTGTTTTCGCGCTTAAGATATGGCGACACTACCTGTACGGTACCAAGTGCACGATTTACACCGATCACAGGAGTCTCGAGCATATTCTTAAGCAAAAGGATTTGAATATGCGTCAACGGAGATGGGTTGAACTTCTAAACGACTATGAATGCGCCATCAAGTATCATCCAGGCAAGGCCAATGTTGTGGCTGATGCCCTCAGTCGGAAAGACACTCTACCTAAGCGCGTGCGAGCGCTACAGCTTACTATTCAGTCCAGTCTTCTTGCACAGATACGAGCTGCTCAGTTAGAAGCACTGAAACCCGAAAACGTCAAAGCTGAAGCCTTACGCGGCTCAAGGCAACGCATGGAACAAAAGGAAGACGGCGCCTACTATGTAACGGGGCGTATTTGGGTCCCACTTTATGGCGGTTTACGCGAACTTGTAATGGATGAAGCTCACAAGTCTCGCTATTCGGTACATCCAGGGTCGGATAAAATGTACCACGACATCAGCACTACTTATTGGTGGCCTAGTATGAAGGCTCACATCGCTACGTACGTTGGAAAATGCTTAACCTGTGCGAGAGTCAAGGTTGAATATCAGAAACCAGCTGGTCTACTTCAGCAGCCTAAGATACCGCAATGGAAATGGGAAGAAATTTCCATGGATTTTGTTACAGGTCTACCTAGATCTCAGCGTGGGAACGATACAATATGGGTCATAGTTGATCGACTCACCAAGTCTGCACACTTCCTGCCGATCAAGGAAACGGACAAGTTCTCCACTCTCGCAGACGTCTATCTTAAAGAAGTTGTTTCGAGGCACGGAGTGCCCACCTCTATTATTTCGGATCGCGATGCACGATTCACGTCAGAGCTTTGGCAAGCGATGCACAAATCCTTCGGCTCACGATTAAACATGAGCACAGCATATCATCCTCAGACGGATGGGCAGTCTGAGCAAACTATCCAAACTCTAGAAGACATGCTTCGAGCGTGTGTCATCGATTTCGGCAACGGCTGGGAAAAGCACCTCCCTTTAGTGGAGTTTTCATACAATAACAGCTATCATACCAGCATTCAAGCCGCTCCATTCGAGGCATTGTACGGACGTAAATGCCGGTCACCTCTCTGTTGGGCAGAGGTGGGGGATAGTCAAATTACGGGTCCAGAGATTGTAGTGGACGCCACAGAAAAGATTGCGCAGATACGACAACGCATGGCGGCAGCACGCGACCGTCAGAAAGCCTACGCGGACAAGCGTAGAAAGCCATTGGAATTTGAGGTCGGGGACCGGGTTTTATTGAAAGTTTCACCCTGGAAGGGTGTGGTTCGATTTGGTAAACGAGGCAAACTGAATCCGCGGTACGTCGGACCATTCGAAATCTTAGAAAAGATTGGCAAAGTAGCCTACAGATTAAACCTACCAGCTGAACTCGGTGGAGTTCACAATGTATTTCACGTGTCGAATTTGAAGAAATGCCTATCAGATGAGACCCTTATAGTTCCTTTTAAGGAACTCACTATCGACGAGCGGTTGCAGTTCGTCGAGGAACCAGTTGAAATCACGGACCGGGATGTTAAGGTCCTCAAACACAAGAGAATCCCTCTTGTTCGAGTTCGTTGGAACTCCCAGCGTGGCCCAGAGTATACCTGGGAACGCGAAGACCAGAAGAAAGAAAAGTACCCCCAGCTATTCGAAACCAATGCATCCACTTCTGAGGCTGAAGCTACTACTACTGAATTTCGGGACGAAATTCCAAATCAACGGGGGGATGATGTGACACCCCAGGAAAACCAGTGAACGATGTAACTTACCCAGCTTCCTCAGTGAGTGCGCCAAATTTCGGGACGAAATTTCTTTTAAGTTGGGGATAATGTGACAACTCAAATTTCCAAAATTTCTATTTCGTATTTATTGCACGATCATGTATTGATTACCATGAAGTTATTTATGGTTTGATTGTTTGGTTGTATTTGTGAAACTTGTCAAATGTGTGAACTTGTTAGTGTGAAACACAAAGATCCTTCGAAGGATCACGAAACATGACTTACAGATCGAAGGATCACGAAACATAACCTTCGATTCGAAGGATCAACTTTCGGTTCGAAGGATCACGAAACATATCCTTCGACCAAGGACTCTATCCTTCGAACAAAGATAGGATCCTTCGACATCTTTCGGCCCAGTCTTTCTAATGGGCTTGGCCCATTCCTGTGATACGTTTTATATACGTGAATGCATGTAAGTCGACAGTTATTTCAAAAACCCTAGTTCCATTGTGTGTGTGTGACGGCATAGCAGACCCATTCTCTGTTCGAAGATCTCGTTCCGTAACCCAGATTTTTTCCGGTTAGTGTGTGATGTTGTTTATGTTAATAGATGATGCTTTTAGTGTATATGATTTCATGATTTATCAATTGTCTTGCAATATGTTGTTTGTATGTTAACCGGATATGTATGTTAATCGGATATGGATGTTAATCGGATATGTATGTTAATCGGATATGGATGTTAATCGGATGTGTATGTTAATCGGATCTGTTGTGATGATGTTTAATGATAATGTTTTGTGGATCGGCTGTGATATTATGCAATTCGGAATTTTTATTGTTCATGGAACCGGAACATAATATGATTAAGTGTTATTATTGTTCATGTGGTTAAATTAGGGTTCATGAGGTTTAATATGAAACTCCCTGTTTGATCGATTCTGAGGTAACCGAATACTTGAATTTGTGTTAATTGATAATCACGGATAAACTTGGAAACTTTGAGTAAACGTAACTGATATTTATCGAAAGATATTAGTTATTCGAAACATAGTTGTGACCGAAAGATACTTGTTAGTCGAAACATAGTTGGTGTTGACCGAAGGATAGCATTGACCGAACCATAGTAGTGTTGACCGAAAGATAACAGCGTGGTCGAAAGATGACATTTGGTTCGAAGCATAACAATTGGTCCGAAAGATAACTGTGATAACTAATATGTCGAAAGATAACAGTTGGGTCGAAAGATAATGGGGGGTTATAAACATACTTTGAATGATGGAATGTATGCTTGATTTATTTGGCATGCCATGCTTGGTGATGAATGTTAACATTTGTATTCGTGTACACTAGCTGATGATTAAATGTGAAATGATACGTGTTGTGCCGATATGCAAACTGACTGTTATGTGATACATGATTGATGCATGGTATTGGCTATCAAGCACTATGTGACATTAGATTGCATGCGTATCATTGCGAACATGAACTGATTTGTTATACGTGCATACAATAGGACGTGATTAATTACTTGTGAGTGCATAACCTAGCATACCGAGCAAACCAAGGTGAGTTCACACTCCTACTAAGGCATGGGATTCCCGGGTTGTGGGAATGGGTTAAAGGTTATCATTGACTAAGAACGTATATATGCTTTTCCTAGACTATCACCTATCATGGTCCTCGGATGTCAGGACGGTTCCGTAGGTTGGGATAACACCTACGTGGTCACATGCCAATTACTGCCTCGGATGTCAGGCACGCACGTAAAACCTACGTGTACGCATTACTTACTTCTATCCTCGGTTATGAAGGATACGTGCGTAAAACCTACGCACACCCCATACGCGCTACTGTTCTCGGACGAAGAACAGGGATAATACGAATAGTCTAGTGGTCACATAACATGGGAAGCCCCCACCTGTATAACTTACTATTGGCCCTGTAGAGCCACCCGTTACTTACTGTTACGCATTTACTTACTGTGAACTCGCTCAACTAGTTTGTTGATCATTCTGTTACATGCCTTGCAGATCGTTAGGTACTTGGAGCTTGCACTGGAGAAGCGGGTCGTTGTGGGCAAGGATCGTGGTTTCTACGTTGAACTATTATGACATTTAAAACTATTAACTATTGTTGGTTTATTTACTATGCTTCCGCTACACTTTGAAACTATGGTTATGTTTGAACACCTATCGTATTGAATGGATGGTTTACATTTATTTTACTTGATATTAATTACATGTTCAATATGATTGGTGGCTTGATCCTGGTCAGTCACGCTCCCAAGCGGTGATACTCCGCGTGTGGATTTTGGGGGTGTGACACCTAATTAGATAGATACACCTCTCTCTTCTATCTCATTCTCGCTACATTACGACATCACACTCATACTGTGTTTTCTGGTTATGAAGACAATGAGTGGACGCGGAAGGGGAAACATCAACATGACTCAGGCTCAGTTCACTAACCTACTCAACACAGTGGCTGCAGCTTTCGCAGCTCACCCTATAGGTAAGCTCGTTGTTTTAGGATGTTTAGATCCTACCGCCACATCGTCTTTTCGCCTCTAAACCTATACGTTTCGCTTCTCACCCTATAGGTCAGCATGCACCTGCGCAACCACCAGTGTGTACTTTCAAAACTTTCATGGATTGCAAGCCTCTCCCTTTCAACGGCACTGAGGGTGCCATAGGTCTTCTGCATTGGATTGAGAAAATTGAAGCTGTTTTTGCTGTTTGCGAATGTCCCCCTGCGAATTGGGTAAAATTTGCTACTGCTACGCTTGAAGGAAACGCGCTTTCTTGGTGGAAGGCGCAGATTCAGATGTTTGGATTGGAAACTGCAAATGCTACTGCGTGGGAGGATTTCAAGGATATGATTAAGGATGAATACTGTCACCGGGATGACATCCACAAGCTTGAGAATGAGTACTATGAGCTCAAGATGGTTGGGTCAGAGATTGAGACCTACACCAAACTGTCCAATGATTATGCTGCTCTTTGCCCAAACATGTCTCGACCTATGTATCGAAGAATCGAACTGTACATCAAGGGTTTGGCTCCAGAAATTCGAAGCCATGTAACTTCAGCCAACCACACTACCATTCAGCCAATTGTTCGACTTGCTCACAAACTTACTGATCAGGCCGTAGAAGAGGGCAGATTGCCCAAAAGGATCAGTGCTACTGTCGGAACTTCTAGTGACAACAAGCGTAAGTGGGAAGGAAGTCAGGGCAAGGATGCTAACCCCACTCAGGCCCCAGCACAGCAAAGGAAAACTGAAAACAACAAAGGCACTCAGCAACAGGGTGGCTACCGGGGAAGCTACCCTAAGTGCAACAAGTGTAATCGACACCACAATGGGGCATGTAACAAGGGCCAGTGTCAGCGATGCCACAAGATGGGGCACGAAGCCAAGGATTGTAGGAGTCAGTTCCCAGCAAGACAGAATCAGCAACAACCTCAACAGCAACAGCAGCAGGGAAACGACCGAGCATGTTTTAAATGTGGGGCAACAGGGCACTTTAAGAAGGATTGTCCTGAACTGAATCAGAACCGCAACAATAATCAGGGAGCTGGGAACAACAATCAGAACAACAATGCTGGGAATGGTGCTAGAGGAAGGGCTTTCGTGATTGGAGCTGGTGAAGCAAGGAATGACCCCAATGTCGTGACGGGTAAGTTCCTACTCGATGATCGTTATGTTTCTGTGTTATTTGATTCCGGTGCCGATGCTAGTTATGTATCCCTACGTATTAGTAAGAAGCTTAAGCGTCCGCTTTCGTTACTAAGTTCTCCTCATATCGTCGAGTTAGCTAATGGTAGAAACATCGAGGCCTCACATGTTATCAAAGGCGGCAAACTAGAGTTGTCTGGTCAGACATTCAGTATCGACCTTTTCCCTGTTACCCTTGGAAGCTTCGACGTCGTTATTGGTATGGATTGGTTATCCAAGCATCGCGCTGAGATCCTCTGTCAAGAGAAAGCAGTTCGTATTCCTCGCCGTTCTGGCAAACCCCTCATTGTACAAGGTGGCAAAGGTGGAGAAATCTCCGGCGTTATCTCTTTCTTGAAGGCCCAGAAGTGTGTACGAAAAGGGCACACCGCTATCTTAGCACTTGTCACCAACACGCAGGAAAAGGAAAAGAGGATTGAAAATTTTCCGGTAGTACGCGACTATCCCGAGGTATTTCCTGAGGAACTACCTGGACTCCCTCCCCATCGTCAGGTCGAATTCCAAATCGAGCTAGCTCCCGGAGCAGCGCCAATAGCTCGTGCACCTTATCGACTAGCCCCCGCAGAATTGAAGGAACTCTCTACTCAACTACAGGAACTTTTGGATAAAGGATTTATTCGCCCTAGTTCATCACCCTGGGGAGCACCGGTACTCTTTGTTAAGAAGAAGGATGGCACGTTCCGAATGTGCATTGACTATCGTGAGTTGAACAAGGTTACCATCAAGAATCGTTACCCTCTCCCGCGAATCGATGACCTATTCGATCAATTGCAAGGATCAAGCTACTATTCTAAGATTGACCTGCGATCAGGCTACCATCAGTTAAGGGTCCGTAGTGAAGATATTTCCAAGACTGCATTCAGAACTCGTTATGGTCATTATGAATTCCTCGTTATGCCCTTCGGAATGACCAACGCCCCTGCAGTGTTCATGGATCTCATGAACCGGGTATGCAAACCCTACCTCGACAAGTTCGTGATCGTGTTTATAGACGACATCTTGATCTACTCGAAAAGTCAGGAAGAGCATGAACAGCACCTACGCCTTATCCTCGAACTCCTTCGCAATGAGCAACTGTATGCCAAGTTCTCGAAATGCGACTTCTGGCTTCGAGAAGTCCATTTCCTTGGGCACGTGGTTAACAAGGATGGAATCCACGTTGACCCTGCAAAAATCGACTCTATAAAGAATTGGTCTACCCCTAAGACTCCGACTGAAGTCCGCCAATTCTTGGGACTGGCGGGATACTATCGAAGATTTATCATGGGATTTTCAAAGATCGCTCAGCCTCTCACGGCTCTTACTCAGAAGGGTATGGTTTATAAGTGGGGTGAAGCTCAGGAAACCGCGTTTCAGAAACTAAAGGATAACCTCTGCAGTGCTCCTATTCTCTCGTTACCTGAAGGAACGGACGACTTCGTAGTTTATTGCGATGCATCTATTCATGGGCTCGGTTGTGTGTTAATGCAACGCGAGAAAGTTATTGCCTATGCATCCCGACAACTCAAGACACACGAAAGGAACTACACAACACACGACTTGGAACTGGGAGCAGTGATCTTTGCGCTTAAGATATGGAGACATTACCTGTACGGTACCAAGTGCACCATTTACACCGATCACAGGAGTCTCGAGCATATCTTCAAGCAAAAGGAACTAAACATGCGACAACGTAGATGGGTCGAACTCTTGAATGATTATGAATGCGCCATCAAGTATCATCCGGGCAAGGCCAATGTTGTGGTAGACGCCCTCAGCCGAAAAGACACTATACCAAAGCGCGTGCGAGCGTTACAACTTACCATCCAGTCTAACCTCCCTACCCAGATCCGAAATGCCCAGATTGAAGCTCTGAAACCGGAAAACATCAGGGCTGAGTCCCTGCGAGGATCGAGGCAGCAACTAGAACAGAAAGAAGACGACGCCTACTATGTGGCAGGGCGCATTTGGGTCCCACTTTACGGAGATCTACGAGAGCTTGTGATGGACGAAGCCCATAAGTCCCGTTATTCAGTACATCCTGGTTCAGATAAGATGTACCACGACTTAAAAACCACATACTGGTGGCCTGGCATGAAAGCCCACATAGCCGCTTACGTTGGCAAATGTTTGACCTGCGCAAGAGTCAAGATCGAGTATCAGAAACCAGCAGGCCTACTCCAGCAACCCGAAATCCCGAAATGGAAATGGGAGCAAATTTCCATGGATTTTGTTACAGGGCTACCTAGATCCCAACGCGGGAATGATACTATTTGGGTGATAGTAGATCGATTGACTAAGTCTGCACACTTTTTGGCCATTAAGGAAACAGACAAGTTTTCTACCTTAGCAGAAATCTATTTAAAGGAAGTAGTCTCCAGGCACGGGGTGCCAACTTCTATTATTTCCGACAGAGACGCTCGTTTTACTTCCGAGTTGTGGCAAGCTATGCACAAATCCTTTGGCTCACGTTTGGACATGAGCACCGCTTATCACCCGCAAACGGATGGGCAGTCTGAACGCACCATCCAAACCCTGGAAGACATGCTTAGAGCGTGCGTGATTGATTTTGGCAAGAACTGGGAGAAGCATCTACCGCTGGTGGAATTCTCCTACAACAACAGCTGCCACACTAGCATTCAGGCGGCACCTTTTGAGGCATTGTACGGTCGTAAATGCCGATCACCTCTTTGCTGGGCGGAAGTCGGTGATAGTCAACTCACAGGCCCAGAACTGGTGGTAGATACAACGGAAAAGATTTCCCAGATCAGGCAACGCATGGCGGCAGCTCGTGACCATCAGAAGAGCTACGCTGACAAGCGTAGGAAACCGCTAGAATTCCAGGTCGGGGACCGGGTTCTACTTAAAGTCTCACCCTGGAAGGGTGTGGTGCGTTTCGGTAAACGAGGAAAGCTGAATCCACGATATGTTGGGCCATTCGAAATTACCGAGAAAATCGGTAAGGTTGCTTATAGATTGAACCTGCCTGCAGAGCTGAGTGCAGTACACAACGTATTTCACGTATCTAACCTGAAGAAGTGCCTGTCAGATGAAACGCTCATAATCCCTTTCAAGGAACTCACTATTGATGAACAGCTACACTTTACTGAGGAACCGATTGAGATCACGGATCGAGAGATCAAAACCCTCAAACGTAGCCAGATACCTCTCGTGCGAGTTCGTTGGAACTCACGACGCGGCCCAGAGTTTACCTGGGAGCGGGAAGACCAGATGAAGTCTAAGTATCCCCAGTTGTTCCCAAACGAAAACCCCAGCACTGAAGCTACAACTGAATTTCGGGACGAAATTCCAAACTAACGGGGGGATGATGTGACACCCCGTTAAAACACGCTAGCTTGGCAGTGGCTGCCTTAACTTTCGGGACGAAAGTTCTTAAAACTTGGGGATAATGTGACACTCTAGGTTTTTCCGAACGATCACCTTGTAATATTTTGTGTGTATATAAATATTATTAAATGGAAACGTGATTTTTTTACATGATATGTGTGATATGTATGTATATGTATGAGAGTCGAGACCACGACTCGCAACCACCCGGTTGCGAGTGGGCCGCTTGGTCTCGAGTGGGCCTTTGGGCCGTAACCGGTTTGGGCCGAAACCCCTTAGCCTTGTTGATACTTGGTATATAATCCTAACCTTCCCCACTTTCCTTCACTTTACACAAACACACAAACACACACTCCTCCTATTCTCTCAACTAGAAAACCCTCTACAAACACCACTTCCCTTCTCCAAAATCTCGGTTCAAGCAAGGATCTCGGACAAGGACTCGGTCAAGATCGTCACTCGGACACTTCATCTTCTCGGTTCCTTTCTCTTTGTTTTCGGCTCCTTCTTCTTCTTCACAACCGGTTAGTATTGTTATTATGTGCATAGAATTTATGTGGGTTAAATGAACTAGAAATGCTTGGTTAGTAGTATTTTGCATGATCTTTAGGAGGATTTGTGAAGTTTGGTCATATGTGAAAACCCTCATATAACATGTTTAAAGATGGCTAAAGAATAGTGATTTAGGATTGATTATGCCAACCAAAACTATGTTCAAGATTATAAAATGAATGTTTCATTGTTTCTTGCAAATAATCTTGTTAAAAATATGTGATTTTCGGTTCATAAATGTGTGATTATGTTGGCATGAAAACCCTAGAAAACTATGAACATAAGATGAACTTGTTGAATATGGTTTGAAGGTTTTAAAAATGGCAAAGTTTGATCTATTTGGTTTAGTGGTCAGATTAAGAAAAGTTGTTTGTGAAACCTCATTGGCTGTTGCCCGATTTGGGCCTGATTACTTGGTACAAATTGGACTGTCATATCTGCATCTTCACGTGTACATGAAAGGGACAGCTTCCGACTCGCAACCACGGCATTACGACTCGAGACCACGCCGTTGCGACTCGCAACCAAAGCGTGACAACTCGAAACCACTCGATGCGACTCGAGACTACGACGGTTGCGACTCGCAACCACAACATGACAACTCGAGACCTCGGTTGCGACTCGCAACCACAGCGTGACAAGCCGAAACCATCCGGTTGCGACTCGAGACCAGCTGGTTGCGACTGGGCTGTCCACTTTGGTTATTGGGCCATTATGTGTTATGGGCTATCTGTTGACTGGGTTATGTGTTGCTGTTAACTGCTTAAATGTTTAGGCCGGCCCAATAACCCCATGACTGTTTACTTGTATGCATGTTACGTACCTGTATGTGTTTTACGTGAATGCTTGTACACCGAATCTGACCTATACCGGTAACCATGTTAGGACGTGGTGACCAGCGTGTTTGACCAAGTAACCTAAACCTACCGAGCAACCCAAGGTGAGTTCACAACTTAAAAGCATGCGTCCCGGTGGTTGGGACACGAGACTCAAACAACCCTATCCCCTTGTAAAAGGGGATACCATTTACATACCTTCCCTAGTTATTGGGAACAAAACTTACTTTTCCTTCCCGGGTATTGGGAAACCTTTTGGTTAATTACTGTTTATACGGATTGCAACTAACGGCACTAAACGAAACTCTATCACTCAAGTCCCTACTACAAATACCGATTAGTCGCCGGGGCCAGGCGAACGGGTTATTAGTTGATAGCGCTATTTAGGTTTTACCAGCCTCACACCGTGCCCTGGTTTGGGATCGGTCGTGAACTAATGTACTCAGGCATCCGTCAATGATGATAGAACATTGACATCGGGGCATCCTGCGGAAACGCATTCGGTTACCTAGTGTTCGGTATTGGAAAAACAGTTTAGTCGCTAACTTTTGGGGTAGCTCCCCATGGCATGTATAAACGGATAAATTAACTGGTGAAACAAGTTTTTGGTAATTAAAACTGGACAACTAGTGAACTCACTCAGCATTATTGTTGACCCCTTACTGCATGCTTTGCAGGTAACCCGTGACGAAGGAGCTTGCTGCTTGGGAACGTGTAGTGTCTGTTCACCCTTGTGTTGGGTGTTACCTTATTTTGAATTATGAACTTTGTTTAAACTGCCTTACTTATGCTTCCGCTACTTATTAACTGTTTGAACTTAAAACCTTAAACTCTGAACTTGATATTTGCTAATCTTATGGTTAGTAAGTATTACTTTTGTTATCAACTTAATTATTCAGTATAATTGGTGGCTGGATCCTGGTCAGTCACGCCCTCGAAGCGGGTGTTATCCGCAGGTGGATTTTGGGGGTGTGACATGTTTGACTCGACATTTGAATTTGTTAGAGTGGTGATCAGGGGAAACCCTTTTAGGAGTTTATTACCCACATAAATACCAACACATAACTACTTTTGATCCGACAATTCACTGGACCATTTGTGATTTATCGCAAAGTCAATCGTTAGTTACGATGGATTGACTTTTAGGCTAAACTAAGCAAAAACAAAGCTATAGGAGGTATGGCATACTTACAGAGGCTTGATGTAAGACTTAGAACTAGAGAAGAACACTTTGGAGCTTTAGAAATGATCAAAGAAGTGTGTTTGAGGTGTGTTCTAAGTTGTGGACAATGAGGTCTATTTATAGTGCAAGCAAGGCTTCAAGATCATCCCACATTGGCCTATAAGTGCTCATGGATGATGGGCAGGTGTCCCAAGGTGCTATGGGTCGAGTAGGGGGCGCCCATGCCTCTGGAAAACCCATCCATAATTGTCTTGCCGCTTAAAAGAACCAATAGCCACATTTCTGTCGCTGGGCGTCGCTTACGGACCGTATGGCTTAGGCCTTGCGGTCCGTAAGCCTGTGGCGGATCTAAATCAATCATGCGCTCCCTTCCGGTCCGTAAGGCATGACCTTTACGGTCCGTAAGGGGTTAAGAAAAAATCTTTTTAAATCTTTTTACAATGATTACCAAAATCTTGGTAATTAATAACCTGACCTTTCGGGTTTGAAGGGGTAACTTTGCGATTTAGCCCTCGGTTAATTACAATTAAGGACCTCGCGTTATTTACCGCATTGTTAAGCCCCCGGATAGTTTACTTATTATCCGAAAAGTTTTAATTTATATTGTTGACGCTTTTAACCCTTCTCATACGAATTTGATCATAACTTTCTCGTTTTAAAACGGAACTTTGCGGAATTTATATAGTGCATTCTAGTGAGCGTATTTTACTGTTACTAAGCCTTGGGTTTGTCAAAGGGTCACTCAGAGGTATAATTAAACATGTTGACACAGTTAACCCCTGCAGCTTGTAATCTCTCACTTTCTTCCGCGTTTCATTTCCGTACGATCCATGATTTATTCGTTTGAAGGTACGAGCATCATTTAGGGTTACTATACAGTATACTTACCCTTGTTTGACGTTTATAACCCTCGAATTTACATACTTTCAAGGTTTGTCAGCTTTAGTCCTTTATTTAAAATCAAATGCCACGTGTAAACAAATGACACGTGTTAACACATTATTGGACACAAAATTTCGAGGTGTTACATACCTCCTGAATTCTATTTCCTGCATCCACCAACTCCTCACCGTAGTGGCGGAGTTCGGCTAGGTTTTCATTACTCATGGGTGGATTTGGCATTGGTTCCAGGTCGAATTGAGGGAGAAAAGTGTTAGGGCTATTCATGATATTCTGAAATTGCCAGTCGGCAGACCACCACTGTTCTAAGGTTCCTGGAAAAGGTCTATGGTGCATAATTGGGTCTGGAATAGAAGGCTCTAGGTTAACAGGCAACAGGGCTTCTGCTGGGTAACTAAAGGGAGTTTCATTGGCAGGTCCGATGATATCACCTAGTGACAATTTACGGTCCAGCTCTTTTTCCCAAGATTGGGGTTCCTGATTTTGTCTAGAACTCTCTCCAATTTCTATGCCTTTTCCTTTGTCTTTTGGGTCGTCCTTTTTCATGGTTTTCTGGGTTGCTGGCTTCTTCCTACGCACACGCCTCCATCCTGCCCACCTATGTCTCTTTTCACTACTTTTGGTTTTGCCTGAGGTTGGGAACTAAATACCATTGGTTCGTCTACTTCTGCCTGGTACCCAGTAGTGACATTGGTGGTATCCATATCTGAACTATGGATTGAAATATTCTGTAGAGCTTCTGATATTTCGTTCATGCTGTTAACACACATGAAGACGCACATAATCCTAAGTTAAAATTTTGTAAACTAAAATTTCACAAAATCACAGAATAGCAATTAGATAAATTAAGTATTTCTAAAATACTTAATTGGCTTAAATCAGTGGCTCTGATACCACCTTTTTCTGTCACGGCCCCCGTGCCCGGTTTGACCCGGTCCAGGAGCCGTGGGACAGAAAACCCGTGGTATTCATTTTCACAGCGGAAGTCTTATCAGGATCGTTTTAAACTTGAAATTTGCCGAGTATTATTTATTTATAATTCGGGATATACCCTGTAATTTACAGTGGAGAAATTTTTATAATTTCTTTATATTACAAACGTGTTTATTTATTTATTCAAGCCACTACTTTAAGCTTCAGAGTGCTCCTGCGCACTTGTACTTGATTCAAAGTAGGTCACCTGAAACATGTTGTAAAAATATTTTGTCAGCGGGGAAATACTGAGTGAATCATTCATTTTAACAAAAAGGACACTTTGTTATAATTCACAGTATTAAGGGAAATTACAATGTTTCTATCAACCAATTACCCCAAATCGGTATTTGTCACTCGACTTGTTTCTGTGACTATGGTCAGATCACCCATTGGCTAACTCGTTGTCCAATGGTGACGGGAAATAAGTAATGTATACAAAACCCCACATACCGGCAGTAATTGAAGATTACATAAACTTAATCCCTGTAATTATAACTTTGAAATAAATAAGGTTTTGGAAAGCAGTTTGATAAAAAAGAGAATGACTCACTTTGCAAGTTTAGACGGGCAGTACTTAGCCTGCTGATAAGCTGAATAACCTAGTTTAACAATAATGCACACAACCAGGTTAGTAACTAATACAGCAGTTATGATAATTCACGAGATACAACCCTCACAACAAATGACAAAGTGCGATACTTAATATCCAGCGGATTCACAACGAATAACAGAGCATAGCTCAAATATCCTGTTGGAATCACGACGAATAACAAAGTATGAACCCAGATTGAGCAGCACTTAAACACTCGTTGGATAGTTTCAATCGATCGGATATCGAATCGTAATAGCGGTCAAGTTATTACCCGGTAATGTGGCAGCACCTCGCTACTATATGAAAATTATGATTTTTCACAGTATACTTTCGTTTGGAAACAATTTTGAACGACACGGAATGAAAGCTCCTGGGCTAGGCTATTTATAGCCTGAAAATGACCCTGACGCGGCCCACGTGGATTACGCGTAGGCCTTACGCGGCCCGCATTGCCGCCTAATCTAGGCATGGGCCTGATTAGTCATGGGCTAGGGTTAACAGGTGGCCCATAACGTGGCCCGTATGTGTTACCGGATAATTATGAGTTGTCGCGGCCCGCATTGACTTACATAATCTTTTATGCGGCCCGCCCGGACCCTTAATACTTATCCGGTCTTTTTATTAAGTTGGAGCGGCCCGCGTCGAGATTAAGTTATCTCTTACGCGGCCCGCCTAAAACCCAAAAAATCTGATTTTTCTTGATTTTTCATGTAGGTTAGGGTTTTAGGGTCCGGGTTTTCGTATACGGTTATACAAGAGACATTTTTGAAGGTCCTTACACTAACACCAGCCATCGTCGTACCACACCACCAACAACATCTTCCCTAATCTAAACCCCCAACCACCTATATCTTCCCTAACCTAAACCCCTAACCCACTACCGTCGTCTGAACCCAAAATAACCACCAGCCGCCACCACAGATATGTACAGATCATATCTAAATCCGAATAGAGATGGAAAGATCTTATCTAAAATCAAACAGAGAGATGAAGAGATTTGTGTAAATCACAGCCCCAAACCCATCTCTCTCTAGGGTTCTTATGGCGAATTTACAAGTGGTTAACGTTGTTCTTGCCGTCGTTGGTTGGAGTAGCTGGTGGCGAGATGATGGTGAGCTGGTGGCAGAAGTTGGTGGTGGTTGGATACTACATGCGATGATGGGTGGGCGACGGTTGTGGTTGTTGGTTATGAAGATGGTAGGTTCCGATTTGGGATTGGGTATTGATTTGGGTTGGATACCGACTTGGGATTTGCGGTGTTGTTTTTGTTTGTTGATATGTAGGGGTGGGTTCAAATGGCCGATTGTTTGTGGTGGTGGTCGGCAGGTGGTGGATAGTTGGTAGCGGTGGTGGTGGTGGTAGGCAGGTGGTGAGGTAGTGCTTGGGGTGGCATAGAGAGAGCGAAAAAAAAAAGAGAAAGTGTGTGTGTTAATCTGTCATGGTTTACTGATCGTCAGAGGTTGATGTTTAAGGAGGCGGTTTGCTATGTTTAGGGAGGGGACCGATGGACGTTGGCCGGAAACAGTCGCCGGTGGAGAGAGGGAGCGGTGGTCACTTGAATTACATATACGAGTATTTACAAAAATTGTCCTTTTATATGTATAAAGACTAAACTACCCTCATGTGCCTTGCACATGAACAGATTTAACAAGAAAATCTAACTAGGTTAGGGTCAAAGGACAAAACATGCATCAAAATTTTCTATAAAGGGCAAAATCTATCAAAATTCGTTGAAAAAGACACCGCTTGAAATATGTTATCAAGATAAAGGACAAAACTTGTAATTTTTCCTAAAAAGAAACATAAATGATACTAGAAAACAAGTTCTAGCTCGCACAGTATCTCCTAACTCTTCATAAATAACTCTGGCCCCAACAAATCTCCCTAGTCAAAGAATTTTAAAATGGAAGTCAGACAAAAACACCCATGAACTAACTTTGCTCAGGGCTAGTGGAGAAGTGGAGAAGAACACAATGAAAAGTGCCCCAGGCCTAAAAATTGAAGATCTCCAAAACTTAAAAAGTCTACCACTGGAAAGGGACCCAAAAGACACTGTTTCTCTTGACTTTGAGTTACAATTCAAAGGTCAAATAAGAGAACAGTTTATGAGAGAATAAAAGTTGAACAAATAATCATCTGTTTTGGCATCATTTGTTCTAGGGGGAGATTGTTGGACCTATAGAAGAACATATGATATCTAAAAGCTAAAACATGACTCTCAGGTCAAGAAATAAACAACCTATGAAGCAATTCTTTCCCCAAAGATAGTGAATCTTGAACACATGTTTAGAACATCTGTTCAGGAGCTTAGCTAACATCTGTTGAAGACTTTGAACCGCTGTTCAAGAGTATAACAACTGTTGAAGGCTAGCATCTGCTAAAGACCAAAGCCCTAATCAAGCAAAGGTCGGATGAAGAAGACCAAACATCTGTTAGGCCAAAGAGATATTTGGACAACTGCATCAGTGATTAGCTTTAGACAGTGTTTATTCAATGTAACCATATTTTATTTCAACAATGTTTAGAATAGCCTAGAACAGATGATAAGATTGCTCAGATGTTTGTGAACATCTGAGAATCTTTAATAGTTAGGAATGTGATGTCACTATCAGGGTGACGTCAGCTGACATCACGAACAGAGCTTTAGTACTTGTATAAATAGATCACACATGCTAGCGATCTTATCATTACTTCACACACATTCTCTTTTGTACGAATAGCTCTAGTGAGTGATCGGCTGAGGGGTGATTGTAAAATCATTGTTGTAAAACTTTTGAATATATGAATTACTAGAAAAACAATTTATGAGAATATCTCTCTATTTGTGAATTTTATTGTGATAATCACTATATATTTGCAAATATCAAACTCAGATTCTAACATCAAGTTTAATGTGACCAAACTCGGATACCAACTGTTGGATATGAGTTTGTTATACTTGTAAGTTTAAACAATTGAAGAACAAACAATTTGTAAATTGTAATGCAAATAAGATAAACAAACAAGTAGGAAGTTACATCAAAATTGTTTTCTATTGAATTCCAAATGATTTCAATTACAGTACAATGATTTTACAAACTCCCTCTCAAACTGATCACTAACTTTGTCGTTCGTACGAAAGGAATGTGTGTAATGAAATAGATCTCTAACACATGAGATCTATTTATACAAGTACAAAAGCTCTGTTTGCAATCAGTTGTCGTCACCTTGATAGATGTTAGCAAACATCTGATCTATTATATTAAATATATGTTCTAAGCTAAGTACTATTACATTGAGTAAACATTTGTTCTTCAAATTGTTGTTGGCTTGTATCAAACATCTGTTTGGCCACAACAGATGTTTGAACTTCATGATCAGTGTTTTGCTTCAACGGAGCTTTTGCCTTAAACAATGGTTTCTTCATCTTCAACATTGGTTCCAAGGCTTCAAACAGATCTTTGAATGTCTTCAACAGATGTTTTGATTAGTTTTCAAGATTCATTATCTTTTGGAGGAGAATGTTTCATCAACTGTTTATTTCTTGATCAGAATGTAATGTTTTGGCTTTTGAATATCATCTGTTCTTTTGTAAGTCCAACAAAAGTTTGACCAAAATCTCATCCAGAATCTAAACTGTGTTGGTGATCGGTCAATAGTTTCCATTGGATAATTATGCCGGCGAAAGTCATTTTTTATTGGTTTAAGTCACTTGTCGGTAAATCCGTCCATAGCAACAGATTAAAGTCGTTGATGATGTTGCCATTTTATTTTATACAATATATAAGATAATGACTTGAGTTGAGAAAATCGTGAAAACCTTGTGTAACACTATATAACATAGCGTATTGTTTTTTAATTAGGGCATGTAATATATGTATTTTTGAGCGCTTTGAGCAAAATAAACAAAAGAAAAACATTGAGTGGGTCTTAAGAAAAAAAAAAGTAAAAATACGTAACTTGTTTGTAACATATGTGTTGTTTAGTAAAGACGGTGTTACACATTTGTTACGCTAGGAATTTATTTATTTATTGTAAAAAAAATTATTTCAATGTTTTTTAGTTTTTTCCCCTCAAAACGCTTAAAAATATGTATATTACATGCTATTTTTTTCATAAAAATGGTTTGTTACGTAGGATTTTAATGAATTTTTTGAACTTAAGCGGTTTCCAATATAAACCATCCGGCAATCCCTATTTAAGTATATAAGCATGCTGCATACATAGAAGATGATATTAAGATGTTAAATGCTATAGCTTGTATTTTTTAAATTTTTACCAATTCAACTTATCTTAATTGTAAAAAGTATCATCAAAGCTTTTGAAAAAATACAATATGAAGAGGGGTCAGGGTGTCCATTTATCTCTTGGTCACCGAAATTTGTTGAAATTGTTTTAGAAAAATCTTAGTATTTCTTTAATAAAAAATCAAGTAGGACCTTATTAGTAGCTGTTGATAGAATCTAGAATTAATTTTTATTATAACCCTCCCACCAATAAGTTGTGATTAGATATGCAAACAACACAAACTTTTTTTTTTTTTTTGGTGATTTTCATTTCTTCAAAATATGTAACTTTGGAATTACGTTAATAGTTTACGAAAGTAACTATTAGTATTTATAAAAAGATTATTTACAAATGAATTTAGTTAGAACATTAGTAAATACAATTGGTTAATTCTATTAGTCATACAGAACCAAATATTAATGGGACCAAGTATAGCATAGAAAAAGATAGATTCTTTTAATAAAAGGGAAAATTGTCATCCTTGCAATAATCATTATACATGCTTTACCTTTATTCAAAGAGCTAAAAATTAATATAATGTAACAAATGAAGAAACACATGTTCGTCAAAAAGTCATAGCTTGGTTTTTTCTCATAGAAGTTAGGGAACTATTAGTATATTTTCACACTATAAATTTGCAACAATTTTATGCATAATAAGGTTGTACTCATGGCTTAGGGTAGTTTTCAAAAAAAATAAGGCAATTTGCACTTTTAACCTAAAGGTTTTATTCTTTGAATTTTAACCCAATGACTTTTTAACTTTTTATCCAATTTTTTTCATCTTTTGCGATTTAACCCCAATACTTTTTTTTTTCAATTTGGTTCCTCATACTTTTTATCTCTCGCAAGTTTTTCGTTTTACGCTTCGTTCTAAATTTTGCGAGTCAACACGCCGCAACGTGCGTGTGGGGTTTCACGTTTTTCGTTTGTTTTTTCCCGTTTGACAGTATTTTTCTCCGTTTGACAAGTTCGTCGCAACGTGCGGGTCCTAGATCGACTTACTTATTATCTTCTGCGTTTTACGTTTATGTCTAATTTCTTCGCATTAACACGCCACAACGGGCGTGCGTGGTTCAACAATTTTACGTCGGTTTTTCGTTCAGTGTTATTATTTACTATTTTATTTTATTTTTTCGAGCTTTTCTGATGTTGGTGGTCGCTGACGTTAGCATGACATTAGTGCTACTTGGCACGATTTTACGAACGTATTTAACCTATTAGTTTTTTTACTAATATTTTATTTGAAGTTATAAATTTGCAACAATTTTATGCATAATAAGGTTGTACTCATGGCTTAGGGTAGTTTTCAAAAAAAATAAGGCAATTTGCACTTTTAACCTAAAGGTTTTATTCTTTGAATTTTAACCCAATGACTTTTTAACTTTTTATCCAAATTTTTTCATCTTTTGTGATTTAACCCCAATACTTTTTTTTTTTCAATTTGGTTTCTCATACTTTTTATCTCTCGCAAGTTTTTCGTTTTACGCTTCGTTCTAAATTTTGCGAGTCAACACGCCGCAACGTGCGTGTGGGGTTTCACGTTTTTCGTTTGTTTTTTCCCGTTTGACAGTATTTTTCTCCGTTTGACAAGTTCGTCGCAACGTGCGGGTCCTAGATCCACTTACTTATTATCTTCTGCGTTTTACGTTTATGTCTAATTTCTTCGCATTAACACGCCACAACGGGTGTGCGTGGTTCAACAATTTTACATCGGTTTTTCGTTCAGTGTTATTATTTACTATTTTATTTTATTTTTTTGAGCTTTTCTGATGTTGGTAATCGCTGACGTTAGCATGACATTAGTGCTACTTGGCACGATTTTACGAACGTATTTAACCTATTAGTTTTTTTACTAATATTTTATTTGAAGTTTCCCGCTAATTCTAAGTAAAAACCAATTTTAAAAGAAGTAAAATGACTAAAAAGCCCTCACATGCAACAAAACATGAACACAAAGGTTGGGTTTTTGTCGATTTCATAGTGAAAGATATAAAGTATAGTTTATGTATAACATAAAGGTTGATTTATGAAATTTAGTCTAAGAAAAATTATTTTTTTACGTGCATATTTTTATATACATGTCGGTATATATTCGATTTGCTCTACGTTTTGACGTAAACTTTTTCTGGAAACGAGTCAGGTCATATATAGTACGTTTTCGTTTAAGAAAAACATTTTTACGTGCATATTTTATGTGCGTTTTGGTATAAATTCGAGTTGGTGTATGTTTTGTCGTAAACTTTTTTGGGAAACGAGCAAGGTCAAATATAATATGTTTTCGTGGTTAATTTTATGAATGTTTTGTTAATTTTGTTTCGAACAGAATGGAGTCAAATTGTGGTTTCCTTTTTCCCTTTTTCAAAAAATCTATTTAATCTCTTTTGAATATATGTGTCAGCTTTTCCGTTATACACGTTGCATTCCCTATGTATGACTTGAGTGACATATAATACGTTATTATTGTATGGTATAAATTCGATTTACTTTATGTTTTGATCTAATCGCAATGCTTATATAGGTTATATTGAGTTCAATCAGATATATCGAAACGCGTGCTTTCATATGGTTAACACATCACATAACGTTTGAACTAATTCATTCGATATTTGCGATGTACCCGCGCCGCAACGCGCGCGGTTCTTATTACTAGTTTATTGTATATTTAGTAAGAATGATACTTTAAATTAGCAACAAATATAGTAATCATCTCTTTTGTTCCTCATCATATCCTCACCCTAAATCATTTTTACTTTGAAAACTCTTGGCCAATGGTGACATCGAATGTTAGTGGTTTTGTTAGGGGTTCTATTTGGGTGTTTAGGGTACAATTTGTGTGCTTGTGTATGTGAGGGTTCCAAGAATGAAATTTTTTACAAGTTTGGAAGGGAGAAGACGGGTCGCTCGAAGCTCGCTCGGATTTAGCTCGAAAAAAGCTCGCTTGATATGGCTCGGTTTAAAAGTGAGCCGAGCCGGCTCGGCTCGGTTAGAAAGTGAGCCTAGCTCGGCTCGGCTCGTAACGAGCCGAGTTGGCTCGGTTTGGCTCGCTTTGTAGCTCGGCTCGGTTTAGCTCGGATTATTTTAATTATAATAAATTTTAATTTTATATACATTATAATATATTACAAAAAAAACTGATTACTATTTACATGTATATAGGTTTGTAATTTGATATCTATGTCATATTTGAAGGTTGATTACCATACTAATGAAATTGTATTTCATTGAAATTAAAACTTATTTTGAGTTGTTGGACTTGATTTTGGTTTTTAATGTATTTGGTTGAACTTATTTTGAATATATTGAATAATATGTTTGGCTACTGAATTTTAAGATGTTTATATTAATATTTCTTTATAAAATCAAGCCAAACCAAGCTGAGCCGAGCTAGCTCGGTTTAAAACCAAGCCGAGCCCGAGCATAGATTTTTAGCTCGGTTTCAAAAACGAGCCGAGCCGAGCCAACTCGGTTTTTAATCGAGCCGAGCCCGAGCTTGGCCTGGCTCGGCTCGGCTCGGCTCATGAACAGCCCTAGACGGGGGTTTTTCTTATAACCATGAGAACCTGTACCAAAAAATTTAAAGGAGTCTGTCAATACCCTGCTAACCAACAAAATCAGGTAAATCACAACTTCTTCTTGGCAGGTAACCTACAAGGGGTTATGATACAAAACCAGTGGAAGCCAAATTCAAACATGAAACCTCTCTTAGAGGAGATCATATGCTTACAATTGCACCATACCTTGAAGGTTCAAATAAGCTTTTTGTAATGTGTGTATATGGTTGACGATAAGATATTTGGTTGTAAGTCATAAAAAATGTAATTGCAAGAGATTTGGTTTACTAAAGTCCGAACGATAATTACCTCATCAAATATATGCATACTATATCGAAAATGTAACTTTAGGTCGCATATGCACCAATATTGTATGATTTGTCCACGAAAAGATTACGAAATTACATTTTGTTATCAGGATAAGGTGTCACTCATCATGAATTGTTTCCCACTGAACACACTTAACCATATTCTCTAATTCACAACTAATGTTCCAAAAAACGTGTTTGTTATATTTAAGATTGGACAATCCTTATATCCTTAACGTTGTGTTCCTAAGTTAACTTAAGTAGAGAAAAGAAAAGATTCTCTCGTTTTCTTTTCTTTTCTCCCCATTGCCTTCCAAACTGGAAATATTAAGGGCATGTTTGGCTAAGCTTCTTGAACCAATTTATTGACTTATTAGTTTTTTTCAAAAAGCTAATAAGCAGATTATGTGTTTGGCAAACCTAAAAGAACTTTTCAAAATGACTTTTTGTAAAGGAGAAAAAGTCATTTTTAAGAAGTTAGGATGATGTGACTTTTTGAGCAACTTATAACTTTTTGAGCTCTTTTAGTCATTTTACATCAATAAGCTAAGTCAAACACTTTTTAAAAAACAACTTATTAACTTATTGGCTTTTCCCACCATATAAGCTAATCCAAACACTCTTTTTAAAAACTCTTTTTTAAAAAGTCATAAGTTAATAAGTCCATTTCATAAAAAGTTCTTTTTAGGTTAAATAAGCTTAGCCAAACATGCCCTAATTTTCGGGGAAAAACTCTCATTTTTTTCTCCTTTAATAAAACTTTAAAATACAACTAAAAATTATAATCTTTCAAATTTAGTGAAACTCGGAAACATAGCGTAAATATCATAAAACCGTATATGGTAGATCTCACAAATTTTGTCACTACCTACACCTTATTATACATTTTCCTTGCTAACAATAGTAGTTGAGAATTCGGTATTAATATCATAAAAAATTATTGTAAAAATGGTGTTGCCGACAATAATTTGAATTTGTCCACTAAATGGGTAATTAATTAGGTGAATAATACGAAACTGGCCCCTCGTTTATAAAAAGGTACCTAGTTGTTTTGTACTATTGCCTTTTACGCCCTCAATTATTTCTTCTATACTCATTTCACTCACCCAAAAGTGATTTTTATGTCACACATCTAATCTCATTTCTTTATTCAGCTTTTTCTAGAATAGATTATCATACGACCCACCTAATTTATTTAAAATTACTCCAAAAATTTAGTTGCATCTAAGGTATTATTGTCTAATCCGTTATCTTTGAGACAAAAGAGGGCCTTGTGGTAACTTATAACACAATGTCGAGGTAAAAAGACATAACAAGGAAAAAAGACACAATGAGTCGAAAAAAAAGAAACACGTGGGAAATATTGAAAAGACACAATGATAAACAAAAGACACAGTGATAATAAACAACAATTCTAAAATGTACAACCTATAAATTCAAAGTGAAAACCTAAAATATCACATCGTAGAGTCTGATGGGACGGTTCCAATGCCGCTTGAATGAGATCAATAAGAGTTCGTTTGATACCCTTTGTACGACTTCTTATTTTTTAGAATCTTTACATTTGATTCTAAACATGTAACTAGAGGCACACAAAAAGACTAGTATTAAATCTTACCCGAAGAAAAAACTCAAAACCAAGTATTAAAAGAACTAGTTTCTTCGTACCTGGGTTCAAACTTGACTCCTTTGGCCCTACCAGTTTGGCAATTTATTAATTCCATACCATATAATTTGAAACCGGTCGTTCCAACCTGGTTATGCCTGACCCGGATTGATCAACACCCAAACAAGTTATTGCAAAACCCAGTTTTTGATTCTCTTCACCGTACCCAGAACCAGTATTGAAAAGGAAAAAAAAAACAAAAAAACCGAATTGTACACCTCTACTTGTAATCAATTCTTTTGGTAATACTTGTGTATCCTAGAAATGTATCATATTGGTTGTGAAAATCAGAGATGTTGAGTTCATAAGAAATGTTTCATTTCAAATACCACCAACATTTTATATGTGTATTGTTTTTATTGAGAGGGAAACATTAAGCGTGACTGGAAGAGAGTAATCTTAGAGTGGATGATCTTTTGGTAATATTTCACTCGAAATAAAATTTAATTATGAGCTCTTTGTAGTTAACGTAAACAGTGTTATACCAATTGAATAATCATGTAATCACATTGGATCAGTCGTAAATATTGAAATTAGGTTTTGTGGAAAATACTTATAAGAGTTAAATATTAATGTGGAAGTTTTTTTTTTATTATTATTATTGAAAGGTATTGCTTTTTTATAAAGTGGGTATGTGACATAACACCCATCCTTTGGCAATGACTCACTATGATGATCAAATTGGCCTTTTGGAATAGTTGCATGTACATGGTTTGCAATCATTTTTTTTTTACTTTTTATAAATCATTATATATATGGGGTTAAAATATTGTAAGAAATAATAATAGGATTTGTGCTAGTATTCAATGTATGATATTGTGAAGCAAAATACACTTCATTTTACACTTATATTTGTGATCATTACTCATATAATAGTAACATCTAATTTAGTTATTGTTTCTAAAAGTAGAAATTATAAAAATTAAGTATTTTAACATAGGCTTACAATTATGAGTACTTAAATACAACCATTATGACTAAATAGCCATAAGTTCATTAACCACACTTTGTGTATGTAGCGAGCGGCCAAGACCTATTAACATGAGCATATTCATTGTTTCGTGTAGTGAACACATTGTTGTAAAAGATTGATTTAAAGTTACGCTTGATATAAAAAAAATTATGTGCATTACCTATCGTAGTTACAAGAACATACAAACATACGAAGACACGTTAGTCTTTTATAATGAACAAATCGATTGAAGATCTACTCTCCTGTAGTCGTGACACATGAAGTCAGAAACATTTCATCGTAATACTCGTTTTTAATACAAAATCATTATTGATGAGATACCCTCGTATAGCAAAATTATTATGAATCTATTTCAAGTCATTTTCATGATCTTTTTTAAAGATTTCCCAATATATAAGTATCCAAAGATCAACATCAGAATAAAGAGCATCTCATGATTCATGTGAATACATATATAACATCATCAAATAAAATATTAAAACTCTTATTAAACTACAAGAAATTCAACCTTTGTTATAAGTAAAATAAAATCACCAAGAAAACATCCTTATGCATTGTTTTGGTCCAACAATCTTCCTAGGCTTCGGTTTCTTCGACTACATTTGTTTCCAAATTTCGAATAAAATCAAAATAATATAAATAATTGATTGTTTTATTTCTATCAAACCTTTTAGCCAAATAATATAAATAATTGATTGTTTTATTTCTATCAAACCTTTTAGCCCCTCAAAGATTCATGATATTCCACTTCTAGTCCCTCTTTTGTCTTGGTTTACAGAAAAGGTCAAAATTAGCTTTCTTTTCATTGGTTGGCAGTAAACAAACAAACTTGTGAAATCAACCTCTCATAAGTAGAAAAAAATTTGCACTTTAGTCCTTCCAATGTTTGTGTTTCTTTTACTAAACCCATGTCCAAACACTACTAGAAGAAGAAATAAATCTATTCAAGAATCTTGCTTTTTTGATTCATTTCCTCAAAACCATGTGTACCACTCCTGAAGCATAAGGTACAAGTCTCCAAAGCATAAATTCTCATTGCACAAATTCACAAAAAGAATCAACAAACTTGAGAAAAGGGTAATATGGGAATTCTCACTCTTTACTATCAAGATTCAAAATCATTACCTATGATAAATACAATCTTGAGTTGGTCAAACAAGGTCAATTCTTGCAAAACTACCATTTCAACCTCAAGAAATGGTACTAAAATCATCTAAAAAATTGATCAAAACAAAATACCCAACAAAATTCCTGCATAAACTATGCACAATATCATCAAAAACATGAAAAAGATTGAATCTTTATGGAGAGGATGCATCAAACAAAACCTCATTGATCATATTATCATCCTCATCATTAGCCATTGCAAAAAAGTCTCCATCTTTTTCATCATCATTACACAAATCCCTCCTCTCACTCCTTGAATTAGCCGCTATAAACATCAACTTCTGAGCCTTTTCAACACCCGTCTTCGATCGGGCCCATTTCGAAAACGACGAATTCGATTCAAACCCGCATGAAGTAGCATGAAGAAAGATCAACCTCACCGCGACTTTCCTCAAAGAACTAAACTCGGTTAAATAAGTTTCCCAAACCAACCTACTACTTTGCGGGTTTGCGATTTTCATCTTACCCGTAACGGGGTCTCTCTGTTTAAGCTGCACGGCTTGAGCGTAGACCGGATCAAGCCCGTCGGTCCGCCATTTCATAAGCTCCATTAGCGCGATATGAGCTTCTTCGCGCGACACGAGCCGAGTTATAAGCTTGTCAACATCTTTTTCTTGATCAGGAGTTAAGTATTTAAAAGGGGGCAAATACTTCCCACTTCTATCCTTGATCAAATAAAATGGATCAAGTATAAATGCAGTTGACCAAGCAGGATGATAGTTTTTTTTAAACCTTTTATCAAACACTTTTTCTACAACAATCTCATTCATTTGAAACTTCATACACCAATCCTTAACTTTCACTCTAACTTCTTCCCAAAGCGGCAAACATTGCCCGATTCGCGGTCTTTCTTTCTCGATCTCCTGGGCCATATCCTTAACTAACTTAACTAACGAATGAACCGCTTCGACTTCCCTCCAAAACTGCGGATTTCTAATCGTTTCGTCAACCTCCATCGAAACCTTTTGGTACCCCTCATCATGTAACACCAATTGCAATGTCCTGGCTGAACTTAAAACATCTTCCACCATACCAAACACGCGTTCGAATTCAAACTCGTTGCCAACAAAGCCGAACGGTACTCGCATCAACCGCGCTCTCCCGGATTCTTGAAACTGATACTTGAGAAAAAGATTCCTAATTTGAGAACTAGTGTTAACTAAGTTTGCAACTTTGAAGCAATTATCAACCACATTCTTGAATAAAGGCAATTCTTTACTAAAATCTTTGATCAAACTATAAACCCCTTGAAACTGACAACCAAGATTGATCATCCATTGATGTTGATTCTCAATGTTGGTCAACGCCGTTGACTTGAACTTATCTGACACAATCCCTACACATTTTTCCAAATTATTCCCACATATTTCAATCATTGTTTCCATCAAAACATCCTCAACAAACTTAGAAAACACATACCCATTTGCAAACACACCTTTCCAAAACACCCTCATTCCATTTGGTAAATTCACTGATAAATTAAGTTGACTTTGTTGACTTTCTTGATTTCTTGATCTCCATCCATTACATGACACTTGAAAAAACAATGCATCCCGAATCCGAGCTTCGGACTCGGCCTTCGCGTTTAAATACTTGGAATCCAGTCGGTTACCCGCGATCTCTTGACTGGAGATCGCGGGCAACCCGAGCTGGTTCAAGAAAACCTTGAACTTGGGATGTGTTACACTTGAAAATGCAACTGACCCACAATTCTCATACAACCAATCTGTCAACAACTCTAGTGATGAATCAACTTGCATTTTGGTCAACGTTTGACCCGGTAGTGTCTTTGGTGATTTTAACCTCTTCACACTATCCTCCAACATTGCTAACGCCGTTAAATCATCTTTCCCACCGGATAACTTAACATACTGCTGGTTATGCACCGGCGGCGCCGGTAATGCAGGTATGTGATCCGGTTCGGGTCCGGATCCGGGTCTAGACCCGGACCCTGATTCTGATCCGGGTCGGGTTGGGTAAGACCCGTGGATCATGAATTTTCCCGGGTCAGTGATCGGAGCTCCGGTAAGTTTCCGGCCGCCGGAGTTACGTTTCCGGTGAGATGACGTCATCATTCCGGTTGGTGAAAATGATGAAATTGGTTGTGGGTTTTGATCATGGTTGAAACTGGGGCATGTTCCGGGTTTAAGATGCTCAGAAGCGGTTCTAGACGGGTTTGAAGCGGAGAAAACGGCGTCGCATAGGCAACACCGGAGTTTAACGGCGTTAGGGACGCCGGTATCGGAGTTGATGAGAATTGGTTGTAAGTGGGTCCAGTACCATGCTCCTTTGCCTTTTATTGCTTTTGTACGGACCATCATGAGGCCTTCGTAGCGTTTGGTTAGAGTTTTTGCTGCCGTTGACTCCGTTGACTCCGGTGGTGGTTGTGGTGATTGTGGTGGTGTTGATGACATTTGCTGAAGATTTTTTGGGGGTGGGGAAATATGAGGGAAAAAGATTGTGGGTGTGGTGGAAAAGTGGAGTTTTGACATTGTTTTTAGATGGAGTGGTGGTGATGGGTGGTGGGGGACGGTGGCCGGAGTTGGTGGTGGCGGTGGTCCATGGTGGCTCCGGTGAGGTGAAAGTGGGTTGTTGGAAGAGAGAGAGAGAGAGGGGCTGAGTGGGAGTGGAAGTGAGAGTGGGAGTGAGTCAAATAAGGGTTGTTTTTGTTTGTGTTTATTTATGTTGTTTTAGGACATGTTTTTATTATTTTATCAATAGATTTTGTTGGAATACTATAGAATATTGTACAACAATGGTCCAATTGGTTTAATTAAAGTTTTTTACGGATTTGGTTCTTAATTTAGACGCAATGTGATACTTTAAGAAATAATAATGTCATATGTTTGTAACTAAAGAGTCATAGAAATTTCATTTATCGCGCTTGTTCGTTTTTAGTCTGTTGCTTTTCTAAGGTCTTTGCGTTTCTTTGTATGTTGTCACGCATGAGAAGAGGAAGAGTGGAAAATGGATGTTGCAAGCATGAACGGTGGAGAAGTAGGGGAAGAGTTCGCAATGGTGCATGGACGTTGTTAAAAAACTAAAGGGGGGAGAACCAAGGGTGTTGGGTGTTGTTTGGTTTTTCAGAGGTAAAACGTCTGCAGTCAGCGGACCACATCTGTAGCAAAAGAGTTGGACCAAACCTCTGCAATCTGCAAGAAGAAAACTGTTTGTTTTTTAACTTCTGCAAACAATCAAGAACAAACATCATAAAAAAACAATCAAGAACAAACACCATAAAAAACAATCAAGAACTAACATCATAAAAAATAGGGTAAAAAGAAACAATCGTTTGAATCTCTCAGCTATCAAAATTAACAAAAACAAACAAAAAAACATATAGAGTTAAATGAAAACAAAAAGCTCATCAGATAGGAGCGAAAGACCAGCAAAAGAATTATAATCACAATATATTGTCATTTGAACTATGTAAATGATCATCACTTGAGCTTCTCGATTCAAATTTAAAAATTAAATAAATAAAAAACAAAAGAAAAAAAAAGACAGAAATCTTAACTCACTATTTGTTTAAAAATCAATGGAAAACGATGGGCCTCATAGATTAGATTTAACAACACAGTATGATTCAGACATATGCTTGTCATTTATTTTGAATTTAATCATCGGCCAAACAAATCGAAAGTAAAAAAGGACCTAAAAATAAAATTAAACGAACTTAAAATAATAAAGAAAAGGGTAAATTACTTTTTGAGTCCCTGTGTTTTATGTGTTTTAACTAGTTGAGTCCAAAAACAAAAAGTTTAACGACCTGAGTCCCTATAAGCATTTTCTTTAACCATTTGAGTCTAAATTACTAACTCCATCCACCAAGTTTGTTAACTACAAGGGTAATTTGGTCATTTACACAAAAGTACAAGTCTTATATGCATAAGAGTATAAGGAACAAGTCTTTAATACATAAATATTTTAATATTATATATATTTTTATACCCACACCTGCACAGACACTTCACCACCGCTACCATCACTGCACCACCACAACATAAAGATTGAGATCATCAGATGCCAAAACATGTTTAGATTTGAAGTTCATAATCAAGTACCAAAAACAGTAAAGACTTACAGTCTGTCATACATAAACCATAAACAGTGTCTCAAAAGTCAAAACAAGAAAACCCATTTGGAATCAACATTCAACATCGCCAACAAAATCTTAAAATCATCTTTAATTGAAAATCGCCAACAAGAACTCATCTCCAAAAACAGCAAAATCCCAAGTCAAAACTCAAGGTCAAATCAAATAAAAACTAAAGGTAACAGATGGATTCATTTATAACATCTATTGGCACATAACAATACAGATTGTTAGCAGCAAAATCAAACACATATCAATGTAAAAAAATTACTTCTGTATGAATTTGTTTCAAACCTTAATCAAACTCATAGAAATAATACCAGAAAAAACAACACAACTTATAAACTTACGCTAAATATCAAACATATTGTATATATTTTGTACATCTGTATCTGTTTGAGTGACCCATTCTTCGCTGCGTATGGAGGCGATGAGCTCTGAAACCGGAACCCAGGTGCGAGCGGGTGTCGCAGTAGCTACGGCGATGATTTCTTGATCCATGTTGGTTGATTTTCGATCTGCAACAGAGATTGAAGTTGTGGGTGATGAAAAGGGGATGGAATAAGGTTAAAAGGAAGCCATTGAAATGGGGATTGAAGATGAAGGAAGTGTGGGGGAGTTGTGGTGGTGACAGTGTAGTGGTGGTGGTGACGGTGGAGATACAACGGTGGTGGGTGTTGTGGTGGAGACGGTGTAGCGGTGGTGGTGACGGTGGAAGTGCAACGGTGGTGGGTGTTGTGGAGGTGCAGCAATGGTGGTGACGGTGGAGGTGCAGTGGTGACGGTGGTGTTGATGGTAGGGTGTGGTGGTGGGATGAAGATGGTTTATGTAGAGAGAGAGAAGAGAAAGTTCTGGAGGTGGGATGAAGATGGTGTGGGATGAAGATGGTGTAGAACATGTATATATATTTAATAATAAAATGGTTTTTTAATTAAAAAGGGTAATTTGGTCATTTAACAAAAGTTAACAGAATAATTTTAACAGTGTTAGAAATTTGGACTCAAATGGTTAAATAAAATTCTTATAGGGACTTAGGTCGTTAAACTTTTTGTTTTTGGACTCAACTAGTTAAAACTCATAAAACACAAGGACCCAAAAAGTAATTTACCCTAAAGAAAACGTTGTGCGCATATACATGTTTTTTGGTTAGTTATATCTAGTGGTTGATGGTTTGGTTATAGTTGTCAATTTTTTATGTAATATGTTGATTGGATGGTATAAATGGTGTTTACATACATATAATAAAGTGAAAATATTGTTAATGGTATTGTATTATGGATCATCTCCAAAAAAGCAAAATCCCAAGTCAAAACTCAAGGTCAAATCAAATAAAAACTAAAGGTAACAAATGGATTCATTTATAACATCTATTGGCACATAACAATACAAATTGTTAGCAACAAAATCAAACACATATCAATGTAAAAAAATTACTTCTGTATGAATTTGTTTCAAACCTTAATCAAACTCATAGAAATAATACCAGAAAAAACAACACAACTTATAAACTTACGCTAAATATCAAACATATTGTATATATTTTGTACATCTGTATCTGTTTGAGTGACCCATTCTTCGCTGCGTATGGAGGCGATGAGCTCTGAAACCGGAACCCAGGTGCGAGCGGGTGTCGCAGTAGCTACGGCGATGATTTCTTGATCCATGTTGGTTGATTTTCGATCTGCAACAGAGATTGAAGTTGTGGGTGATGAAAAGGGGATGGAATAAGGTTAAAAGGAAGCCATTGAAATGGGGATTGAAGATGAAGGAAGTGTGGGGGAGTTGTGGTGGTGACAGTGTAGTGGTGGTGGTGACGGTGGAGATACAACGGTGGTGGGTGTTGTGGTGGAGACGGTGTAGCGGTGGTGGTGACGGTGGAAGTGCAACGGTGGTGGGTGTTGTGGAGGTGCAGCAATGGTGGTAACGGTGGAGGTGCAGTGGTGACGGTGGTGTTGATGGTAGGGTGTGGTGGTGGGATGAAGATGGTTTATGTAGAGAGAGAGAAGAGAAAGTTCTGGAGGTGGGATGAAGATGGTGTGGGATGAAGATGGTGTAGAACATGTATATATATTTAATAATAAAATGGTTTTTTAATTAAAAAGGGTAATTTGGTCATTTAACAAAAGTTAACAGAATAATTTTAACAGTGTTAGAAATTTGGACTCAAATGGTTAAATAAAATTCTTATAGGGACTTAGGTCGTTAAACTTTTTGTTTTTGGACTCAACTAGTTAAAACTCATAAAACACAAGGACCCAAAAAGTAATTTACCCTAAAGAAAACGTTGTGCGACGGCCGGGGCGGTGGAGGTGGAGGGAGGAGGCCGGCGGCGGCGATGGATGGGTGGTGGAGGAGAAGAAGGTGTGCTAGGGTTTTGAATGTGTGTTTTGTGATATCAGGGTAAAAAGAAACGGAAGAAAAGGTTTGAAGAGCCTTTCCCACATCTGCACCAAAAGGAGGACGCGCAGATGTTTTTTATGAAAGGTTTTCAAGAAAACAAACAGTCTTCAAACCCCCACGTTTACGCGTGGTCTGTGCAACGCAGACATAAGAGGGCAGAAAGCTTTTCTCTGAAAAAACAATCTCTTAGTTGTTGGATATTTGAGAAGCAAAAGAAGAGCATCAAAGTGGGAAGTTTGTATTTAGGTGGAAGAAGGGTTGTAGGGGGAGTGGGGTTTTTTTTAATTATGTTTTATGTTTATAAAGCGATATAAAGGGTTTATGTTTTATGTTTGTAATGATATAAGGGTAAAATTGTGATTATACTTAAAAAAAATAATTTGGTTTATTAATGACTAAATCCATGACAAGATACAAATTACTAAGGTGCAAGTAACATATGATGTAAACTATTATGAAGATCTATTAACTATCAAAAATTATTTAACAAAAATTAGAGTGATAATTACTCAACTCCATAAAGTTGGTGAATACGTAGTTTTAAAATAAGTTTTTTTCTTTTGCTAAAAAAAGGGAATAATATATAAAGTAAAGAAAAGACATATAGCCTTTATGTGAGAGAATTACTTGATTTAGTTGTAAATATAAATATAAATATAAAAATATAGAAACAATATATCGTACAATAATTGCACGTTATGTTACAAAAAATGAAAATTGCATGTTGTGGTATATGAAGAAATCGCATGTTAATGTATATGAAGAAATCACATGTTTGTGGTATATGAAGAAATCGCATGTTAGTGTATACAAAAAGCTGCAAAATCGCATGTTTGTGTGTATGAAGAAATCGCATGTTGTGATAAACAATTTCGCATGTTGTATTATATCAGAAATCACATGTTGAAGCAAAAACCCGCACGTTAAAAAACAATCTCGTACGCAGCGTGCGTTAAGCCTTATTATACAATAACCGACCTCTATAATTACAATACATATAATATATGATTAGACATTTACTGAAAAAAAAAAGTAGTGCAAAGACAACGTATAACCATAAATACCGGCTCATGTACATTGTACATTGAAGAAACACTGATCTAATTAGGGAGTTAATTAGATTGGTTTATGTTCCTTTCATGATGGTTAATCTTCTTATGGATATTTGAGTTCCGACTTGATAATCTGATCCTGCAAAACAGAACACCGTTACTCGTTAAGAGGGGAATGTGGGAGTTTCCCTCTTAACCAGGCTCCGGCGTGAGAATAAGCGACTGCTTTGAGAGTAATTCAGTGTTAAGAGTGAGAGTAGAGGGAATAGAATCTTTAACCTGTGGAATGAGGTCTCTATTTATAGCCGGAGAGGTGTAAGGGGTTATGGGCTGATGGGCCTTGGGCCGTAAGCGGACAACAAAACGGATATGCTCTTTGTCTCACTGGCGTCGACCGCTTAGTGGCTTCTAGACGTTCGTCGGTGCTGGCGCACCTTGATTGGAGCCACGTGTCATTGTTGTCGGCCCTGTTGTCCTTCTGTCATCAGCAGACAAGTGGAGATCGTGGGACAGTTGTCTCCGTCCTCTGATTGGTGCCACGTAGGCGTCCTTGTGTACTTCTCGTCAGGCGATCGTGGCGCACGATTGACCAGAGCCTGCTAGACGCTCATTGGCTCCTTTTACTGCCACTTGTACCTTATGTACCACTGTAGGTAGCCGTGCGCTTCCCTACTGAGTGGCTCTTGTTGGACAGCAACTAACCCGCGCGGGGTTAGCATGCTCATTTATTCCATTGTTTTATGCTAAGTGCTGATATCTGAGCCTCTTGTGGGCCTTGCCTCGCGCGGGATAAACTACAACGTGTGTAGGTCGCGCGTGGATATTATTAATAAGTTTTCTGAAATAAGGAGTATGGTTTCGCGCGCAACCTGGGCGGAGGTTTGCGCGACTTTTTGGGACCATACCCCTTCAAGTCCCCCCAGTCCAGTGCTGCACCATGCGCAACGCAAGTGGTTGGAGCTCTGGACTTAATAAAAATAAGAGAAATAAGTGTAATAGGGGAAATGTTCTTTTGATCCTGATTGATGTGGCGCATGTGGAAAATGTTGTTTTCAATTGCGCAGGTACCAAGGCAGGTCTTTAGGGATTATTGTTTGTCTGATCAGGCGCGCAGGTTTATTGGAGGTGACGTTTAGCTTGCGCGGCTCATGTAACTTTTGCATGAAGTTACTTGTTATTTTTATGGCGGGAAACTTCGAAATTTGAACTTCTGACAAGTTGGTTGGATAAGTCGCTGAGTGCGACGTTTGAGTTGACCACTGGCACGGGTGTCATCATGCCGTCTGCGGCGGTTGCACTTCGTGTCAGGAGAGTGAGGCCCACGCACGCGTGGCAACCGTCACCCCTGGTTTCCCGCTTGACGTGGCAGCTTCTCATTGGTTAGCCTAGCGGCGAAAGCGGCACGGTTACCCATCGCATTAAATGCGATGGGTATATATATCCGAAGAGAGGTGAGAGATTCTCACTTCTCTTCGTTGCCTTCTTAGTCTCTCTCAAACTTCTCTTTGAATCTTCAAAGTTGGTTCTTCAGTTCTTCAAAATATCTTCAAATCTTCAAGTTTTTCCAGAAGTTTTTCTCGATATGAGTGAAGAACATCAAGAAATTGCTGCTGCTGAGGAAGGTCCAGTGCCTGTCCTCAAATGTGATCTAGGTCTCTTCGAACAGATTGTTCGGAGTTTCCGATTCCCACCGGAGTGGGATGCCCGGTATCCGGCTCAGGGCCAGACCGCGGCTGATGCACCACCGGGTTATATTACCCTATATGAAGACTTTTTCCTTCAGGGTAACTTTAGGTTACCAGCTACAAACTTCCTGGGGCATATTCTTCATTACTACAACTTCCATCTGTCACAGATGAGCCCACCTGGGATGGTTAGGGTTCGTCATTTCGAATTCCTATACCGATCTCATGGCATCGAACCATCGGTAGAGAAGTTTCGGGCCTTCTACCAGTTGCAGAGGACGATGGGTTTTTTCTCGTTTGCGAGCCGTGGTGCGGCGAAGAAGATTCTGCTAAATCCCCCCAAGAGTTTCCATGACTGGAAACCCAAGTTTTTCTTCATCCGTGAAGAGGTGTTGCCGATTGCCATGCCCTTCCGGGATTGGACTGAGGCGATACCGAAGGAAGACCTTCCGATTCCTAAGAAGGCCTAGTGGTATCAACAGCTGACCCCAACCCCAAATCGGGTGTTTGGGGAAAACGTTTTGGTAGCGGCTAAGATGAGTGACCAGTGGTCACCCAACAGAAGGGAGGTTCCGGTGTTGAAGATCGGCGATCAAGGTCAGTTATCTCTTTTTTTTCTTTTTTCAAGTACTTTGCTTTAATTGTTACTTACTTACATTCACGTTTAGAGGCGCAACTGTATCAAGCTGCCTTCTCTACATTTGGTGGTTCCATGGGCGTGCGCCCATTGCGCGATGATGAAGAAAGCTGGTATGACCAGATTAAGGGCAACTTCATGTTTCCGGTTGAAGGTGCCTTTGCTTCGCCGCCAACCGCTACTGAAGGTGCGCAATATCCTAAACCTCGTCCTTTGCGCTCTGTGACTTCTGCTGGGAAAGAGATTCTCTATCTTTCCAGCGAGGAGTCAGTAGGGTCTTCCAACGGCGAGCTAAGTTCGTGGTCTAAAATCTTTGCAGGTGTGTTGCGCGACCTGGGGATTGACCCAGAGGAGAAGAAAAAGAAACCCCTGAAGAAGAAGAAGACCAAGGTCGATCCGGAAGTGACCAGCAAGGGTACTGGCCCGAGTCGCGCAACTACTACTGCTGTCAAAGGTACTCTTCGCTTTCGTCAAAGTGACTTAGATGATTATGTGATAATCAGCGATTCATTTGAAGGCTTGTCGCGTACAGCTAAGGCAAAAACTGGTGCAGGTGGCTCGAAAAGCTCTGGGAGCGCGGGTTCTCGTAACCCTGATGCTGGCGCGACCCCTGAAGATGATGAGGCGGAAGAAGAAGATGCGGCTGCCCAACTGATTGGCAGGAAGAGAGGTAGGAGCGAAACCACGGCTGGTGTGGCTTCCGCGCCTACTGCTGTTGTGCTTCCCGTGGTTGGGAAAACGAGCAACTTGCGCTCGTTGTATAAATTTTCTCCGGGTATGTTCTTTGCTTCTCTTCTTAATACTTTTCTCTTTGCTTAAATGTACTTGCATTATTTTTGCAGAGATCAAGAAGAAGACCCCTGAGAAGGGTGTCACGTTCAGTGAGGCTGCGTCGAAGAGGCCGAAGATTACTATCAAGTCCTCTGATACTGCTGCTCAGGACGCCGCGAAGGCTGCTGAGGCGCAGCGAAAGGCGGAGGAGAATCAGAGGAGAGAAGAAGCAAAGAAGAAGAAGATTGAGGAGGAGAAGAGGAGGAAGGTTGAAGAAGAGAGAAAGAGGAAGGAGGAGGAGGAGAGAAAAAGGAAAGCGGAGGAGGAGAGGGTGGCCGAAGCGGCGAAAAAGAGGGCCCTGGAGGAGTTGGAAAAGAAGAAGGCTATGGAGCAGCCTGTTAATGTTCAAGGGCCTGAGGTTACAAACCCTACCCACTCCGCGCATGTCATTACTTCTAAGGGTGCGGGTCGATATGCTTCCAGCAGCGCGAGCTCTGGTGGTGCAGGGGGTTTTAACCCAAACGTGATCGGGGCGAAGGACACCGTTGGCGATATCTACTATAAAACTTACAATGAAGAAGAACGCGGCGATGCTCCTCACCAAGCCCCTTGGAGCTTAAAGCAAAAAGATACATTTCATGAATTTGGCGCTTGCCGCGAGTGGTTTTTGAATTCGTTTACCCCTGCAGAGGTCAACCGGCAAAGGGCGAAACCCCATGAATTGTTATATCGCACCTTTATACTTGGAGAGGCCAACGCTCGTGCTGCCAATCACCAAATAGTTCGCGAATGGCGGACAATGGTTAGAGAGCGCGCCGACTGGGAGGCTTATCGTGAGCGCTCGTTAAAACGTATTGCTGAGTTTGAAAAGTCCAAGGCTGCTCTTGGTGAGGAGAGAGCCAAATTTGAAGCCGATAAGAAGGCCGAAGAATGGGGCCGCGAGGGCCTGCAAAAGAAACTCCACAATGTTGAGGAGCAACTGGCCAAGGAGAAGGCCGAGTTTAAACGTATTTGCGCCCAAGACAACGAGCGCGCCTACGCGGCTCGACAGAAGATTGTTGATCTTGAGGCTAAAGTTGCTGATTTGACATCGAAGGTAGAGGAGGCGCATGGAGAGAAGGCTGCCAAGCAGCAGATGGAGGTTAGTTTATTTGTTTTCATTTATTCTTGCAATGTTGTTAACAAACCGGCCTAAGTTGTTTTGTCGGCTTCCAGGTTGAGTTATCTGAGGCCAAGGTGCAGCTGTCTAGCAAGGACAGAGATCTCCACGCCAAGGACGCTGAGATTGCGGAGCTCAAACGTCGCTTGAACGAGCAAATCGATAGATGTGAGTCATTGGAGATCGACCTGGAGGCCGAGAGGGTTAAGGCTGCTACAGCTGAGGAGGCGCGTGCTGTCAGCACTGCCGCGCTTAACGTGGCTCAGACCAACTACTCCGAGGCCCTAGGCATCGTTGACACGCTTGTCTCGGAGGCTGAATGGATGCGCACTCGTGGAGTAGCGCTGGTAAGTTTGTACTTCTGTCTTTTATGATTCCATCTGGTTAAGGGTTGTCCTTAACGCTTTTCTTTTGTTGAAGGTTGCCAACTCCATCTTAAATGCTGGCGAGCTCGATCGCGCTGTTGCTGCTCTCACGGATGCGGCGCGTGCGGTGGGTCATCGAGGAGGTTACTTGGAATGTGTCAGTCACGTTGAGCAGGTGCTAGGGAAAGAATTTGATGTAAGCCATTGCTCGGTGACTGAACGTGCTGATGCTGCGCTTGCACATGCTGAAAACTCGTATGACAACCTTACCTTGCCTATCATGGATCTGGTTGTGGAATCTTTGAAAAAAGACGACTGGTGCCAGCGTCTTAAAGCAGTCCTCGACCCGCCAGTTACTGTCGAACTATCCGATGAAGAACCAGCTGGTGATGACGGTGGAGATGGTGATGATGATGGCAACGATGACGATGGTGAGGATGACGGAGAGGATGATGGTGATCGACGCGATGAATAGAATAGGTTGTTGAATAGGTTGTTGATAGGCGTTTGTGCCTTGTAATTGTCTTTTGCAACTTGATTGTAAATGCTGCGCTGTTGCGCAAGTTTATTATATGAATCGTTTTCGTTTTTTCCGTTGCAATTATTGCATTGCTGTCAAAACTTAGGTTAAATTAGCTCGAATAAATGGAAGTGTCTTTTAAGTAAAAGGTGACCGCCCGGTCTCGCGCTTTGTTCACGGAGGACCTTGGAGGCGGTTCTTGTCAACAAATTTTTAAAATGCTGGAGTGTTTTCGCGCTAATCAAAAGTTTAGCATGCATTTGTAACGAAAAAATGTAATAGAAAAACATGTCGTATGTTTTCATTAAGTCTGGAATGGGCGCATAGGCCTTGCTCAAGGCATCAGCTGGCTTGTTTTCGGAGCGATTGATGTTGCGCGGGACACCGGTCATGTCTGCCGGGGTCCAGGCAAATATATCCATGTTTCGAAACAGCAGTTGCTTTAAACGTGTTCTGATGTCTGACGAAATGGCATGGCCAATTGTCACAGTCTGCTCACCCATTTCTCTGGCTCGGCCGTGGAGAGCTTCGCCGCCTTTGTTGGGCGCAGCTCTTCAGTTGACATTACTTCTTTCTTGGCATATATGATTGCTACTCCTGTCTTGGTTGGGAAACCTATCGCAGAATGTGGCGTTGAAGTCACCATGTTTAACTCGCCTTGTGTTTCCCTCCCAATAAGCACATCATGCCTCGATTTCACTGGCATTACCATGAAGTTCACATTTGTTGTTCTTGAGTGTTCCCGTCATAGAGCGTGACGGGGAAACTGATCTGTCCGAGTGGAAAAACCATCTCGTTGCAAAATCCAGACAAAGGATAATCGACTGGCTCGAGTCGCGCTTTATCCTCCTCATCCAACTGATTGAAACACTGTTCGTAAATGATGTCGGCAGTACTTCCCGGGTCTATGAATATGTAGTCAGTTTCATAATGCCCGATTATACCGGTAATGACGACGGGACGTGTGGCGCGAGGTCCGCCGCGTACTACCGGAAATATCACCTGCTGCTCTTGCCAAGAAGGTTCATAGGGGCATTTGCCTTTCTCTTTCGCGCTATACCTGGGTCCGTTGACCATGTGAGTCTCTAGTCGTTGGACCTTTTTGTGGTTCCCTTCGTCGTGGCGCTGGAGTTGACGAGTTTCCTTGCGTACATTCTTCACTAAATGGCTTAGCTTACCGCTTTTGAGTGCTCTCTCGATTTCTTGGCGCAAGCTATAACAGTCGTCGGTCAGGTGCCCTGAATCTTTGTGAAAATCGCAGTACAAGTTGGGATCTTGCCCTTTCTTGTTTGTCATTGGCCTGGGAGCCTTGAAATCGTAATTCTCCGTCATCAATACCTCCTTAGGCGTTTTTGTGAGCGGAGTCCAGTGTTTGTCACGATTGTCGTCTCTGACCGCCTTCTTGTAACCAATTCGGTCAATCGTTTCTCGCGCATCTTCTCTGTAGCGCGGCCTGTCGTCGCGGCCTCTTGGTCTCTCGGACTTCCAGTCATGACTCTTGTATTTGTTACGCTTGTTGTTGTTGTCGCGCGTACTTCCTCTTGAGAATCGATCTTCAGGGTAGTAGCCCTTTCCACCAGCAAGGGACTCCTCAGTTTGCGCGACGATTTTTGCGGCTTCCATTAGTTTATCCCACTCCTTTGGCATTCCATCTTTGCCTGTGATGGTTCGAATGAGACTATCGCAGCGTATAGCCTTTTTGAAGTGACAGCGCATGAGTTGCTCACTGACGCCGCCTATTTCCAGACATTCTTTGTTAAAAAGCGTGATGAAGTCCTCCAGACCTTCACCATCTCTTCTCCAAATATCTTCTACTTCGGCTGTGTCGCGTTGGTAGCGACGTTGTTGGCTAAAGTAGCTCAAGAATTGCGTCTTGAAATCTGTCCATGATTTAATCTTCCCCGGCGGAAGGCTGTCAAACCAGGCGCGAGCCGCTCCGGTAAGAGTTTGAATGAACAGGTGGCACCACATAGGCATGTTCCAACCTCCCATGCAGCCCACACTCGTGAATGTTCTGACGTGATCGTCTGGATCAGTCAACCCATTGAATTTCCCAACAGTCGGGGGTAGCTTCTCTCGTGAAAGCGGCGCGAGTGCGATTTTCGGGATAAACTTGGAGTGTTCCGCAGCTTCCGCTGGTCGGTATGCCAGGCGGAAATCTCTTTCAGCTTCTTCCGTGTAGCCAATGTGTTGTCTTGGCTTGTAGTACTCATGGTTTTTTGGTAAACGATTAAAGACTGACGATTCCTCGTCACCTTCCCATGTGGGATCATACGGGTCCGTTTCTTCCCATTCGTTGTTCATGTTGCGCGGCGTGAGCCGGCTGTGAACAGGGCCTCGTTGAAGGTTCGACGGATAGTCGTAGTAACTATCCGTTTCCCCTCTTGTATCGCGCGTGTCCTGTACGCTTAAACGTCTTGTAGGGGGAGGCCTGTTGATTCTGCCTTGTAGATTGGCTGGCGGGGGCATTTGGCGCACCCCCTGACTCTGAGGGGTGCCCAAGGACGGTTCTGCCGTCAAAACTGCTTGCTGCGCGATCAGCGACTGGTATGCTGCATTGATGGTGGCGATGTTCTTGGCATACCACGAGGCTGGGGTTTCGCCTTCTGGTAAGCCTAGTAATGCAGATACATTTTGAGGTGGCGCTGTGTTCGAAGGTCCTTCTCCGTTGTTCCCTGGGGTGACCACTTGGGTGATGCGGGTGAAGCTCCCGCGCGGACCCCCAGTATTGTTGATTTCAACTTCGCCGATTTCTTCGATTTGTTGGGCTTGGAAGTTTTGGATTCCTTCACCCAACGCCGTGTTAGAGTTGGTTCCGAAACCGAACTCTGGAATGGTTCCTTGACCAGTCATAGTCGAAGGATGAAAAAGATGTCAAAGGCTCAAATAAAAGAAGATGAGGGTGGTTATAGAAAAAATCGGTGGGCGCCAATGAAGAAACACTGATCTAATTAGGGAGTTAATTAGATTGGTTTATGTTCCTTTCATGATGGTTAATCTTCTTATGGATATTTGAGTTCCGACTTGATAATATGATCCTGCAAAACAGAACACCGTTACTCGTTAAGAGGGGAATGTGGGAGTTTCCCTCTTAACCAGGCTCCGGCGTGAGAATAAGCGACTGCTTTGAGAGTAATTCAGTGTTAAGAGTGAGAGTAGAGGGAATAGAATCTTTAACCTGTGGAATGAGGTCTCTATTTATAGTCGGAGAGGTGTAAGGGGTTATGGGCTGATGGGCCTTGGGCCGGAAGCGGACAACAAAACGGATATGCTCTTTGTCTCACTGGCGTCGACCGCTTAGTGGCTTCTAGACGTTCGTCGGTGCTGGCGCACCTTGATTGGAGCCACGTGTCATTGTTGTCGGCCCTGTTGTCCTTCTGTCATCAGCAGACAAGTGGAGATCGTGGGACAGTTGTCTCCGTCCTTTGATTGGTGCCACGTAGGCGTCCTTGTGTACTTCTCGTCAGGCGATCGTGGCGCACGATTGACCAGAGCCTGCTAGACGCTCATTGGCTCCTTTTACTGCCACTTGTACCTTATGTACCACTGTAGGTAGCCGTGCGCTTCCCTACTGAGTGGCTCTTGTTGGACAGCAACTAACCCGCGCGGGGTTAGCATGCTCATTTGTTCCATTGTTTTATGCTAAGTGCTGATATCTGAGCCTCTTGTGGGCCTTGCCTCGCGCGGGATAAACTACAACGTGTGTAGGTCGCGCGTGGATATTATTAATAAGTTTTCTGAAATAAGGAGTATGGTCTCGCGCGCAACCTGGGCGGAGGTTTGCGCGACTTTTTGGGACCATACCCCTTCATACATCGAATGTGATTTTTTTCTTTTTGTGTAGATTAGCAAGCAATATGATTGAAAATCACGATGTGCCATTCAAGTAACAATTGATACACACATTATTATTTGTTTTATATGTAGTGGGTTAATTAAAAAGTGTATTGTGTTATTGTTATATAGGTATTGAGACATCCCCTTCCCAGCCCAGTTGGTCCCAAGTGGTTGGGTTGGGCTGGTTCCCTCCTTGTGAGGTCGCCGGTTCGACTCCTAGCTGTGGCACTTTGGGGGGGGGGACGTCCCTATGATGGATCGCTCCTACCAAGGCATGGTTCGATCCGGAGGGCAATCCGGTTTTCACCCAGCTGTTACCCCAGCGGCTTTACCCGTGTGGGGGCAGTATGGTTTCCGGGCGAAGGTCAGTTCCCGTACGCGGCCGGGGCCCGATAGAACATTGCGTCTGCAACACGGACTGACGGGGGATTGTCTTTGACAAGAACCTGGACCTATAGGTCCTGTACATAGAAAGTCACCCTTCAAAAAAATATAGGTATTGAGACATTAACTAACTTATTTTTTATAAGGGTGTAGTGGGTTAACTAAACACAGAGTTAGTTTTTAATCTTTATTTAATAAAAACTAGTTTAATACCCGTCCGGTGGACGGGTTACGTTGAACAGCGTAACAAACAAAGCTAACCTATATTAAGTGTACACAAATTTAAACAACTTTACAAACAAAAGCATCATTCTTTAATTTATAAGAGGAAAACGAACGTCAACAGTTTACAACCACAAAACGATAGAAAATAAAACTGATAGAGTACTAAAACATGAAATGATGTCATTTTAATGCAAAAGTAAACGGTAGGCATAACATACGTATAATTTTTTTAGAGAAAACATGCGGTCTCAGACCTTCCAACCAATCAAAATTACCAAAACTTGATTATTTTCGTAACTGCGGATGGCTTCGTCAGTAAACTTGAGTGCAGTTTGACGATGTCAGTCTCCTATATTATTAGTTTACATGACCACATTTAGTGTTATTACATGCTGCTATTCTGATTGCTAGAAATATGTTTGTAGTTTGAAATAAAAAAGAAGTCATTCTATTTAAAAAAAAAAAAATAGAATGCCATTTCAAGTGGAACAAAGCTTACAATAGCAAAAAGGGCATAGGTGTTCATTGCTCACCCTTCAGATCTACAGTATACATTTACATGACAATATTTAGAGAAAAAATTATGAATCTGTAGCTGAAGAGAGCTGGATACATTGGCTCAATTCGCCTGCAAATTATGGTTTTTAATTGCTCAATGTGGGATCCGGGTGGGTAATATGTTAGACCAGAGCTCCGTATCAGATCACAAGCATGGCAATTACTGCTGCAACAAAAAAAAAACGATATATGAGCTAAGATATCTTGACATCTAAACTCTATATGTCCTACACAATTATTACCCAATGTAAATCCTGCAAATAGACAATTACCACTCTTAAAAATATTAATCAAGTTCCTGTCAGTCAAAAGCCACCACATCTTAGTCTCTCTGCTACATTCACTCTAATCGCTCTCCCACCCAGAAAATGCAATCAACAAATGCAAGTTTCGAGGGCGAAATGGTATATTCCAAAAAGGTAAAAAGTAATGCAATACCTGTCGATCAAGATTCTCAATAGTGTCATTCATTTCGCTATCCACGCCATTGACACAAACCCAAAACCACGAGATCCCCACTCTCCCTATCGGAAACAATGCATGAATTGACCACCTTCTCGTGTTGTGTTCTCTGAAAATCTGCTCAAGACGTTCACCATCTGTGTCCCACGGTAGGTTCCCGACATACACTGTGTATGAAGGCCCAGAAGATTGGGGTGCACGCTCTATGTGATCGGATCTTGATCCTTTTGTAGCAGCCTTTATTCACAGTTAAGATCCTGCTTCCTAATTCCTGATTCAAACAAAATGAAACAATTCCATCTTCAAAAGTTCTCAATCCCTTGCTCATTAATGCTTAATTTGGTTAATGTTGTTATAAACCGGACCCTTTTTTATGAGTGGTGTGTGAGCTGGTTTAGTGGCTGGACGAACTTTGATTTTCAGTAACTTTCTTCTCTGTTTCATGTGGTGTAGATAAATTAATACTCTTATTTCAACAAAAACCTCTTCACGTTTTCTTTTCTTTCTAAAAAATATGCTTCTATTAATATTTTAAATATAAAAAATATAACAATATACTATTCAAATTTTAAGGTAATATATATAAATATTTTAAAAATTATTTGTGACATCATCCTGTCAGTTTGACCGGTTGCCCCTCCAGTTATCTAACAGTGTGACGGTTTATAATCCGACCGGTTTTCAAAATATTGGTTTCGGTTGCAAGATTCGACTTAAGTTATTACTATACAATCCAAAAGCAATGAAGAAACTTACATAACCATGGAACATATCAATAGCCTTCTATGCTTCTTCTACAGTACTCATTGTTTCAAACCCAAAATCCCGACTTTGATCAATCCCCCTGTTATAAATAACCTAAACCACCAACATAAACCTTAATTTAAATCAAAATCTGTAATCCAAAAACCAAGACTTTCCAAAAGTGTGATAACGATTTCCTCAGAAACCTCAACAACGCCAGCTTGTTAAAAATGATGATGTATAGAGGTATTTGCTTTAACAACCTAAGTTGCTTATCATCTTGATCAAATGGACTTGCCAAAAGAACTTGATCAAATGATTTTCAGAAAAAAAAACATCCAACAATTTTAAGTTTCAACCTTAAAATATTGGCCCTATATTCTACAATTCTAGGTCCTTCAATGAATTGGCACCCCGTCTTTTTATCAAAACACTTGATGTTCAGAAGTGTTACTTTAGCGGGCTTGTTAAGGCCTTGTCCGACCGGTGGTTTTTTCGTCTCATCGATATAAAGAATCACTTTGCGAGTTTGCGGTTATTAAACTGGATAAGAGACTCAAGGTCCAGTCGTCTCACATTGTTTTCGTCAATTCATTGTGAAAATACACTCATTCACTTGCACAAGTTATAACTTTCAAATTAGCAAAAAGAAAATAAAAAGAATGGAAAAGTGGGATTAGTGAACATTGAACACTCCCCCTTTCAATAGAATGCATACTTTGTGGAAACCACATCCATGGCCTCCCCCTTCAACTAACCTGAGTGAACCCAAGAGTAGAATTTTAGTACACAACTTGAACATACAACATAAAGAGGGTCAACACGAGTGGACCAAACCTGGTAAGACCATTTGGCGTGTGTCAAGTCTCGTTTTTCCATGGTCAAAACAATATAGAACCTACCACCGGACCTCGTACACTGGTCTCCCAACTCTAATAATGTCCCCCACTATTATTACGAAAAAAAGCTTGTTAATGGAACATTGTAGAATCAACACGTTAAAAAAAGACAAGAAACTAACTGATAATCCCATATTCCGCTGCCTGTTGTTTCTAAAATCCATAATAAAAAATAGAAAGAATCGTACCATTTTCTTATGCAATTAATGCAACTGCTGTATTCAAATCAAAATCGAATCCAGTACATAGTTCCTTATTGTTGGTTGGGAGGCGAAAGAAGTGCCACTGCAGCAGAACATCATCAACCACAATTTGAAATCCTAATTTGCAGGTTGAATAGGTGGTGGCCGAAGTGAGCAGGCAAGAGTCGATGATACAACAGTAGAATACGGTGAACCGCATGGCTGCAAAATCACGGTTGCTGCAATGGTAGAAACTTTAATTTCCGCCACGAGCCTTCCGGATATTACCCCGCCAAGAGTCGATGATACTCATATTGATGAGAAATTAGGGGATGGGAGGCGAAGGTGTAGTGGTAGGTTCGTTGGGGTTGGTGGTTGAAGGTGAGATGTGACCGAAGAAAGAAATACCTAGGATATGTGTTGATGATGATTTGGAAAATAGTGGGAACAGGTTTGATGACGATGTTTGATGACAGGGAGTTTTATGGGGGAGAGACGCTGGAATTACCGGATAGTGGCATAATTGCATATAAGCATAAAATTAGGAGGTGAAAACTGGCATTAAAAAATAAAAACTGTCAAATTTTTTTTGCATTTGAACGGCTGAGATTCGTTCTTAAATATAACTAAATAGTTATTGTGGTCAAGATCAGCCCAAATTACAGTTTTTTCTGTATTAACTGGCAATTCTCTAGTGGAGATAATGGGCAGGAAAAGGTGGATGTAACCACCTGCTGGGGAAACCGTAAACAACCGCTCTGAACCGCCATCATAGCGGTTAATTTTGTGAGTTTAAACGGATGAGATTTCATTTCAGCATGATCCGACGGTAGATATTGACTTGGAAAGTAGTTAGACTTAATGGGTTTAATGTATATATATAATGGGAAATACTTTTTGATTGGTTAAATTGTGATTTGGGCCACACACCCAAACCCTCACGACATTAATAGTATAACCGCGTAAGGCACATTGGTGCCCCTTAGATTGTGCTAGTAATGAGTTAATGCTTCAATGGTTATGATATGGAGGCTCGTTTCACTACATTTTGTGATGGAAAAAATTGCTATACAAATCATCGCTTTTTTTGTCTGAATCAGTATTGCCAACATAAATTAAAAAAAAAAACAATAATGCACATATATTATAAGAACAAAAACAATTTATATATTATCAATTAGTAACTTGTTTATACGTTACTAGGTTGTACCTAATGATACTGTGATGTTTTGTGTTTGGGTGTGTTGTACATACTGTTATTTGGCTTGAACTTTGATTGTGTATGTAAGTTGTTTACTTTTTGTGGGGTGTGTCATTTGCACCTCAACACTCCACCTCTTGTACGCCTTTCTTCTCCGGCAATCTGACAACTGTGTTGGCCTTCTGTGTTTCGATGTTGTAACTTTCGAACTCAGGTAAATGTTATGTTTTGTACCGTTTTCACCCTGGCCCGTTTAGGGTTTTAAAGGTCTCACCTTTACCTAAGTAGGGTTTTCAGATGAGTGTTTATTGGCTCGTCGTATACACCATTATATTTTTATGGTTTATTTGGTCTTGTTTGTGCAATAGACGTTATTATCTGTGGTTGCATATGTTTTTTTGGGTGATTTTTGCTTGATGGCTCAATCTAAGATGCCTTTTTTGGCCTGTTGCCTGGCATTTTTTAAACTATGGTTTCTTTGCATTTATTTTTGTTGTTTGTCACTAAGCCTTTGAGCCGATGATCCTTGATATACTCTTGAACACATTTTTCTGGTGATTGGGTCGCTGGTGTTTTTGAGCTGACGTTGGTTGTATTCTTGAATGTGTTTTATGGCTTTGAGCCAATGATGTTGCTTTGCGTTCTGTTGTTTGTTGTTAGGCTTTTGAGTCGATGATACGATTTGGTCTTCTGGTAAGCTTATGTGATGTTGCTTTGCGTTCTGTTGTTTATGGCTAGGCTTTTAAGCCGGTGATGCGATTTGGTCGAGTGTTAGGCTTGCTTTGGTTCTGCTAATGAAAATGGCATTTTGTATGCATTCGGGTTGTAGGCTTACTTTGGTTCTACCGATGAATATCTTGTTTTGTGTAGAAAGGGGTGTAGGCTTACTATATGTAGGCTTCTTGATCATTCGAAAGTTATCGCAATTGTTTGGTGTGATGGCGATGATGGTGCTTGTCATTTGGCTCGGCATGCTTTCATCATTTCATGTGCCCATGACAAGTTGCCGAGCCTAGAAATGTTTGGTTAATAGTGCCATCTGTGTATGCAGAATGTTATTTCATGGCTAACAGATTTGTTTTGTGTATTTGTACATTATCAATTAGTAAATGGTTTCTAGTATTTGTGTCTGTTGATATGAATTTGGTGATTTTTTGTGTTTGTGGTTGTTGTACATCAACAATTGTACGTTGTGCTTGTTTGGGTATTTATATGGTTTATATTTTTGTTGATTTAAATCTATACTAACACTTTATATTTGAAATGTCATAAAATTATATATGTTCAATAAAAGCAAAAAGACCAAAACACTAAAGATACACATCATAGTACACACTTGGTAATTTCTTGGATGTAAATACTAAATACACCATCATTTGTTCTATTAGTAGTAACTTTGGTTAACAGACTTTCAAATCCTAAAGCATTAACCGGGGCTGAACCCTCTCTCTTATGTATAAGTCCCTTAGTTAGCTATGTTTTTGGAATTTTCTAAATTCTATTATATTTATTTAGGGATATTAGCTTTTGAATATATTCTAGAAAGTAATCAAGTAAGAAATTAGAAAATGGAACATTTGAACCTTCCCATTGACTTTCCATTAATGAGTAAAGCATGTGAAAGCAGTTGGAATCAATGAGTATGCTTTTGGGTGTCAAATCGAGCAATTGAACATTTATTTGAATAACATTTTCACGTAAATGTAAGATTAACTTATTTCTAAGAGAAAAATGCTCGGATAGTCCCTGTGGTTTCGTCTTTTTTCACCTATAGTCCCCAACTTTCTAAAATTACCTGAATAGTTCCCAACTTTTCATTTTTTGTTCCCGGATAGTCCCTGGGTCTAACTTCAGTTTGTTTTCTCTGTTAAGTGGGTGTGAAATGACCAATTTACCCTTTCCTTTAAAAGGCCAAACCACATGGACTATCCGGGCATCTTCTTCATTTTTAGAGAAAAACCCCACCACCACCACACTTCATCTTCAACCTCCACCCACCATCACCCTCCTCCACCCTCCACCATCACCACCACAGAGACTATTCGGGCATTTAATAATAAGTCAAATCACCAACATTCCCAACCATCACCCACCTACAAGTCACCACCATACCCTCCGGTGAATCTTTAACGTCGGCTACTCTCACTCAAGCTCCACCCTTTTCGACTACACACCTCCACCTTTCCTGCCACTTTCATTTTTTCCGGCAACCTCCTACCCACCGCTGGTGGGGAAACCAAGAACACTAACCTTTACACCAAACTCCCACACTGTTCTCTCTTTCTATATCTCTGCAATTCGTATATATAGAGATAGAGAGACAGAGAGGGACCATCAAGTAAACGAATGAGTGAATTGGGCTTCTGACTTCCATTTTCAACAAGCAACTCACCTGGTAATAATAATCTTCAACCCCTCTGTTTTTATTTGTAAAAAAAAAAGCAATTTGATTTTTCAAGATTCTGAGTTCTTCATAGCTTTCATCATTTAAGATTTAATCTTTTTATCAATTGATCAAAACCCACTTATAAATTTTTATATGTTTAATGTTCATGGTATTCAATTATTCATCAACAAATGGATTTGTGCCATCATCAGATTCAGTAAGCATACATTTGCTTAAAGAAACCGCCATTATTGAATCTTGGAGATTAATTTAACTAGTTATAGGTTTATTAAACTGGGTTCCTTAAATTCCTAAAAATGATTAAAAAAGATTGAATCTTTATCACTTTTATCATATGTATGAACATAAACAATCAAAACCCTGGAACTCATTTGATGGTCGGGGGTGTTGGGCATTCGATCTTTTTTAGGAATTGCAGAGATATATAGAGAGAGAACAGTGTGGGAGTTTAGTGAAAAGGTTAGTGTTCTTGGGTGGGAGTAGCCGGCGTTAAGGACTAAAGGTGATGGTGGAGGGTGGAGGAGGGTGATGGTGGGTGGAGGTTGAAGATGAAGTGTGGTGGTGGTGGGGTTTTTCTCTAAAAATGAAGAAGATGCCCGGATAGTCCCTGTGGTTTGGCCTTTTAAAGGAAAGGGTAAATTGGTCATTTCACACCCACTTAACAGTGAAAACAAACTGAAGTTAGACCCAGGGACTATCCGGGAACAAAAAATGAAAAGTTGGGGACTATTCAGGTAATTTTAGAAAGTTGGGGACTATAGATGAAAAAAATGCGAAACCACAAGGACTATCCAGGCATTTTTCTCTATTTCCATTTCCAGTTCCAACATATACAAAACCCATTTGGGGGAAAGTGACTGCCACCTTTGTGGCAGCTCACTATTGGTGAGGTTTTTTTTTTTTTTTTTATTCAGTCAAATTACGAATTTGACTGAATATAAATTTATGGTTTTTTTATTGGTTGTGTTTTTTCTTCTCCTAGCTAAATTACAATTTTATTCTTACTTTAAATTTATAGTTTTCCATTCGTTTTTTTTTTCTGTCAAATTACAATTTTGCCCCCAATGTAAAATTGCAGACATACCATCGTTTTAGTGTTTTTTTTTTGACAAAACTATGGTAGTGTTTTGTTTTAGTTGGTTGGTTCGGTTTAATTTTTATTCGTGCCAAGCAGCCTCCTGACACACGCTCATTTGTCCTAAAAACGTACAACTTTGCCCCACTTTAAAAATATACTTTTCCATTGTTTTAATTTTTTTAGCAAAAGTATGGCAATGATTTGTTTTAATTGATTGACTCGATATAATTTTTTAAGATCGTATTATGAGTAGTATGTACAAGTAACTGAAACACAGACGTATATGTTATGAAAGAGAAATATTCTGCTTAGTGCCCCCGCAACACAGGCGGGGCAAAAAACTGGTACACTACATATTCCATGGAGGGGAATAGTGCAGACAGCTGCCTGGCACTTCCCCATTGATTTTAAGGCTAAGTTTTTTCAAAAGTATGATAGTGTTTTGTTTTAATTGATTGAGTCGATGTAATTTTTTTTTTTTGAGAACGTGGTACAAGTAGTATGTACAGGTAACCAAAACATAGACGTACATGTTATGAGAGGGAAATATTCGGCTTGATGCCCCGCAACGCGGGCGGGCCAATAACTAGTTTCTAACAAATATTACATAATTATGACATTATCATGTTGAATTTAGAAAATCTTCATTATATTATTATGTCATAAATTGACGACTAATAGCTTTATTCTCTATAATTTAAAGCTTTATTGACCTCAATTTTCAGTGTATGCACTATTTCATTTGTAATTGTTGTCCAACATTAAAATTTAATATCGTATTAGTGATAACATTCTTCCTAAGACGGAACATACACGCTAGTCTTCGATTAGTTGTCGATTAATCACTAATCGGAGATTCACTAATTAATGGCCGATTATTGCTAGGCTGTCAATGGCGGTCCTATTCTAACCAAACTTTGGTCAGACGCAGGCCAAATTTCGACCAAACATTATAAATTCCTTCTAATTACTTTAAAAAATAAGTCAATGAGGGGTTAAAATATGTCTAATTTATAAAACTACATGCCAATGAAGCCCAGCTCAGCTGGGTGGAGGTGTGAGGGTTTTACCCTCTGGTCACGGGTTCGATCCCGGGCTAGAGCGGTTTTCCCGCACGGGTGAGCTAAGGGGTCGACTACCAGCCGGTCGAAAGCTGGTGTGGGCTGGACCTTAGGGGGGGCCCGGGGGTCGATCCCGGGGGGCGGAGGTACTTCGTCTAGGTGTGTTCCGCTGAGCCATTCAAAAAAAAAAAAAAATAAAACTACATAGAAAAATGTGTGTGTAGATATATAACTAAAAAATTACATATAAAAATCGCAATCCGATTAATTTCAATTAATCCCTATTAATCTCGATTAATCGCTAGTCGGTACCCCATCACCCGACTAGCGCCTAGCAATTCTTATAACACTTTATTACGAGGACTACTATGATATGATATTAGATTCAACTATTCAAGTCCTATTATCACTCATGTGGTTTTCTCATTGGGGGATCTAGATTACCTGTGGATATAATAATGTTGATTAGACAACAGGTCTTCTATAAGAAAATATGTCACAATATAACATGACATGGTAGTACCTGGCTATGACAACATGCTCTACCATTTGCTCACAAATTTATAGTTGTATTGTCTTCTTGAAGACCAATGATACATACAAAGAAAGGGGATGTAGTCCCTTTGAGGTATTTATCTATAGTATACTTAATGCTTTTAGGGGGTAGTGCACGGTCCTCCCAACCGCCGGAGTGATCTCACTCCGGGAGCCGCTACCCGACCAAGCTAGCTCCGCGGTGACTTCCCCATGTCAAGTTCTTACCCTGGGCGACATATGCCACTCCCAAGACTCGAACCCAGTACCTCTGGGAAGAGGTGAGTGTCGGTGGCCAACTGGGCTACCCCAGTTGGTTTAGTATACTTGATGCTTTTATGTTTATCAATACTTGAATCGAGCGTCAAAATAACTTACAAGGTTCATCCCTTAACATGTTTTCTTTCTATTTCATGTTATGAGGAAAAGGTCATACGACCCGATTCTCATCTAATTCAACAATCTTACTTGTTACACTTTTATGCGTGACTAAATGGAGCATTTGTAGGTAGAAAAATAGCCATAGCTTTCGCTTTTTTTCACTTTATCTTGTATTATTTCTTGTAACTTTATAAAACTATCTGTGTCAAGATAAAACCGTTCTAGTAGAAGAAATTGTAGGATTGTTGATGATTAGTCGATTAGATGAATATACAGGTACAACAACTTTATATACATCTATCATCATAAAAAAAAGGTTAATTGCATTTTTTGTAACACCCCGTGTTTCGAAAGTCAAAGTCAAAGTCAACATTGAAGTCAAAGGAAGAAAAGATTGCTAATTGCGATCTGTCACTCCTTGCTCAACTACTGTTTTGACTTCTTTGACTTGTAGATAATCTATTTATTTTATCGCATTAGTTGTATTATGTGGAGTACATGTTAATAATCGAGGTTTAATCGCTATTTATCGCTTATCGCATCGCAATCGCACTCGCCACCCGAATTATGTGTTCTGGATATTGTTTTACGTGTGTGTGCTAATTATGTGTTACTTGTACATGTTTATTTATGTTTATGTTGTGGTGATTAATCGAAACGCAAACGCAAATCTATCGCAATCGAATCGCAAACGCTAAACGCAAGTTAATTATAGTGATTGTATGTTAGATATAGTAGTTGGGATTAATTCGCAAACTCGCTTAAACGCATCGCAAAACTCAATGCACGAAACGAAACGCCGAGACTCAAATCGTCGGAGCCACTCGATCGAGTGACTGCTAAATCGGATGGTCAACCGATTGGATTGCCATCCGATCGGACTGCCATCCAATCGGACAGCCATCCGATCGGTGACCCACTCGACCCCTGGGCACTTTCCTTTTTGGGAAACCCTATAAATACCCTCAACTGTCACATCACTTGATGTGACAGCTCTCACTCGACCCAGCCGCACTCAAGCTCTTTTTTCTTTCGATTTCTCGCGATTCTTGTAAGTTTTCAACCTAAATCTTGTACTTCTATGATCTACACGCACTCCTTCATCTTTTTCTCTTTTGAATCTTAACTTTTAACCGTGAAATCACTAGATTTAAGGTGTTCTAGGATGATGTCATCATGGAGTTCTTATGAACTTCATGTTTTGGCTTCAATCCACCAGAACAACTTAGATATGGTCGATTTCCACATGAATAAACAAAGATCTTGCATAGATCTGAACATATTCAAGGTGAAAAGGATTGAAAGATGGTTCTCTAACTTTCTTTCAACTCTTTTACACTCAATACACACGAAACTGATAGAATCGGAGCTTGTTCTAATCTTCTACTCCTTCTTAGTGATGTGTTTGTTCAAGATCTGGTTTCTATCAAAGAGACAACCGACCTCGAGTTAAACACGAACCATCATCTCGAACAGTTGACCAAACGGACTAGGGTGATTCCTGCCCGATCGGATCACCTGGGTGTTGATGGGGTTTCTGTTGTTTGGCACGTTGTCATACCGTCTCGAGAAAACCGCAAAACTTTCAAAACAAACAAGTGTCAAAGACGATCGAGTCGTCAGGACAGATTGTCGTCCGATTGGATTGCCATCCGATCGGATTGCCATCCGATCGGACAGCCATCCGATCGGCTTGCACTTGGTTTCATACATAAACTTTTTATTTGAGTATTCAAAGGACTGAACGTTGAACGGATTACCGTCCGATCGGATTGCTATCCGATCGAACGACCATCCAACCATGAGACGTTTGGGACTTCAACACTTAAACAATTTTCAAACATGTTCAATACATTACCAGTTCTAATGGATTGCCACCCGATCGGTAGACCATCCGATCGAGTGTCAACACTGCTGTGAACTTGTTCTTTGAGAAATACCTCGCCGAACGGATCGTCACCCGATCGAACCGCCATTCGATCGACCGATCTGAAGGGTAGAGATACTTCCTTGTTTTCAAAATGCTACAACGAAAACTTCAAAAGACAAACCATCATACACAAACACATCAAAATGTCAATTCAATCGAATGGCCATTCGATCGGATTGCCATCCGATCGGATTACCATCTGACACTCATCACTTTGCACCGTTTTACGCGCCGCTTATCGTTTATGATATCGTTAACTTTTCAGGCTAATCTCTCTCAGCGCTCCCTTCAATCCAAGAGCGTGTTTACTTGTTAAACACAATCTGTGAGTATACTCGATCACTTTTTGCTTTACGCACTTTTCGGTGTTAAATATGTTATCTATATTCAAACCACAAGCGACACACAACGCAAACACTATTTATACGCTAACCGCTTATGCATGCTACGTGTTATTCGATGAATGCTTGTATGTTATGTTAACACAACGATTGTAGCCTGAAACCTTAGCAACGATAGTACTATAGTTTGGACTCAGCACCTGTCGTGGATAGGGGTTGTTAAGGGCTTTACTTCACGTGTCCCAGTGGGGATATGTGTTGCGCATTCTACAACTCGCAGTCACGTCTGTGCATATTTCTCTGTTGGTAACCTACTTGCCTTCACTTTATACATGTTTCATGCTGGTTTTGCGTAAACTATTTTGAACTCTATTATGCTATTATCAAACTTGTATGCCCACCTTTACACTATGTGTATTGACCTTTGTTTTAACGTATGTGACAGGTGTTTAGGATGTTATCTGCTAGGATGCTTGCTATGTGGAATCGAGTTAGGAAGAATCTAGAAACAAACAAACAATTTATTTAAATCTGAGTTGTCGAAACAATTTCCTGTCTTTGAGATTTTATGTCTGTAATAATTATTTTTGCTGAATATGTTTTGGTATGGGACTTAACGTTAAATATTCGGTAATACTAGTTGTTATGGATTTCTCCTGGACAATCTGTTTCGCTCAGTGTCATGCCCCGATGTTTCCGTCATCGGTTGGGGTGTGACAGATTTGTATCAGAGCCATAACTATAGGGAATTAGGCAAGACTCGACCTAGTCCGGGTCGATGTCTTAGAAACGACCTAGTCTATAGTCTAAGTAACCACAGACCGACTTGTACATACCCTGTAGGGGATTTGTACGAGCTTACTTGCTATTCTCGCTTACACTACACTATCACTAACTCTAATTTTCGAAAATAAACAAGTGATTAGGTCGAGATTAGGTGTGAAAACCGCAAACTCTCGACTAAATCGCCTGTTTGACCCGCATTTTTATCTATAAACAGGAGAATTTGTGTTGAATCAGGAGTGAAATCCGCACTTTAACACAAATTTTCTTCTCCATTTTATCAAACAGGAACGAAGTTGTAAAGTCAGGGGTGAAACCCGAACCTTGACGACTTTTTCCGATCTCTATTTTGGTTTTACAATACTCTCATCAAAGTCTCGACGGACTCCAACGACTTGAAGTCACACTGTAACTGGAAGGATGTGTGTCGTTCGCCCAAAACGAGGCGAGAGCATAGTCCTGAAAGTCAAAGTGTGTACCTAAAGTCCTTGTGAATAGTCGAATCGCTTTGGGTAGTCGACATCTATCGAGCCTTAGACAATCTATTTCTCGATTTTATGTGTTTCGATTCTGGAACTCGCCGCCGCTGACTCTGATAATTTGTCGTTTTATGTGGATTTTATGTTATTATGTGGTTTTACCTGTTTATGTGTTTCGATTTTTGGTGATTTTATTCGCTTTTCGCTTTGCTTTGATCGACACACACGATTCGCATTGCACTTCTATCTCAATACGCTAACAAATCGCTACTACTTGTGGATAATCGCATGCTATGTTACTCGTTGTGTACTCGCTAATCGCAACCGCTATTCCCGAACACGCGCGGACTTTGAATGATCGGTTTCTGTATTCTGACTGCTTCTATGTGCTTCTATGTGCTCTATGTGCCTTACGTGCTTACGTGTTCTGTGCTTATGTGATTTTGTGCTTATGTGGTTGCATGGTTGACTGTGTTCCTGAGCTTTAGTAGTAGTACGTGTGAGGTGAGATTCGATTATATAGTGCCTGAAGTCCTATGGCGATGTCTATTGCAGACAATGTCGTCATCTGGATCCCGTCTCTCTCGCGCTGCCCGAAGAAACCAGGATAACAAACGTATTGCCGCCCTCGTCTCAAAGCAAATGGCGAAAGTCATTCCCCAGATTGTTAGCGAACTGAATGAAAACGCTAGCAAGTCGTCTGAAGAGTCCCGGACAGATTCGCCGAAAGCTTCTTTTAGCTTCAAGCAGTTCAAAGCTTGCGGTTAGGGGTATTAATTTCTGACACGACCTGAAAACACGACACGAAACTAACACGAAATTCACGGGTTTAGGCTTAGTCTAAACGGGTTCGGGTCAGTTTCAGGTTGAACCCGCGAACCCGTTTAGCTAAACGGGTCAGGTTCGGGTCAACCAAGTCAGGTTAGCGGGTTGACCCGTTTAACTTCTTTATATTATGTTATATTTTTTACAATATGTTTTTTGTTATAAATCAAATTGGGTGTGTATTTTATGCCATGATTATAACTTTAAAAGAGAAATTCATATAAATTTTTATAAATTAAATGTAATTGTATTATATACATTTGTGTTTTTAAAGTAAATTTTAATTTAATATACTAATTTGTGGCAAAAAATTAAAAAAAAATTAAAAAATTTGGGTTAAACGGGTCGTGTTCGGGTCAACCCACGAATATTCGGGTCGGGTTCGGGTTCATATGCATAACAAAATTTTCGGGTTCGGGTCGGGTTCGGATTTGTGTAAAATTTTCGGGTTCGGGTCGGATTGAACCTACCAACCCGCGAACACGACCCATTTAACACCCCTACTTGCGGTCCAAAAGAATTTACTGAAAGATGAAAGTTGGGAATGATACAGGTGAATTACTGAAAGTTTAATTATTTAAATCCAATATAAAAAAAAAAAAGATAAACTATTCAAAACTAGTATAACAACTCCACAAAATAAACCCTATACTTACTAAAATAAACCAAAACCACCCCCATAAAATACAAATATCAAACAACACTAATCCATGATCACTCTCCCCTTCATCGTTATTTGATCTCTTAAATCCTCGTTTATCCACCGGAAAATCTTGGCGGATAATTTCTCCGGCTTCCCGGCGATCAGATTACCGTCTATTTATTTATTTATTTTGCCTCATAATAATAAAATTATATAATTTAGATTGAGTGAGAGAGAGAATAAGAGGATTGAGATGTGGGAAACGCTTTCATGGCTACTGTTTTTCTTCATGCTCATTGCCATCCTTGTTATTGTTGTTTATCAGGTGAATTATACAATTTACAGTATTTGAATTGAATAATTTATAGTTATTTGATGTGATAAAAGTTTTTATTTGTGAATTATGATGTGTTGATTAAATTTAAGGTTCTTCAGGATTTTGTTGCTTGATTGATATCTTTGTCCATGGTTTATTTCATTCATGAATATATGATATTAATCGATGAGTTAGTGATCGGCTGGTTTAAGTCATAGACTTGATTGCAATCCATCACGTATCATGCAACGTGAGAGTGTAAATAAGATTAGATACGTTCTAGCAAACGTTTAGAAAGTTTATTATCATACGTCAAATGTTGTCATAAACATTACATTACAAAAAAGATAATAAAGGCGACTTTGGTAACTGTAAAGTAACCAACAAATTAAATACGACCGTAAAATAAATTAGGAACTGTAACAATCTTGCTTTCACTGGTTTCCTATCAAAGCCTCTTGAAGGCCACCTGCCTGACACAATTTATTAGATCCTATAGGTTAGCAGAGTATTGGTGAGGTTTTGTGAATTTTATGGTAACGGGTTCTCATGGTTAGAAAAAAAAAAAAGAATAAGAACCGACAATTTAAATAAAAAGGAAATTTAAAAAGCTATAGTAATGATATTTATTTATGTGTCTTTCTTTCTTTTGCAGCTTATATGTCTTGCAGATTTAGAGTTTGATTACCTTAATCCCTATGACTCTGCATCGCGGATAAACAAAGTGATTTTACCAGAATATATCACACAAGGCGTTTTATGCTTGTTGTATCTTATGACCGGGCATTGGATGATGTTTATTCTGGCTGCCCCGTACCTTTACTATAATACGAGACTGTAAGTCTTTCTATGTTACATTGTACTATCCACAGATTAATTTCATTATATTGTTATGAAATATATTGATTTGGGTTCACAAGATTCTTTAAGTGGTCGTGTTTAAAAGATTCTTTGTTGTTTATAGGTATACCCGGAGACAACACCTTGTCGACGTTACAGAAATATTTAACCAACTAGACGGGGCTAAAAAAGAGCGGCTTTTTAAACTTGGTCATCTCATTTTCCTCTTATTTATCACTTTATTTTGGTAAGTACTAAGTGGTTTATGATTAGTATCTTATTTTACTCTTGTTCACAAGCTATTGTTTTATAATATGCACTTGAAGAGAAGTTTATGATTTATAGGTTTTAGGGGTGAGCAAGATCTGGGCTCGGGCTGAGAAACCCAAGTAGCCAGCCCGGACCAACCCACAAACCAGTAATCGACGCACACCCCTAATTGGTTTAGTCGATTTCTGGTCTTTTTTATTCTCCTATTTGCATTAATAAATAAATACGAAATGAACCATTAGAAACGTATCAATTTGGTCCGGATCAAAACGGGTATGACCAAACTGATCTTGCATTAAAACTACGTTGTGTAGTGGGTTAGCGCCTCACTACACCTTAGCAAATGGCGCCCGTGAAACCAATTCAGCATACAAGTGATTAAGTGAAGGAGGGCAAAGGGCTGGTGGTGTTAAGCCCTTAATGGGTGTGAGGGGAGGTAGTGCAATTAAATTTTTTTAGTTATAAACCACTACACAACGCCCCGCTTGCGGTATGCGCATATAATGTATATATGTGTGGGCCATCGGGGGGCAAAAGTGAAAGTGCACTAATTTTAACGTTATTTTACTAATTTCGTGAAAATAACGTTAAAAGCCGAGGACGGTTAATCATGCATCATGTGGTGGTGTTGATAGCTGAAAGACAAAAGGGTACATGCTCTAATCGGTCTTTGTCCTGATTGCTGAGTGTTATGTGCCTTATGTCCAAGGCTTGATGCAAAACTACTATCCAGCCGGGGGTCTCACTGGAAGCAGCCTCTCTATTCCTACGGGGTAGAGGTAAGGCTGTCTACATCTTACCCTCCTCATACCCTACCTTTGCTTTGCTATTGATGGGATTTACTGAGTATGATGATGATGATGATGATGATGATGATGAGTTATAAACCACTACACACTTGTGAGAGTTAGACTGTGTAGTTTAGTTAAAGCCCCACTGCTTACGTGTCAAGGACATGACATGAAGTAACTTTTACACTTTTTAGTTAAACCACTACACATAGTCTTATGGGGAAAAGAATCAAAATTGGTTCACCCACTGACTTTGTTTTTTTATGGTGGCCGGTCTGAGATACACTACCTACAAAAACAATACGCAAAATGAACGGACCATTGTGCGGTCTCTAATGGTTTTTATTTTTTTGTGCTCATTGTAGGATGATCTATAATGCATTGGAAGAAGATGAAATGTAGATCAACAAGTATCCATAATTGCAGCCATATGCAACAGAGTTCAATCTAAGTTTTTTGGGTGGCTCAGATGTTCATCACTTGTAATATTACACTTTTGTGAGCTATGTGGGTTTATGAATTATGAGTTATCACTTTTCTATATAGTTTTTGGATTTATTTTTTATTTTCTATATTCTAAGAGGTGAGACAACTCTCTCTATTCTCTTTTACATGCCAGCACATAGAACAAAATTAAGCATTCATCTGTTGTTCAGCTTTAAAAATTAGATAAATGTAATATCTATTGTTTCTCATTCACTCGTGAAATTAAAAAAAAAAAAAAAACAAATCAACAAATTAGTTTGATTGTTCATTTATGTATATAGCCTAAAGATGTGTTGGTAAACGTTACAACTTACAATATTAAATCTTACAATATTAAAAAAAATATGATTAAATTAGTTTGTTGGCTTTTTACATACTTATGAACAACCAAGCACATAAAGTAGGGACTATTACAACTTTTTACAATGTAGTGATGTACAAGACTATAATCTAAAAATCCCAGCTCAAAAACTAGGTAGTAAATTCAACATCTAATCTCACAACCAAAAACTAGGAGATTACATTTTACATGTCAAATTTATTAAAAAAAAAAAATAAAGAAAAGGAATAATAAAGAACTCGACTTCATATTTCATCGAACGGGCCATCATTTCGAGTTTGAGTATTTATTTATTTACGAGTCGCATAACGAAGTACCTTAACTTGTTTAACAAAGAGAATAGGATCATTTGTTCATCATCTCATCTCGATCCCTCTCCTTCTCGTCTCTCCATCTTTGCTTTCCCCTTTCGATAAATTCTTCACTTCTTCTTTTGAGATCATCATTAACTCTTTGGGCCGAACCTTTACTATCATCAACACCATGTGGTGCGTTCTTGTTTTCATCATCATCGGGTGCACTCGTGCACCCATCATCATGATGATCTTCTTCGTCAACATATTGGGCCAAACCTTTATTATCATCAACACCATTATGTGATGCGTTCTTGTTTTCATCATCATCGGGTGCACTCATGCACCCATCATCATAATCATGACGATGATCTTCTTCGTCAATATATTGGGCCAAACCTTTATTTTCATCAACACCATGTGGTGTATTCTTGTTTTCATCATCATCGGGTGCACTCATGCACCCATCATCATAATCATAATGATAATGATTATAAAAATGGTCTTCTTCATCAATATTAACACAACTATCTACATCTTTTTCAACTTCCTTGTTCTTGTACGTAAAAGAGCTTATCAATACCTCATATATATCTTCATCGTCAGTCGATCTTGAACTTCTGTTGATAACAAAGCTTAAAGCAGTGTTGAAGGTCACGAAAACAAGAAACCGCCACCATGAAACACCAAAAATCAAGACGAACGGAAGACAAGTAACTAAACACAAAACAAGTAGTGGGATTGTGTATATCCATATGTTTTTCATCCCTTTCTATTTTTCATTTATTTCGATCAAACATAAATCTAACAAGCATACATGGATGGTGTGTTTTTATAAGTTTGTTCACTTGCTTGTCCCAAAAGGTTGTGAATTTTCATGGAAACTTATTATACATGAAGATCATAATAATTAATTAGTTAATTAAACTACCATGCAAACTCTAAGAAGTTTCTTATTAAATTAATTATTAGTTAATTAAACTACCATGCAAACTCTAAGAAGTTTCTTATTAAATTAATTAATTAAAAGGTGGCCGTTAAAAAAAATTAATTAATCTAGTATGGATGAGGTGACTTTAAGTCGTCTTTTTAGATAAAACTTCAATTTCTGACTCATTTCACTTTGTAAGCCCAAGCTTACCCTATTAAACAGATTAAGCCGAATAATCGGTTTCAAACTGACTAAATTGAAAACCTAAGTGAAACCAAACCCAATTATCAAATTAGGTAATCGGTATTCAGCTCTAGAAACTCGATTCGGTTAGAACCTAGGAACCCAAAATTACATGTATTGGGCTATGAATTTTCATATTTGTACAACTTATTAAATATTTAGCCCATTACAAAACTGAGGAAGCCGAGATCCGAATCGATGAGCACATCAAGTTCTTTGATTTTTAAACCGAACTAAATTATAATTTGGTTTTACCAGCTTTGAACTCAGTTCGTTTCGGCTTTATTCGAAATTATCCAAACCAAGAAAGCCAAAACCCAAACAGATTTAGACTAACTTAGGTTTTTTATTAAACAAGCTAAATAGCTGGTATTGGGCCTCATACTTAGAGTTAATAAAAAACATAGGCTAGTAAATGAAGCCCAAATGTATGCCTTCGTACACTCTAAGGGGCGTTTGGTTCGCGGAATGATTCGGAATTGAAATTGGAATTTGTATAGGAATTAGAATTTGAAGGAACTGGATTTGGAATTTAAACATTCCAATTGGAATTGGAAATTGTTGGAATTGTAATGTCAATTCCATTTTTGTTGTGTTTGGTTGTCAAATAAATTGGAATCCATCACCCCGGCACCCACAATCACCGGTTTGGGTCGAAACGGTTTGCGTCGAAACGGTTCGTGTCGAAGCGGTTCGGTTCGATTCGAAACGGTACGGGTCTAAACAGTTCGGATCGAAACGGTACGGGTCGAAACAGTTCGCGTCGAAACGGTTCGATTCGAAACGGTTCGGGTCGAAACGGTACGGGTCGAAACGGTTCGCGTCGAAACGGTTCGGGTCGAAACGGTTCGGGTCGAAACGGTTCGGGTCGAAACGGTTCGGGTCAAAACGGTACGTGTTGAAACGGTGCGGGTCGAACAGGTCGAAGATTCCAATGAATTTACTTTAATTCCTTCACATATAGGAAGGATTTTGAATTCCTTTAGTTAAAGGAATTTGAAGGACTTCATGCCTAATTCCAATTCCATTGTCAACCAAACACATAAAGATTGGAATTGGGATTCCAATTTCATCAAATTCTGTGAACCAAACATCTAAAGAAATGGAATTCAAATTCCAATTCTTTTAAATTCCATTGAATTCCTGCGAACCAAACGCCCCTAAGGCTCTTCTAAGTATGTGTCCAAGCCATTTGCATGTAGTTTGTTCATGTAATAAACAAACAATATCAAAAATTATCATCATCATACTCAGTAAATTTTATGTACAAAAACTGTTTGTTTATTTAGTTAATCGAATAACTATGAACACATGATTCATTTGATATTTTTTCTTCGTAAAAATTCGTTTATTATGTTTGTGTCTCTAGTTTATATTTGTTTATGTGTTTACTTGTATATGTTAGTTTATGTAAATTTATTTGTTTGTTAATACTTAGTGGCTCACTTAGAATTAGCCTATCTTCCAAAATAAATTTAGAGCCAAACACAGTACGTTTCTGTATGTAGAGTTAAGTTTACGTACAAAACAGTCTTATCGTACATTTTTGTACGAAAGACATGAAAAAGCCAAAAAAAAAACGGTGGCATTTCGTAATTATTTTCTTCTAGGATAATTATCAAAATTACTCTACAAATGATCTTGTAGGATAATTTTGTAAAATGTTCTTGTAGGGTAATTTTGATCTTGTAGAGTAATTTTGTAAAATGTTCTTGTAGGGTAATTTTGATACACTTATAGAGTAATTATGATACTCTATAAAAGTACCTTACAAGATCAAAATTATATTACCAGATATAAATTATCATACAAGATCATTTGTAGAGTAATTATGATACTCTACAAAATTACTCTACAAGATCAAAATTACCATACAAGAACATTTTACAAAATAACCCTACAGGATCAAAATTACACTAAAAGAACATTTTACAAAATTATCCTACAAGATCATTTGTAGGGTAATTTTGATAACTACTCTATGAATAAATAACTACGAAAATGCCACCGCGTTTTTTTACCTTTTTACCATATTCGTACGTTTTGTATGATAAGTATGTTTGTATTTGATTTTTTTCTCCGTATGAATATTCTGAAGTTTGAAGTTAACATATTTTTTTAATTTGTATTTAGACTTTAAATACTACTTATATTATTGTTTACCTTTTAGAATATTGGTTATTGTTGAATCATGCCATGATTAATATTGTATTCAGACTTTAATTCAAATATTATTGTTTACTTTTCATTGGTGTTTGTATGTGTTCAATTATGTTCGTTTAATGAACAAACATAAATGGAAGCGGACATGTTTATTTTTTTTAACAGGCATGTTAAAAAAGTCCGTATGTTGTTTGGTTAAAGCTAAATTCAAGTCAGAACCTATATTTAGATCATACGGAGTGAGCATGGTTTGGAGGCGTGGAAGCCTCTCCATGCTGAGCACACCAGCCCGTGGGTGGCGTGGGGGAGGGGTCGGAGATTCTGCACTGGCGTGGGGGGCTTTGGTTTGGTGATGTGAAGCCTCTTGATTGGTGGGTATAGTTTGGCTTTGTTTTGGTTGTTGAGGGTTACTTTTTTTTAAAACGTCACTTTCACGCCCCTCCCACTCCGTGCTTTTCTTACCACCCCCACAACCGCTCTCCTCCTAGCGCGCTGACGCAACTGCCACATGATGTTTCATGCCACCTCTTCATGTCCTCCCACTCCGTATAGTCTTAGTAACCCAAACAAAAGCGAAACAAAGACATATCAAACAAAATCTAATTGCTATATCAAACAAAAATAATTTTTACAAAAACGTACTTATGCTTTTTTACATGATATTATCCTAATAATGATGAATAAAAAAACAGTTAAGAAAGACCATGTTTAGAAGCAATTACCGGTTTAAGCATCCATAATCATCAAAAAAAATCACAAATACAAAGTATATTCATCAATTTAGAAAAACTAGTTTAATTACTAAATGTTGGAAATTTAGTGAAAATGAGTTTTTCACTAAATATTTTGGACATCAATAATATTTATATGTGTTGTATAAATAATTATTTATAGGTTGTGTTCAAACTATGTCCAACTAGAGCTAAGATGAATGAGATATCGAAGCTTGAAGTTGTATGTTTGGAACAAACAAAGATGAGAAAAATGGATTGAGATTTGTCACCTTGTCCCACATAGGTGGAATGACAAAACTTAAAGTGGTATATAAGGAGGAGCACTCCTTGAAGGCAAACACTAGTGGGGACCAAAGGGTGCACCGCACCTGCACATATGCGCGCGTGATGTGGGCTATAAACCCAATGTGGCGCGTTTTGAACTTCGCACACCGCCTTTGTATTTTTGCCTATGAGCGCGTGGTCAAATACATGGCGGGTCCGCTTATAGCGCACCCTTGGGTGGCGTAGGTGGATGCCTTGGCATGGCGCATGGCGCACGTCATTGGCTATGGCGAAGACTGCAAGTGGCGCACAAATATGGATGGCACATAACCAGGTGGCGTCCTGGTATGCGTAGTGGCATCCAATTAGCGCGTGGTGCAAAAAGGTGTGTCTCCGCGGAAACGTAGTGTAGGCTCAACTAAGGCGCGCCTGCATGCGCACTAGACCGTTCAAACCAGTCTACTTACTAGAGAGTTAATGTTAGACGGTTTCCACTGGTGCCATAAGTTGAATGGCAATTTTGTTTTTACTACCACTTAATATCCATTAATTTAAAGTTTAAACTCTTGTTATTACAAGATTAATTATCTTGTTAATTACAAGATTAATGACCTTGTTTATGACAAACATTAAGGGGTTGAATGAGTCTTGATGTATCTCTTTATAAAATGAATATTGTTTATTCATTTGAGTATAAGGAAAAGATACTCAAGAGCAATCTCTACATCTTATGATATTTTAGAGAAGAGCATTCTCTAAATTATTCACAACTTCATATTTCCATCAACAATTCTAAACACCCTGATACCCGGTGTGATCTCGGGCGTGAGTGCCATCTGTAGGTCCCTTTTCGCGGAGGATTACGAACCTAAACCTTGTTATACGAACCTACTAGCGAGTGCGGAATCCAAGCTAGCAAGCAAACCGAGTTAGTAGCAAGTAGAGAAACAAACACACAAGATTCACCGATTAACACAACTTGTATTAATGCAATGAGGGTTCGGTTACAAGCTCAATGTTTACAGAAGTGTTCTATAAACTCTCTAAGTGTGTGAGTGAGTTCTGGGCAGAATGCTCTCTAAGCTTCTATCTCTCGGGTGTGTGAAAAATGGCAGAACTCTAGAACTCATCACATGCATGGGTATATATACCCAGCTCAGCAGGTCTGCTCGAAGGATTCGACAGATGGTCCGAAGGATCATCTGTCGACCACATGTCACACGAAAGATCAGCATGGACCTCGAAGGATCATCCTTCGAGGTCTAATGGTCGAACCATGGTCGAACCATATCTTTCGATCACCTCGAAGGATCAGGTGTATCCTTCGAGGCTATCCTTCGATCAGAACATCTTTCAACTGTTGTCCAAGTCAAACCGGAGGATGGTTGACTTGGTCAACTTACAACACAAATCAGGACATCGTTTATATCAGACCGAATACAGACAAAGTACAGACACAAGTGCACCAACAAACTCCCCCTTGGCTGTAGCTTTGTCTTTGATCTCTAAGCTTTGTCTTGTTCTTCTGAAAGTGTAGACTCGTCTTGAACTTCGACAGTCTTTGATCTTCAGATCTTCAGGTCTTCAAGACTCTGATGTCCTATCATGTCTTCAATGTCGGAGGATCTTCAAAGTCTTCACGTCTTGAAAGTAGAAAGTGTATCAACAAACTACCCGTATTATGTAGGAAGTGTGTTGACAAACTCCCCCTTAACATAAGCTCCCCCTTGAGTTATGCTCGTGAAATACTTTAACTTTATGAAGTAAGATCCTTGTGGTGTTGATGATGGGCAGCGGCAACTCGATCATTTTCATCACTTGAGCGCCTTCTCGTCGTGTCTTCATTCCAAGGCTTGTCATCGACCATGTTCTCCTAGCCTTTAGAATCTGCACATGCAAGAAATCTAAACGCGTAATGAGAACAACTGCTTGGAATATAGTATAAACAAATGACACACGAATGACCATGTCATAATCAAACACCGTCCGACAGTTTGAAAGTTTAATAAATTTGTCAATTTAAGTCTTTAACTTTCAAAACATGCAAATTTCTGACCGTTTATGAAGATTTAGTCAGTTCGGTTTTCAGTCAGGTTTCAGGCAACGAAGACTTGAGCTCCAACATCGTACGATCGAAAATAAAGCAGAAATAAAATCTTTTTGGCTTTTATAAAGTTTATATTAAAACAAACCTAAAATCTTTTTGGTATTTTTGAAATTAAAAGACAACAATTTAAGATCCTTTGAGTGTTATCAAACGACATCACCGCTAATGTCGTGTTGATATGCACCAAACGACGAAACTGTTTAAAAGAAATAATAAAAGTTAAGCAGTAAATAAATATATACAGACATTCTTTTTGCGAGTTTCGAGGGTAAGAGAATCATATCAGTGTACGGTCATGCCAAAACACTCTTGTTGTTCAGTTAATTAACATTAAGATAAGCATCCTATAACAATTATCGGTATTGTTGTCCACTCAAGCTCAACTTATCAGATGTAATCATGTTTAGAGGATACGTTAATGTATGATTTATACTGATCGACCGGTGTTCATCCACATCACGACACATTCCCGTATCAAGGTATGCACGAGAGTTCATCTTACCGGTGAGTATACTGATTATCATCTGTTTGACCGTATAAATTGTGAGATACTCACTTATTTTGATTTGAAAGCAAGCCCTTTGTGATATAATCACTTATTGATGAGGAACTTGACTTTCATATGCATGAGGGCACAGGTGCAAGTCCGTGAACAGGTCAGTACTTCCGTACAGCAGAGAGACGAACTTGACACCCGGAAAAATGTGATATTTTTATCACTTATTTGATATGGACATGTGATTGTTTATCACTTATTGAGGTCGAATGCAGAATGTAATATGTACACGTATGTATAGTATCATGGAAGATCTAGACTTGCGTCCCCGTTATTTTTCGGTAAAAGATACAACCATGATACCCAGATGATAAGCAGCATAAAGACCGAATATCTCAGAACCTCGGCAATCTATCAAACGAAATTTCGGTACTAAGACCATATGCCAATGAATGGTTCCCACCTGGTCTTCAGTCGATTAAGATTTATATCACCCTGCACACTTTAAAATGATTGTGAGCCTACCGATACATCTTATATAGAGCTGCTTATCGTTTTTCATTTAAGGTTTAAAGAGGTTTGGATAGACCACTGATGTACTATCATTTTCTCTTTTGCTCGCCAGGAAACTCATTTTTGTTTTTCTATTGTTTTTGTGTTTTTGAAATTTTTCGATGTTTTTGGATTTTCAAATTTTTGGATTTACTCCCCCTAAAATCAATAAACCAAGACAAATTTAAAACGCAAAGGTATTTACAAAAATGATTTTCCGATGTTGGTTTACTCTTGCTTGACCTTAATGCCGTTTACCAATAATAAAAAGTCAAATCTTGATTTGTCAAAAGCTTTGGTAAATAAGTCGGCACGTTGGTCATCGGTGTGGACCTTAACAACATCGATTAGCCTTTTCTCAAAGCAATCACGTATGAAGTGATATTTGATTTCGATGTGTTTGGTTTTTGAATGCTGCACAGGATTTCTAGTGATATCTAAAGCAGCAGAATTATCAACGTAAATAGGAGTAGTTAGGAATTCAAAACCGTAGTCCCGCATTTGTTGTTGGATCCAAAGAACTTGGGAGCAACAACTTGAGGCAGCAATGTATTCAGCTTCGCATGTTGATGTAGCTACACACGTCTGCTTCTTGCACTGCCATGTGACTAGGCGATTTCCTAAGAACTGACATCCAGCCGTTGTGGATTTGCCGTCGATTTTGCATCCGCCAAAATCAGAATCACTGAAAGCTACCAATTCAAAGTTATTATCCCTAGGGTACCACAGACCGGTGTCAGGGTACGCCTTCAAATAACGAAAAATCCTTTTAACAGCAGCAAGATGTGAGGCCTTCGGGTTAACTTGATATCTGGCAAGCAGGCACGTCGGGTACATTATGTCTGGCCTTGATGCTGTGAGGTACATGAGAGATCCGATCATAGCGCGATAGTTTGAGGGACTAACAGCTTCTCCCTTCAGATCTGGAGTAATTCCGTGATTAGTTGGCAATGGGGTACCAATGGGCGTTGCATCAGACATCTGGAACCGGCTCAAGATGTCACCAACATATTTAGTCTGATGGATGAATATCCCAGACTCCGTTTGTTGTACTTGTAGGCCCAAGAAGAAGGTCATTTCCCCCATAGCACTCATCTCGAATTTATCCTGCATAATGCGCTCGAATTCCCTACACAAGACATCATTAGTAGAACCAAAAATAATGTCATCAACGTATACCTGTACCAGAAGAAGATCTCCATCTTGTTCCTTGATGAAAAGAGTACAGTCGATAAGACCTCTACGAAAACCGTTCTCCAGCAGATAGTGTGATAAGGTTGCATACCAAGCTCGTGGTGCTTGATGAAGACCATAAAGAGCTTTGTTGAGCAACCAAACCCGATCGGGATGGATAGGATCTTCAAAACCTGGAGGCTGTTCGACGTACACCTCTTCCTCAACCACACCATGTAAAAATGCACTTTTCACGTCCATCTGATAAACCTTGAATCCTTTGAAGGACGCATAGGCTAGAAAGATTCGAATTGCTTCGAGACGTGCCACTGGTGCATAGACTTCGTTGTAGTCGATCCCTTCAATCTGACGAAAACCCTGAACGACTAAACGTGCTTTGTTTCGGATAACAACTCCGCGGTCATCCTTTTTGCATTTGAAAACCCAACGGGTACCAATCTTCTTATATCCAGCAGGTTTCTCTACGAGTTTCCAGACACCCAGCTTCTGGAATTGTTGCAGTTCTTCCTGCATTGCTTCAACCCAAGCATTATCCTTCAAGGCTTCTTTCCACGTTCTTGGTTCTTCTTGTGAAACATAACACGCGAAGGACCAGTCGTTTTGTTGCCCGGATTCTCGAATAGCTGCATACAAGCCTGCATTGTTGTTGTTTCGCAACATGTTTCTTGTTTGTACGCCACTTTGCACATTTCCAATGATGTTTTGCTGAGGATGGGTATTATGAATCCTTGTTTCTGGATTATCTGGAACTGGAACATTTATACCCAGATTGTTGAGATTAAGATCAACAACCAATTCAAGACCCGGAATTGACGAAGAGGATGATGCAGTAGTCTCAGCTGTTCTATGTGTATCTACTGGAGGAGTACCCTCAGAAGTACCATGAACTGCTGTTGTAGGAGCTTCTTGATCTGCATCTAGAAATTCATCATCCTCTGAAGATTCGTTCAATTCGTTTGCATCATGAAAATCCTCATTATTGAGAGTATTATTGTTCACCGAAGAAGATGGTTCTTGATTAACAAGGATTGGACGAACCACCGGTGAAACTGTTGCATTGTCACTCTCGAAAAACATCCTAGCCGCAGCATTTTCTTCAACGGCTTCAACATTGATCGAATTGAAGAAGTCATCGTACTCAAACATCCAAGGTTGACCCGGATTTTTGACTGGCAAGGTGTGCCTTTGTACTCTGACCTCAGACCACTCCTCGATCCTTTTAGTCTCTAGATTCCAGACTCGTAAGTTAGGGGTGGCATACCCAAGAAAGTATCCATCAATTGCTCTTGCTCCAAACTTTCCATTAGGATCGATGATTGTGCATGGAGCTCCAAACGGTTCTAGATAAGACAAATCTGGTTTCCGTTTTTGAAGAAGCTCAAAGCAGGTCTTGTTGTGCCTTTTGACTGTAAGGACTCTGTTCAATGTGTAACATGCAGAGGCCACAGCTTCAGTCCAGAATGGAATGGGTAGCTGCGACTCTACCAACATTGTCCTAGCAGTCTCGATCAATGTGCGGTTCTTACGTTCAGCGACACCATTCTGTTGAGGAGTATAGGCTGCACTAAACTCATGAAGAATACCCTTTGAAGTGCAGAACTCTGCCATGGAATGATTCTTAAATTCAGTACCATTGTCGCTACGTATCCGTCTAACCTTCAACTTATACAAATTCTCAATCTGAATGATCAAGTTTTTGATAATGCCAAAGGTTTCACTCTTGTGTGCCATGAACGCAACCCAAGAAAATCTTGAATAATCATCAGTAACCACGAGGCAGTATTGATCACCCCGAATACTCTTGTGCTTGACAGGACCGAACAAATCCATGTGCAAACGTTCAAGAGGAACTGCCACTGTGTTGATCTTCTTTATAGGGTGCTTCTTCTTTGTTTGCTTTCCTTTCTGGCACGAAACACAGACGTCTTGAAGATGGAAATTTTTGAGAGGTACACCATTCACCAATTCATTTGAAACCAAATGATTCATTTTTCGTAAGTGAATGTGACCCATTCGTCTGTGCCAAGAGATTGTGTCTTTTTCTGTGGCTTTGGAAACGAAACAAGTTGCTTGTGCAGACGTAGTAATAGCCTGGCTCATGTCAAGGACATACAAATCATTTATCCTTGGAGCCGACAAGAGAATCCATTCTTTTGGAATTTTGAAGCCGGGTTTCAGCACATAACATCCATTAGCATCAAAGTGTACTGAAAATTTCTTGTCACAAATTTGAGAAACACTAAGAAGATTGTGATCAAGTTGTTGCACAAAATTGATCTTGTCAAAGCTGACAATCCCGTTAGATATCATTCCTTCTCCCGTAATGTATCCACCTTTATCTCCAGCAAAAGCAACATAACCTCCTCTAATAGATTTAACGTCGTAGAGAAGCTTCATGTCGCCTGTCATGTGCCTGGATGCCCCACTATCAACAATCCAATGACTACTGATAGTTCCTCCTGAAGCACCCTGCACATGAACTCAAATGAATTAGTTGGAGATGGGGACCCAAGCCATTGTGGTCTTGGGTCTTCCATTTTCATCAATGACAATAACTTCTTGTCTTTGATGGTTGGTGAATTGTGATGGTCCCCCTGATTCAGTAACCGTTTTTGGTTTCCAAGTCTGTTTGGTTTCACCAGTGTTTTTCTTTAAAATTTTAACTTCTTGATGATTTGAAGTTTTAGAATTTTCTGGTTTTACAACAACAGATTGGTTTTGAACCACATCGGTTTTAATCGCTTTTTCAATCTTTTTGACCTGTTGGCGTTTCTGTTTCTTTTCCCTTTCTTTTACAAGGCGGGGATCTTGTTTTGTGGAAACAGTTGGCTTACGGTCAGTTTTGCCACGGGGATCATCAACCTTTCCTTTTTGTTTATGAAGATATGGGCAGTTTCTAATAATATGCCCAATGGTTCCACACTCAAAACATGATCTTCGTTCTACAAACCCCGAAGAATCATGTGATCGTCTAGCCGATGATGTTGAACTTTGTGAACCCGAGGTACTAGGCTTTGAACTGCTTGGTTCATTTCTTTTCTCGACAATAGCTTTCTTGACAAAATCTAAGTTAGATTGATTTTCAAACTTTTCAATTTTGTCTGTTCCCGTCGATTTCACAAAGTTAACATTTTTCTTCTTCTTTTGGTTCGGCTTCTTGTTAGCTTGAGCCGGTGCTTTACCTTTGGGTTTGGTGTGATTTTGCTGTGTTGGCATTGTTGGTAATTTCTTGTTGCCAAATTGTTTTCGAATTTCAGCCTTTGGAATAGGAGGACACTGTGTAACTTTAACTTTAGGTCCTGCCTTTCCCAAGAACTTACTCGTCGAATTCTCAAAGACTTTGCAGATTAAGGATTGATTAACGTTCTTAATGGGAAAATCTTTGTCTGAGTAAATTTTATCATCACCAACTAGAGTGTACAGCAAATTCACACTCTCCGGCTCTCCTGCAGATGAGGACTCAGTTGCAACAGTCTTAGCGGGTTGAACAGGGGGATCACATAGAATGTGATTCTCAAGAGGTATGTCCTCATTTTTGGCTACCGCATCAGACTTTGCTGGGACAGTATCGTCAGATTCATCATCAGACGAATCAGCATCCTCAATCACAACTGGAGGATCTTGATTCTGTTCAGCACTCACAAATGTATCTGCTGACACATCCGAATCTGAGGATACTTCCTTTTGGTATCCGAGCCCTGCAGCAAACTCCTTAACATCTAGAGGCACAGAAGGTTCAAAGAAAACTCTGTCCTCTTCATCAGGCATGGCGTCATAATTATGTCTCACTGGTGGTGGACACTTCTTGTAGCCTATGCATGTGACATCTCTCTTTTCCTTCTGAACGTCAATGATGTGATCTAACACATAGCTAGAACTCAAATAACTGTCTAGCTTGAGTTTGATCGCATCACTTTCGGTTTTCACACAAGCCATCTCTTTTTGCATATTCTCAAGGCGAGATATATACAAATTAATATCAGTTTGTTTTCTTGAAACCATTTTAGTCAGTTCAGTTTTATCTTTCTTTAATGTTTCAATTACTGACTTAAATTCCTTTTCATGGTTTTCATAAAACATGTTGGCTTCTGTGCATTTTGAGAGATCCACAGTCAATTTCTGATTGTGGAGAAAGGTCACATCATAGTTCTCTTGCAAAGCGTCATGCTTACTTTGCAAGTCACTCAAATTCTCATTCACAGTAGTATGTTTGTCTTGCAAGTCAAACAAACTAGCTTGTAAAGCATCATGTTTGCCTTGCAACTCAGACATACTTTTCTCCATTTCAGCACATCTAGCATGCATCCTAGCACATTCATCACAATTAACAGCAGTGGGTTCATCGACACATACCTGACTTGATGAACCGTCGACCTTAGCCATAAAGGCTGAATGGAGAGAAGACGAAGTATAAGCAGCTTGATCCACCAGAATAGATCTTCTTTGAGTTTCTGCTACAGCTTCCCCCAAGAGTTCATCAATGTCAATATCATCCGAAACATTAGATGTCTCACCCACATGATCATCACCAGAGTTGGATGATTCTTCATCAACACTCCTGCTGTATCCAGAGGAGTCTTCATCTTCAGACGATTCATCACCACTGGCAGAAGATTCTCCACCACTAGTGTGAACTAGCTCCTTCACAATCTGAGCAAAACATGCTGTTCCATCAGGAGCATCACCACCCAACTGGATTGACCAGTCACAACCTTCATCCACCTGAACTGCAAGTGCTCGGTTGGTTTGGTTGTTGACAGGCACCAATGTACGATCATTGTTTCTGTTCTGCTGGTTGCCTTGGTTCCTGAAGGGGTTTTGATTCCCGTGCTGGGCTGGCTTTGTACACTCCCGTTTAAAGTGGCCCCGTTCACCACAGTTGAAGCACTTAACAGCTTGCTTATCGAACCCATACTTGGTGTCTCGCTTACTTTCCAAGCTGGTTCTGCCAGTACTTTCCATCCAATCCTTTGCTCTTCTCACAGCACTCGCAAAGGCCCACTTGATGTCCATCAAGTCCATCTCTTCCTTATCAATCTGCCTGTAATCTTCTTGTGTCAGATTAATGTTTCCAATCTGACCTTCTATCAACCCACAGTACGCGCTCACTACAGTGTTAAGCAGCTCCATGTGTTCCTTAGCTACTTCTACACTGATTTTAGAGAAGCTTGACGTGTCGAGCTGCACTGTACTTGACTTTGATTGTTGACCTGCAGCAGATGATGTTCCTCCATAACATGCATATTGTGGTTGTTGAGCAGGAGGAGGAGGAGGTGGTTGTATTGGATTTCCATACAAATTTGTGGCTGGAGGCGGCTTTACAGGAACTTGCACTGGATTGCCATACATATCCGTGCTTGTGACAAACGCCGTTTGAAGTGGAGCATGTGAACCGGCTTTTGCAGATGAAGAAGTGGAGGTGCCATAATACATCTCTGGATTCTGTGGCACTGCAACTCTCTTTGCCTTCAACGTTTCTTCCTGATCCTTGTTCTCCAGAAGCTGCACGAAATCGTTGATATTTGTAGTTCTCAACGTTCCGTTGTACTTCAAGATTTCCAGGAAGTTATTCCATTGAGGAGGCAATGCATCGGCAAACTTCTTTACCACCTCTGTTGGAGTCGTTGTGACTTCAAAGTTTGTCAGCTCAGTAAGCAGGTGATAGAAACGGCTTGTCATATCTCCCAAGGACTCCTTATCCATACATGTGAAGCCATCGAATTCTTTCTTCAGTAGATCTCGTCGTAGTTGACGTGTGGCTTCATTACCTACTCCTCTTGTCTTCAATGCATCCCACAGCTTCTTCGTAGTCTTGAAACTGACGAACTGATGATAAATATCCTTGCTCAGTGCTTGAGTGAGGATAGCGTATGCTTTCTTTTCTAAGTCATACGTCTTCTTTTGTTCATCAGGAAGATCGGCAAATGTAGCTGTCGAAGAAGCAGCAACCTCGATAGTTTGATCGAATTCCGTAATGAACCGTAACCACAACTCTGTATTTTGACCAAGAATGTATGTATGGAAACGATCAACCCATCCTGGATATTCATGAAGATGCATCAACTTTGGAGGCCTGTTCAAACTTCCAGTTTCACTTTCGCTTAGTAGAAGACTTTGAATACTCGGAGTTTGATTTGAAACAAACGCCCATTGACCAGCTGGAGTGGCATTTGTTTGTGAGGATGTAGATACCGGAGATTCGGCCCATGATGGAGATTGACTGGTATTCATGTATTTTCCACTGTCTGGAGCCGGACTTCCCCACCAACTCGGATTCATGATAGATAAGCAAAATAAATGCTAAGTAAGAATGATCCGAAAGATAACACAACCGAAAGATCCTGGTCGAAGGATCTGAAATCACAGAAACTTGTTAGCAGTAAACTGATCACAGTCGAAAGATCGATTTATTGTTCGAAGGATCAACAGTATTCGAAAGATTACTGTTGACTCTCGAACAATGACTTCGAAGGATTCAAGAGCTCGAAGGATTCCCTTTTGAAAGATCCTTATCTTTCGAGTTAACTCTTTATCTTTCGAATAACAGATCTCGAAAGATTCACCAATACGAAGGATCCTAATCTTTCGGACACTAATCTTTCGAAAAGATTCCTCTGTCGAAGGATATGTTTCAGACTTCGAAGGATGGGTCGAAGGATATAAATCTTTCGAGCCCTCCTTGATCGAAAGATATCGAAGGATGATCTTTCGATGTCGAAAGATATCTTTCGAGAGCTCTGACACAATCTGATCTGATGTGAAAGGTTGGTGAAAAGGTGACAGGGGTTGGTGAAGTTGCTTTCGGCAGAAGGGATGTTTCTGCACAACTTTCCACCAAACTTTTTGACTTTCAAAAATTATACCCAAAAAGGCAAAATCTTATCCTCAAGTTCAGTCACCGGAAACACACCGGAATACCACCGGAAAACACAAAGTTTTCTAAAAACCAATTTTTATGTTACCCAACCCAACCTTGAACACTCCCGGTTAGTTTAGACACGTTTTTACTCAAGGAAAATGCAAGAAACTTAGTAAAAACAGGTGCAAAACCAAGTGTTTCAACACACCAAAACTTGTAAAAAAACCGGTTTTAAACAAGGTTAAGAGCCTTAGCTCTGATACCACTTGTAGGTCCCTTTTCGCGGAGGATTACGAACCTAAACCTTGTTATACGAACCTACTAGCGAGTGCGGAATCCAAGCTAGCAAGCAAACCGAGTTAGTAGCAAGTAGAGAAACAAACACACAAGATTCACCGATTAACACAACTTGTATTAATGCAATGAGGGTTCGGTTACAAGCTCAATGTTTACAGAAGTGTTCTATAAACTCTCTAAGTGTGTGAGTGAGTTCTGGGCAGAATGCTCTCTAAGCTTCTATCTCTCGGGTGTGTGAAAAATGGCAGAACTCTAGAACTCATCACATGCATGGGTATATATACCCAGCTCAGCAGGTCTGCTCGAAGGATTCGACAGATGGTCCGAAGGATCATCTGTCGACCACATGTCACACGAAAGATCAGCATGGACCTCGAAGGATCATCCTTCGAGGTCTAATGGTCGAACCATGGTCGAACCATATCTTTCGATCACCTCGAAGGATCAGGTGTATCCTTCGAGGCTATCCTTCGATCAGAACATCTTTCAACTGTTGTCCAAGTCAAACCGGAGGATGGTTGACTTGGTCAACTTACAACACAAATCAGGACATCGTTTATATCAGACCGAATACAGACAAAGTACAGACACAAGTGCACCAACACCATCTCCGGCAGTACACATACTGTTCCGGTTGTTGTACTCTGGGAGACAGACCGTCTGAGAGGAGGCGCGGAATCTGTTTTAAGGGAAGCGTGTCGAACACGTGCCTCAACCAAAAGCGTCAACCATATTTTGCTTGTCTTGCAGCGGAGTTTCGTACAAGAAGGTGCGGTTGCAGTTCTTCTAAAGCATCGACTTGGATCAAGATTGGTACAATTAAATTGTATATTACTTTTATTTACTTAGTTTATGTAACCGGTATTGTACTAGAATAGTTTCCCACAAATAACGATAGTCTCGTTATTATATATTTTGTAATATATTCTAATAAAAAGTGAACCTAGTTCCTACACTAAAACAGATCAACGAACTAAATAAATTAATTATGTGTAAAACAAAATAGATAACAAAAAAAACAACAAAATAGATCAATTTTTTTTAGAATGACTTGTAACCTTAATCTTACTCATATTTACCATCTATACATGCATCTTGCAGAAATTAAACCTTCCACCTCTTGGATAAAGGGCGTGCATATATCTTTCCACCATTGAAACCGAACCATGATCACCAATGGTTTGAGGTCGACCAGGATTGAATGTTAGTAAGAGCCGAAGACGATAATGTTCAGGTAGATCCTAGTTGTTGGTTGCACCCAAAAATATATACAAGATGTCAAAGACGATAATCTAATAGCAAAACAAACTAAAATCGAACAAGTAAACATCTATCCAGTTATATGCCACCATTAATTATTAAATACAAACCCTACATTTTGACACCCATTAAATGATTTAAATCCAAAAGAATAACAAGAAAACTAACTTATGCCATATAACATGCACCACCGGTCCAACACTGTCAAAACCGGTTACTATTGTACAAAGTTAACAATAGTAACTATACGGATAGAATGAAGAAGAAGATACACAATAATACCCATCGAAGTGGTCCAGGGCTAAGCCCTTCTCATGCACAAGGCAATGAGCCTAATCACTAACTAATTCTCTTTCTCTCCTTCACTAATGACTAAGGGGTGAGCGGGGCACCTTCGGTGACCCAAGTCACCTTAGGGGAACACCGCCGCCATCACTTAGGTGAGGCAATTAGGGGAGCAAGATCGGTGAGAACTCAGGGTGTCGGGGGTGTCCACCGATTTCATATCGGGGACCCCTTTTCCCGATCGGCAAATGCACCGCCATCCATGCGGTGATGTAGAGAGAGGAAGAAAACCGGTGGCGGCTCACCGAAGAGAGAGGGAGGAGAGAGAGAGGCGGCGACCAATCACAGCTTTTCTTTTTTTTTTTTTTTTTAAAAAAAAAACCAATTCACCTAAGAGGGGAGTGCCGCCATCAATTTAAGGTGTTAGGGGAGTTTAAGAGGGGAGTTGACGTGGCACACGAGGATTGGTTGGGCGTAAGAGAGTGGACTCACCTCTTATGTGAGCACCCCTTACACCCTCACCGCATGAAGAGGGAGAGAGATGGTGGGCCAGCCTCATTTTCAACCAATCAAAACATTTCTTTTTTTTTTTTTTTGAATAAAAAAACAAGGGGAGTTAAGAGAGGAGTGGCGCCATCAAATTGAGGGTGTTAGGGGAGTTTATGAGGGGAGTTGACGTGGCATAACCTGATTGACCGTGCGTAAGAGAGGGGACTCCCCTCTTAGGGGAGTGCCCCGTTCACCCTAATGCCTTATTTATAGAAATAGAAATACACTTTACACCCTCCTATAATAGACAAGTGACAATTAACGATAAACCAGAGTATGATTCCTATCATTAACCCTTCTTAATTTGGAACAAAAAAAATTATGAGTGACCTAATTAGAACACTTTTGAAACTTGGTTACTATTGTACAAAGTTAACCCTTCTTAATTTGGATTATTTTTAATGTTTGTTATTGAATATTTGGATTATTTTAGTTTTGAGTGTTGAGTGATTTATAAGAATTTAACAAATGGTGCAATTTTAATTTTGAATGTTGAGTGATTCATAAGAATTTAACAAATGGTGCAATCTAAAATATTAAAATATGTAATAATAAATTGATTATTAACTAACAAAAAAAAAAAATTTAAATCTGTATTCAATAATTTTTGTTCTTTCTTTCAGCCAAAAAACTTTCAAGCCCAAATATAAGAAACAAAAAATCAAACCTGAACCGAACCAATCATGAAAACCAAAAGACTCTCGACACCCCGAGTAGCAGTAATAATAACAATGCTACTGCAGTTACACTTTCTCAAGTATGTCAAAAAAATCTCTATTTTAGTTTTGTTATTTACTTTAGTTATATAACTTAAATTTTATTTATCATTTTTATTATAATTCATTTAAGATTATTGTTTTGTATTTTTACTTCCATACATTTTTAAACTCATTCTCAAGATCAAAACAGCTAACCAACATTAACTGTGATCACTGATCAACACAGAATACAACTGAAGTAAGTCTACACATCAAACAAAAGTCGAAGTTAAAATCTAACAAACAAACGTTTACTTCAACCCATCAACATGTGGGAAAATTACGAAAGCAAAATATAAATGAACGATAACATGGTCAAAACTACATTCCAGTTAATTCAGTTATGGGTCGGTTCACTCGGTTTTCTGCACACCCCAAGTTCCTGCTGACGTGACTCTTGAGAATGCAGTCATCTGTCAATGTAGCAAGAGAGCATTCAGAAAAAAATGACTAATTTAAATGCTGAGTGCATATTTTACGAGTCTTAAAACTTGAATCATAGATATATATATAAGCATGGACGTAAGGTAAATGGAAAGCTTACATTAGCTGGAGACACTCTTGGTGCTGCAGGAAGTTCAGCAGCATGAACATGCGACTGACTGTGACTGTGACTGGAGGAAAACCTCTCGGAAAGCCTTATATTCCCTAAGCCAGTTTCAATCCTTTCCCATTGGCTAGCATCAACGCGTGTCAAAAGGCGACATTTCAACATCTCATACTGAAAAGAAAACTCAGTCTCCGCACGCGCCCTTAAGCTCTGGGGCATCAAGTCCATAGCCGATTCGACGTCACGCCCCACCAAACGAATGACTTCATAGTCTGGATTCCCGCTCTCAACCTGTGCTTTCAGTTCCGCCATTTTGCACTTAATAATCTGAGACGTCAATTTCTCATACTGCAAACTCTCAGCCGCCAACCTGGCTTTCAGCTTTGCGATAACCTGATCTTGCGTTTGCATTTTTGCCTCGTACGTTTCCTTTTGTTTTGCAACAAGTCGATCTCGCCTTTTTATTTTTGCCCTATACATTGTCTTGTACTGGGCAATAATTTGATCGTGCGTTTGTATTTTTGCCTTCTGTTGTGCAATGACTTCGTCTTGCATTCGTATTTTTTTCATCTGATATTCGTTAAGTTGCACGAGTTTTTGAAATTTTTCCTTCCGTTTTGCAATAAGTTGTTGATATTTCATTCGTATATTTTCCGTCTGCTGTCCATTAACTTGAGATTGCATAGGTATCCGTGCCTTCTGTTGTGCAGTAAGTTGATCTTGCCATTGTGTTTTTGCCTCTTGCATTCTCGTCTCTTCGGCCGTTGTTTGTGGTAGCTTATTTTCTGCCTCCAGTTTCGCAACCTTCGTCACTGGGTCACTATCTACCTGCTGTCTTGATCTCTTCTGCGGTACCTTCGATAGAAGCAGATTAATTATGAAGAGGCCGGTTATTGTACAAATTGTCCTAACGTACGCTGTGTACGAGATGCAGTATCAACATGCGATTTTTTTTTTTTTTTGAACATGCAATTTTGTTTTTTTTTCAGCAACATGCGATTTCTTTTTTAACATGCGAAAGTTTTTTTTAACATGCGAAAGTTTTTTTTTAACATGCGATCTTGCCATAGCATACGCTTCGTACGTTAAGGCATTTTGTACGATACACTTTTTCTAATTATGAAAAGGTCGTCTTCAAGGCCGTCCTCGAGAATGATAAAAAAAATTTGGGCCTCGTGCGAGACAAAAAAGTTAGGCCCCTCTCTATAATATAAATTTATCACTTATATATACAAAAATCACAATACAACGATAATTGATTAATTGTTATAAAATAAACAAAACAATAGTAGTGTAGCAAAATGATCGAACTAACTTACTCTAGCAAATCGTGAGACTCTCCTAATGTTTTTGGAAGCAAAGCTCTCCTGAAAATCAAACAATTAAACAAACGCACAATAAAACATTAAAGTTCAAACGTTAAGTTTCATCTTGCAAAAGTTTAAACATCATTAATCGAACTTCAAAGTTTCAAAATTCACACATAATGTTTGAAATGTTACTTTCAAAATCACTAAGTTACAATAAATAGAACTATATTGTTACAAACATCAAAATTCAAAGGCTAATGCCTAACTCTAAAAAAGAATGCAACCATAGGTCGATTTTATGAAACAATAATGCAAAATTATACTTCAACATTAACAATTTCATAACCATAATACCTGATGAGTGATGATGTCGGCCCAAAACCTCCCTTGAATTGCTTGAAGGATCGCTATTCGGTGATGTTGTTGAATGTTGTTCGTCTTTTTTTCCCCGCCAACAGTGAATCAGGGAGGGGCCCAAATCTGATTTGGGTAATTAAATGGAATAATAATGGATGTTTGATGGATTATTGTTTAATTGGGCCTAAATCACAAATTCAAAGCTGATTATGATTTATAAGGTTTTCTGGCCCAGATGTCCAGTTAAGAAGTTAAATGTAAATGCAATACGGGGTCTTTCATTAAATCTGATTATAAGGTAACGTAGTATATAAAAACTTTGGGCCCCTTTCTGGTTTGGGCCTTGTGCAGTGGCCCGACCTGCACAGGCCCAAAACCGCCCCTGGTCGTCTTTTCCAAATCCTGATGTATTCGCTACAGTTGTGTCACAGGACAAAGTAAAAACTAATAGCATTCGACAAATACTAATTAATAATATCTGCAACTTCACTAATAAATAAACTTCCCAAAGGTCAAAAAGCGTTTTACAAGTATACGATGACAAATACGGAGAGCATGCGGTCATGTAACATACCTGAGGTAAATCCATGATGAAAGTGGCATTTGGAGAGTTCTCAAGAAAATACTTTCGGACTTGAGTGGGTATTGTTGGTATACAGTCCCTTTGCTTCAGCTGTGTCGGTGTCGTATTTATCTTCAAACACTTCAAGTTATCAAAAGGGCAAGGTTCACCGGAGAGTTGATCCAAGCATGAAGAGAGACTCTAGATACAAATGCAAATACACATAAACAACTGAGGCTTGTTAACAATAAAGTCAAAGGGATTAATAGTTGATGCAAACTAAGCAACTAAACCGTAAACAAAGTTTAAAAGAACGGAAATGAGTTTCGAGGCGTTTTCCCTTCGCCTCACAAGGTGTAAGTCTCAAGGCGAAACGAGGCGTAAGGCCGAGGCGGTATTAATAAATAAAAATAAAATTATATATATTATAAATATAATAATACTAACTAATTTCATCATCAGATTCATCAAAAACACACTTAAAAAAGACATGAAATGCTTGAAATTGACACAAAAAGTCAAAAACATCAAAAACAACTATCAAACTCCCCTGAGGCACACCTGAGGCGCAGCTTTCTTAGCGCCTCAGCCCCTCTGAGGCGCATATACATTAAAAACACCATGAGGCGCGCCTCAGACTTGTTTTTTGCCGTTTCGCCTCGAGGCACGTGCCTCAAACGTCTTTTTAAAACCATGACCGTAAACCTTGTCTTTATCCCTGCGCATTAAAACTGGATCCACTCTACACTGCGTAAACATTATAACAAACGACAGTAAAACAACTAGTAATAAGTGACATAACCCTTGTATACCTCAATGACGTCCACGTCAAGGATCAGAAATTTAACAGTACGAAGCGTCCGGAACAATTCAAGTAGACTAGGAACATGTCTTTCCTTTCTCAGCCTGCTATTCGACATAGAGATATTCACTTTCTCTAAAGCATTAAACCCCTCCAAACACAAACGCAGAAAATTAGAGCTTGCAGCCAGTCCTTCAGAGCAAATGGCAACCGACGCTGATGCCGTCAGCGTCTCAAGTTGAGGGGTAACCATGTTAAGAACCTTCGGCAATACAGAAGCTTCCGTAATTGTGAAACTAGAAAGGTGTGGAGCACAAACGTTGAAAACCTCCAAACCTTTCATCGAACACTGATGTAAAGTGACGTCTTTTAAGTTCACACATTTGTAAAAAAGATTGAGGTTTTTCTCACTACCGTCACCTAACCGGATACACGTAAGATTCAGAGTTTCTAAAGCGGGAAAATCCCAAGCCGAGTTCGGTGTACAGCTTCTGCACATAGCGAATGGATTAACAAGAGTGACATGCTTAAGTGTGCGAGAAACAAAAAGGCATTGCGGGAGTTCATGTGCGGTCCCATTGTGCCACAAAGTCAGTTGCTTTAGATTTCTTAAGTATGCATAGTTAACAATATCCGTAACAAAGGGGCGTGTCAGGGATCCTCTAAACTTGAGTGTAAGCGTAGAAACTTCCGTAAGGCTGTTGCGGTTAGATAGTGCATGCGCCGCAAACTTGCCAAACCTATGCAAACTATCGAATGTGTCGCTGTTTAAGTTAAGTTGAGGCATTAAAGTCCAAAGATGCTTCCATTTCAAAGACAATGCACTTGTCTGAACGGCGTATTTCAGGTCAAGGAAAGAGAGAATGTGATGTATGATATCATCTGGTAAATTGCTTATTCTGTCGTCGTCTTCTGTAATGACGCTTGCTCCGTCACTTATCGATTCCATCTGCTCACCACTCTGCTCAATCCACAAATCTAGATATGATCCTGTGTTGCCTTTAAAGAGCTGAACTGTTTTAAAGTATTATCAACCCATTAGTGAAAAGTAGCTAATGAAACAATGAAAACTCGAAACAATAACATATATAAGATAGAAAGATAAAGGAACAAAAATGGGTATGATAACTTGAAAATCCATTTAAATTAATACTACTGATGCTTTGTTTATGAAAATGCAATATCATATAACATGGTCAAACTTATAGAACTATGTTCAATTGAGAAAGCAACTACAATTTCATACCTGTATTCATTTTTTTTGAGTAAATTGTTTTTTTAGTACCTATGTTTTAGTGGTTTTAGCCACTTGAATCCAAAATCTAAAAGTTTAACGCACTGAGTTACTAACCGTTCATTTTATAATGTTTTGAGTCCAATTTTTCAACACATGTACTTTTGATTTTGGACTCAAATGGTTAAAACCACTAAAACACAAAGACTCAAAATGTTATAAAATGAGTAGTTAGGGACTTGAAACGTTAAACTTTTTTATTTTAGACTCAAGTGGTTAAAAGCAATAAAACACGGACTCAAAAAGTAATTTACTCTCTTTTTTAATCATCACAGTCACAAAAAACAAGAAAATAAAATGCTAATGACAAAAGGAAGATATGAAGTACCAAAATCGCTAAAATAATCGAACTATAACTTCATACCTATATTCACTTTTTTTAATCATCCAAGTCACAAGAAAATAATAAGGGCATGTTTGGGTAAGTTTATTTAACTAAAAATGAAATTCTTTTTTTTTTTGTTAAAAGTACTTATTGACTTATGAGTTTCTAAAAAGTAGTTTTTTAAAAAAAATGTATGGATTAGCTTATATGGTGGGAAAAAACCAATAAGCCAAAAAGTTTTGAAAAGTCAGGATATATGCTAGTTTTTTAAAATGACTTTTCCACTTTAGGCAAAAAGTTATTTTGAAAAACTCTTTTCCTTTGTCCAAACATTATTTTGACTTATTGGCTTTTTGAAAAAACCAAAATAAATCAATAAGTTGTTTTAAAAAGCTTAGCCAAAACATGCCCTAAAATGCGAATGACAAAACGAAGATATGAAGTGCCAAAATGGCTAAAATAATGGCAAAATTGAACATATTTTGAATGATTTACCCCAAAATGTGAACCTAAGCTTTAAACATTGATAGTTAGTCTAGGTCAAAATAAATCATTCATGTCGGTTAACTTGGCGTGAAACAAAACATAATAGGGTTTGAAAACCCAAACCCCAAAAATCAGCAATTAAATGTGCAAATGCAAAGAAGAGAGTGAGAAAAAGAGAACTTATTGTAAGGAGTTTGTGTGGAATGTAGAACTCGATCAATGGTGAGTGTCTCCCAAAGAAGAAGTGAGACCTAGACGACGTATGTATGTACGGAAGAACCGAATAAAAAGAATCCGAATTTGAGCGGGAACAAGTTGGAAAATTCGAGGGAGCGGGAGTAAAAAAAAATTTGAATATTATATTAAATTTTCAGGTAATTTACTTTGATGTAAAAAAAAAATTACTTTGATGTAATTATATTTATCTACGTATCGTAACAATTATGCTCAAAACGTGGTTGTGACTACTGACTAGCAATGTACAACTAGCTAAAACACAAATGTATATGATAATATTAAAGTTGTTTCACGGTTTATTTTTTTATATATAAAATGAGATCTTTTTTCTTTTTCGCTATTTTAATCATGTAATGTAACGACATAAAATTTCGAATATATTGTTGCGATGTGTACCTTTTTACCTATATTTGGTACAATTTTTATTCATATTCAAACAAGTCAAATATAACTGATTTTTATTGTTTACCATGGCGAAGTGAAACAATCGTGTGTCCAAACAACATGAGTATCAATACCAGTATTTGTATAACAACAATTAAAAAATGATTACTCTTCAATGAAGAGTAACTTATTCTTGTTTTTATTTAGTTATTATAATTACTTGTAACCATATTTTGTTTTCATCTTATAACATTTAAATTTAAAATACGATAGTTTTATAAAGTCCCGAATATGTAGTTGCAATGTTCTTATTTTTATCTCTATGTCAATATAAATTTTACTCAAAACCGAGTTTTGAATAGTACTTTACAAGTGATCAAATCGCAAACATAAATCGATTAAATAAGTGACGTTGTTTTCTTGTTTCCTTTTTTAATAATGTAATATAACGCTTTATAAGAATTTGAATATAATGTTGCGCCGTTCTTATTTTTATCTACGTTTCTATACAAGTATTATTCAAAATCGATTAAATCATTTATAAATGACTTTTTTGTTCTTTAAAGTGACGAACCGATACGATAACTAAACATCGGTGATCAATATCGGTACTGTTATTTATTTATATGGTTCTCTCAACGTTCCGATATAAATTTTGTTGAAAATAGAGTTGTATTCGCTACAAAGTTTTTTTTTTGGTATGGTAAGCTATAGCGAGTGCCGGTAACGTATCGATATTGTGAGTGTGACGAACTAAACCGATACTGTTCAAACAACATCGATATTAGTACATGTATTCGTTTTTTATAGTAAACACGTGTCAATATCCTCTTTGGCGTATCTCTTTCGGTTGTTATTCCAAGTGTCTGTGTCGTTCTCGTATTTTGACGAACCAACCCAATACCGACTTTGTATACAAACTTAATTTTTTTAATAAAAAAATATACAGCATAAACCTACCTCTATCAACTCATGTTTTAACGAGTTTTCTTTTAGTAACGCCGTTACAATTTTGTCATGAAAGTTTAGTAAACTCTGTTAATTAATAGCGATCATATATTCCGTCAGTTTTTTTCCTTGGCCCAGATCTTGACCATTGAAAAGCCCATTAATGACATGATTATGACCTGCAGAAAATACGTTACAGGACAAAAAAATATTAAAGTTAGTCAGTTTGACTTGAATAGTCAAAATTGTTTACCTTTATTTGACTACAAAATGTATAAAAAAGCCAACTTACTGATATTGCTGGAGGGATGCTCACAAGTGGATCTTTGAAGAAGTTATTAGCTAATGCAAGTGCCAACAAGCTGCTCTGCATACCTACATAAAAATGTATTCATTTTATGTTATACGAAACAGTTTTGCGTTTTGTTGTCATTTTCATCCTTGCATTTAGCAAATTATTGCGACTTTCATCCCTAGAAATTTGGCCCTCAGGAATGAAAATGGTACGATTTCAAACTTTTTGGATGAAAATGACATCTCAGGGACGAAAGTGGTAAAAATGGTCCAACCTCAAGGACGAAAATGACATTTTACTGATAAAAGTATCTTAATATTTTCACTTTAAAACCACATTATGGGTAGCAATTTTTTTTGTTTAATATTTACGTAGTTAGAGATAAAACATAACCTGAATTGACCCATTCTCAAATAAACAGGTTGAAGTTGCTACCTGTTTCGTAAGATAACGTTCTTTGGAGCGGTTCGACATCAGGCTCGTTGCGGAAGACAATGCCCGTAAATGAGTGTCCTAGGATGAATCCCGACAAATGAAACGCGAACATAAGCAATGCAATAGTTATCCCAAAAGGGGATACAATTGACTTCATGTTGATTGCTAATGGAGCTCCAATGCAGAAAAAGTTCACCACAAGTGCTATTGGAGGCAGAAACGGGCGAATCGCACTTGAAACTCGAGGAAATAACCTGTGAAACATGAATTCAATAGCACACTTGTTAAGACTTTTGGTCTCAAAGAAGTGTGTTAAAAATGTACACTTTGACTTTTGAGGTCAAACAATACTACATTCAAATGGAAAAATGATACAAATTACATCACAGGTTCAACAATTACTGTTTCAAACTAGTACTTGGTTATAATATTAGATAAGTTTTATAAAAAAAAGATTCAAAAAGGTTCCAAATTCATATCTTTTTTGTAATTTAAAAAATTGTGTCATTGACCCGAAAAGTCAACATTATCTTACCGATTAAGAAGCAAGCTAGCAACAACAGGCGAAACGACAATCTGGAGAATATTGGAAACCATTCCATGTACATCAATCGGCAGCCTCTTTCCAAGAAGCAAAAGGGTCAACAACGGTGTGACAAAAACCGCAGAAGCAGTCGACAACGATGTCATAACAATGCTTAGAGGTGCCATTTCCGGGTCAGTTAGAAAAGTGGCATAGTTCGAGAGAGTTGCCCCGCTAACGCAAGACGTTAGCATGATCCCGTGACCTGTATCAAAATTTCTTGAAATTAAACTTCCATTTTATTTTTTATTTCTTTTAAAAAAAAGGAATTTTGAGAGAAAGATCGTACTTAAGGCGGCTGGAAGCCCGAGTAGTGTCATGGAGAGTGTTCCAAAAAGGTAACCAAGAAATGGTTTTAGAACATATTGACCAACATAACCGGCAAAGATAGGTGCTGGTCTCCTAAATGCTTCAACAAAATCTTTTTCCTTTAAGTTAAGTCCAACTGCAAACATTAAGAAACCTATAGCTGGGGCATAGTACCTGCATTATGGTCATGCTTCATATTAAAAAAGAACATCAAAACACCAACAACTTCAACCAAAATTTCCTTAAGTTATGCTCACATCATTTTCTAGCATTCTATGTTATGAAATAAGTTATTTATTCAAGCATTTATTTAGTTATCTTGTTTAATATTAAATTGTTGATTTAAATTTCCTTTAATTCGACTATAGCTATAGCTATCAAATTAAACATCTTGAGTTAACTGTCATTTTCGTCTATATGATTTGTTCACTTTTACCATTTCAGACCATTTTTTTAAAATGTACCAGTTTCCCCCCTGACATACTGGAAACGTACCACTTCAGTCCAAAAATTAAAACTCAGTTAAGTCAGACAAGTTAAATGAAGGGTATTATTGTCAATTCATAAAATAAGGTGAAAATAAAATATATATGAATTAACAATAATATCCTTCATTGAACCTGTCGGACTTAACTGGGTTTTAATTTTTTGACTGAGGTGACACGTTTCTAGTATGGCAGTAAGGAAACTGGTGCATTTTTTAAAATTGGCTTGAAATGGCAAAAGTGAACAAACCTCGGGACGAAAATGACAGTTAACTCTAAAATCTTTTTTTTTTTTTTAGTTTTTTTGTATATGTAAAAAGTAGCATGTTGTAGTAGTTATGTTGAAATGTTTTTTTTATTTTAATTTATTATATGTGATTATCTTGACGTATATGCCTAAAGCTCGGATTCGGGTGATTTATTATTTATAAATATAACTTAACATAGTATAACAATATATAATCTTTAATTACTTAATTCATAATTTTATATATAATATAATAATAATATTTTGCAACTATATATATTATAAAAAATAAAATTTATTATATTAATATAAATAGTATATTTGTTTAGGCTGATAAGCCTAGTCAAGCTCGTTACCTGAACCTCAAATTCAGACTAATTTATTGAATAATCTCTAATTTAGGCACGTCCTTGTTTAAACTTGACATGTTTCAAGCTTTTAGCAAGCTAATATGGTGTAACCTACTAACGGCGGCTTCCCGTTTGGCTCGCTAACTCAAATGAAACAAATATATCATAATCATAACCACCAGTTTAACCACCCGATCAATGTTTACCTGCTTGTAAACCATGTGAATGAAGACGGACGTATGAACGCCAAAATCGTACTAATAAGAACCACTTGAGGCAATATCGAATTCGCATTCTGCAAAACCTCAAGAACAGATCTCGTCTTCACAGATTTCTGCAACAATCCAATCAATTTCAAATCACAAACTAACACATTACATATATATATTTTTTTAAACTTTTTATATATTTTTCTAAATATATATAGGGGCCTATTTTTTCTACTGCCCCGCTTCTGAATTTTTCAGGGATTCTCAGGGACGGCCTAGAAAACAATTACCTGAGTTAGTTTTGGTGCGTATTCCGGAATCTCATCTGAATCAAACGGATTCGCAGTTCTACTTGAAACACATCTTACTATTAACGATCTAGATCGGAGACTAACCGGAGATCCTAAGCAACGGTTTCCTGCAAAATGAAGCAATGTTTTATAAATCAGTTAAACAAATCTATACGCAATATTTTACACGTTAATAATAAATGATAATGAATGTGTGTGTGTACCTGTGGAGGAGATTGATGAGGGTTTTGGCGGGAAAGATGGAAAAAGTTGTTGGTTATGGTGATGAAGCTGAAGCTGAAGAAGATTAGTGTAGATACTAGTCATGCTGGTGACGGTTTTTAGTTTTGTCACTAAAGGTGCAGATGAATGAAGGAAGGAATAAATAAATACAGAGAATGTATGTGGTGCAGGAATAAATAAAGAGAAATGTAGGTGTCCATGTTTGACAATTGATGATGAGTCAAACTTTTGATTCTTTTCTAAGCACTTTTAGTTGAATGAACTCACGCCGCCACCATGAATAATATTAGGTGTCTATATATATATATCAATATGTAATATCTCATACGATAATTAGTGAAATCTTATTTTGATTGTATTATTTTGTATATGTTAGAGTGATAACAATATAAATGATCTATGAGTTTGGGAGACAGTGATACGAGTTTGTTAAAAATTTGAATTGAGTTGAATTGAGTTGAGGTTGTATGAGTTTACATCAAAGCTTTTATATATCGAGTTTGTGTTTAAACGGTCTTGCTATAATTGTTTGAATATTTTAGTACTAACGTAGGGATGATATCGGTAGCGAAATTCGCTAAAAAATGGGTATTGGTACCAGTACCGAAAACGTTGGATATGGTACCGGTCTTTGTGTGTAAAATTCGGTAAAATACAAGTACCGAAAACATCAAAAAGTAGGTGTTGAATCATTACCCAAAAAAAATCAATACGGGAAATTCGTATGATACCAGTACCAAGTCCCAAATATCCATCCCACTGTTAAAAAAATTATATGATACAACAAAACTAATATAAAAATAATAAAAATTCTTTATGATGATGATTGCACATATTTAAAATTATATAAAATCAGGTTTACTAATAAAATTCATGTAATGTATGGGATTTTAACCTAATAAATTAATAATGCAAATGTCTCAAGCATGTAAATAATTTATGAATCAAGCTTGAAACTAAACAAACTCAAATTCAGTAGAATTTGAGCTTATATGATAGTGACGACGAGGATCTCCGCTTGGGCTCCTCGTTCGGGCTCATCGCCCTAGATTGGTGGCTGGGCTTGAGCCCACTTGTGCCTTTCTCGGTATGTTTAGTTGGTTTGAGTGGGCCATGTCCTGATAAGCCCACTCTTGGGTCGGCCCATTAGGGCTATGGCCCAAATGTCTCACTATATAAAGAAACTCTCTTCTCCAAAAAGGGACATATTACATCTCCCACCACTTGAGGTTACTACTTCCTCCCCTTCTCTCATATTACTCATGTCCCTCTATTCCCTCTCTACAAATTATACTTGCACTTATAACATCTTCACCACACAAGATACTGACTTGAGCGTCGGAGTGCCCACGGGGTGAACCCCCTCGGGCCCTCTAACTAGAGTTTCATGTGGATGCAGCCTGGGATCCGACACTCCGCAAGAGGAATTGTCACCGTGACAACGAGAGGATGAACCTGAACCGGAGCTCACCGAATCTAAGGTTAGTACCGCCAAACCCTCTGAACGACCTCAGGGATTTGGGGATTCGACATTGGCGCCATCCGTGGGACCGAGCACAAGCGTGTCTCGGTTCCTTCTTACAAACGCCTGGATCTGTCCTCTCCGCGATGTTCAGATCTGCACTTTTAGCTCCGGTTAACAGGTTCCACACCTCTATCTTGTAAACTGTTCTATGCAAATAATTTGTTGGCTATTTAGAATTTTACTTACAGATCTTGAAAAGTTATCAGGTTTATACCCAAAGAAAAGATAACTACAGAATACAATTTTTTAAGACATCAAAGAAAAGATAACTGTAACAAACTTTGGTTTTGATATAATCACTTGCTTGATAAAATATGTTCACTCCATAGATTGCATATATAATGCTCAGTTGGTGCAAGCACGCACTTTGCCGTACTTTCTTACGACAATACAAGTGTGTACTCAACAAAAGGATAATGCTCAATTAGCAAAAAAAAAAAAAAAGGTAAGTCTTTAAAGTGATTAGAGATGGTGCATTAGACGTACGGTACATGGAGTAGTGCATAAGTTACAAACAATCGGTACCCATCAAAAAGTGTGCTAACACACCTAGAAATAGAACTACGGACTTTTATTTTTGAAAGAAACGTAATGAGTTTTTCTCTCCAAAATATTACATTTTTACGGATAAAAAACCATGGATATACGGTGCAAAGTTTTGTTGATCAAAAATAAAAAATAAAAACATTTCAAGATCATGCTGAAAATGTGGGGCTCATAAAACATTACTCTAAAGAACTGTGGTTTGGATTATCTTTAGGGTAACAGTGTGTTATGACCAATGTAATAAATGAAAGAGACTTTCTCTCTCACATAAGGTTTTGTCATAGATTATGACATGTGACTTTTCACAAAAAGTTATCATCATACGTATTTTACTCTCTCTGACACTTTAAAGACAAAAGTAAAAAAGAGAAGGGTAAAAGAACAGAAATATTGTTCGAGCATAACTTTTTAGTTAGGGATATGGTTGAGTATTTACATGTATCTCAAAAGTACAAGCACATGCCAACACCTCTAAACATTCAGCATAATAAGATATACTGATACGTATACACACCCACGTTTTGAGGAAAATGAAAATATGAACTTTTCATAACCTTCACACTTTTATAAGTAATACTTGAATTTTTATTTATAAGAAAAAAAGGGGGGAAAATGTACAAGTCATATTGCACATGGCACACCCCCTTTTTGTGAAAAAGACACTTTTTTGACATGATGCGACCCTTTTTCTTGGAAACATGTGATGCCTCACTCTTATCAATGTGGTAAAGTTTCCCTATGAAAAGAAGGTTACTTTGACTTTCTTATGAAAAAATAATAATATTTTGCTAGTACAAGGCCCTTCCACCTGGCCTTTCACCAGGTCCTTCCACCGGGTCCTTCCCCGGGTCATTCCTCAGGCCCTTCCACCTGGCCTTTCCCCAGGTCCTTCCACAGGGTCCTTCCCCGGGTCCTTCCTCAGGCCCTTCCACCTGTCCTTCCTCAGGTCCTTCCACAGGGTCCTTCCCCGGGTCACTCCTCAGGCCCTTCCACCTGGCCTTTCCCCAGGTCCTTCCACCGGGTCCTTCCCCGGGTCCTTCCTCAGGCCCTTTCACCTGTCCTTTCCCCAGGTCCTTTCACAGGGTCCCTTCCACTAGCCCCTTCCTCAGGTCTCTTCACAAGGTCTTTCCTCAGACCCTTCCGCCAGGTCCTTTTCCATACCCTAACACAAAACATTTACGCAAGGCCTTTCTCCGAAGTCTTGCATCGTACACCACTTCTAACACAGATTTATTGTTCCCATTACAACGTTGTTAGGGTACGTATGCTACCCCCTTAATGATATGATGACATCACGTCTTCACAAAAAGGCACAAGCACTTGTACACACAACACAACATGTTTAATACATAAGTAAATTGATCTTTGGTATGACTTACCTCTTTGAAAGTGTTTTCGTGGCAAGTATCGAAGTATGAACATGAGCAACACAAAAAGCTATTAGTCACGATCTACGGGATAGGTCGACAAACGCTAATATTGGACTGGATGATATGTACCAGAGAAACAAGGCATGATCTTTGAAAAGACATTGAAAAATAGCGATCACCTTAAACATCCTTAAACAAGGATATAGCTTCGGGTAGGAGGAAAGTGACACAACATTAGTAAAAGCAAGAAATACCTTTGTGCAACATTGAACTGGGGGACTAGTATTCTAGGGGGATATTGTGGGACAAAGTTTTTGCTAACCTCGGGCTACTCTCATTCAACAAAGAATCATCTGCCGGATACATCTATCAGTTATATCCTTGCGTGCTATCGTGTCTCGGATAAAGACATCACTCATTAGAAGTGGTTATGATTTAGAAGACTTCCGATACTCATCAAAAGTAACTATGTTTTTCACTCACAACTGAGGGTCTAGACAGACGGGCTCAGGGACAGCCTATTTTATAAGATTCAGTATTGCCAACTACGCTTAACAACACTGAACTGGGGAGCTAGCATGGTATAACACCACGGGATCCTATATTGAAGACTTCTCGAAAGGATCTTTATTTTTGTATTACCTCATCCGAAAAGGATTAAGCCCCACCATAAGTTCTCATGTTCGAAGATCTCAAAAAAAAAAAAAAAAAAAAAAAAAGAGGGAGGGGGAATGGGCAAGGACTGCCTTACTAATTCCTCCACTGGAAGAAAAGAAAAGCCTGGGTTGTGTATTTGGCTCCTTCCCTAAAGAAAAAAAATCAGAGGATCACGTTATCAATCCTCCATTTGAAGAAAGGAAGAGTCTGGGCTACGCAGCTGACTCCCCTCCTGAAGGGGAAAGAATCGTCGGACTATGTTATTAGTCCTTAAGAAAAATCCAGACGCTCTACTTGAAGACGGAAGACTCCTTGGACTACGTTGTTGGTACTTGAGGAAACCCTGGACGGTCCTTCCCTGAAAAAGAAAGAACCCTTGAGCTGTATTATTAATCCTTTTCTTGAAGAAGGAAAGAACCCGAGCAGTACAACACGAGAGGTAAGTTCCCAACACTCATATTCTGTATTCAGATGGAAATAAGCTCCCTCCATCAGCTCCCATCTACAAAGATTCTACAGGGAAAAAGAAAGAAAGGGAAACCTTAATAAGTGCATCTTCGCTTTAGGGGAAAGTGAAGTCCTTCTACGGTCTTTCGTGCTCAAGAAACCCTGGTCTCCTTGAACAAAACGATATTCTCTCCTAAAGACTAAAGCATTTCGGAAGTGTCACACCCCGAATTTCCACGTGTCACCGGTGGGCCCGGTGGGGGTAACGTGACGTAGTTGATAACATCACAGTCAAACAACACAATATATAAATGCACAGCGGAAGCAGAAATAGATTCATTTCAACTTTACATAAACGTAATATTTAATATCACAAGTAGTTGAAACAGATCCACAGGCGGATCAAATAAAATAGGATAAATGTTCAACAGACTTTAGACGCCTAGAACTTGCAAGATTCCTTACTAACGCCCTGAGCAGCTTCCAGCCTATTACGTACTTGTACCTGTCACTTAGACTTTGGAAAATACGTCAGTTTTCACTGGTAAATACACTCAACTGACTCATTTGAAAAGAGTTTATGAAAATTGGTTTAGGCGCACAAGGCATAAAACTATTTTGACACTCGATTAAGTTGCACAAGGCAAGATTAATCTTTTATACTTGGGACAAACTATATCTCATGTTATCAGTTTTACATAACTTGCTCTACATGCGGGGCCCGGTCCTATGCCGGTTCAAGATTAACCGACACACCACTATTCCCTTATTGGGAATCCCTTATTGGGTATAATCAAATAATAAGCATGAAGCATCTGTCAGGTGTATGCCTACACCCCGTGCTTAGGTCGTGGCCATTGCAATTAATGAGTCAAGGATATCCAGGACACGGTCGCATTAATCCCCAATGTTTCAGTCAAGCAATACGAATTAAAAACAGGTTATTTGGACTTCCCGACACATTGGTCTTCGAATCCCATACCTGACCATGCGGTATTTATATTACCGTATCCCAAGCCCGTAATAGGGAAAATAAGTTAAGAGTATTTACCTGAGCTAGCTCCTGTCTTAAATTGCAAGAATTATAATAACTCAGCCGTATTCACTTAAGTAAGCGTAGGTACAATTTACCGGAAGGCTCTAGTCTGGAACGATGGTATAAATAACCAATTAGAATACTAACGGGTCTTTAATTTAAGCCTAAGCTTAGACCGGTTAGTTTTAAGGAAATATACGGTTCAAGCGCAAGATTAAGCGAAGACCGGATAGAACGTGATTTAGACCCGACAAGTTTGAATACTTGTATAATATGGGTATACTAAATACATTCTGGATTTTGAGACAAAAATGATAACGTTTGACCCGTTTCGGTCAATTTATGCAAACTAGTTACATAAACCGAACCGAGCGCTAAAGAGCGTTACGGGTAGGCAAAAGAGTCATATGCAAGTTCCCTGAGATAATATGCTTCTAATATGATATAATATCAGTAAGTTAGGTTTTATATTGCCCGGAATAATTTTAAACTCAATTTATGCCTTATAAGGGCATTTTGGTCATTTAAAGGATTATACAAGAGTCAAATTAGAAATCTGAGTTTCGGGTCTGGTTTATACAGAAAATATACTTAATATAACATATTATATCAGTAGGGTATGACCCATATACCAAATTTATCATTTAAAACCAAACTATGCACCGTAGGGGTATTTTAGTAATTTCACAAGGGCTAAAAATGCCAAAAACTGGAAATCTGAGATCATATACTTATACTTACTGTTATTATATGAAAATAGGCTAATTACATCAGTAGGTATAAGTCTTACATGTTTAAAACAAGTATAACGCTTACTATGCGCTTAAAACGCTAAATATGCGATCTAAGGGCGTTTTCGGGTTTTCAAATTAAATCTGAGATTTTTATATTTCCAGAATACTTAAAATAATTTATTCATCATATAAAATCAGTAGAAAAAGGTTTCGGGTCAAAAGGATGTATAAAACTCATTTTATGGCTAAAACGGTCAAAACCGACATAAGCCGAAATGACTAGGCGATCTAGGATCCGTTCAGCCAAAAATTAATTAAAAATCATTAAAATTCCCAGAATATTATATTACTTCTGTTGGTAAAGAGTTTCGTATCAAAACGTGGCCAGAAACGGGTTCTACGCGAAAAGGACCGTTTATGTAAATTTATAATATAGTTTTACGCTAATGGCCATAACTCAAAATCTGGACCACCAACTGATCCGAAATTTTTGGTGCAAGTTTATATATTAGAAATAAAGATTTCTACTCTTTCACTTTTCCAAAAATCACGTTTTATATCAAAAAGGGCAAAATAGTCAACTTTATGCATAAATCGGAAACATGCATTCGAATCGGCTAAGCATAGACTTATGACATAAAATTTCCAGAAAGTTTAACTAAAATAAAAATAGTCAAGAATGCTCTAAAATACAGATCTCACACATGCATGTACGGATCCGAACCGATAGTTTACGAAAAAGTCGTTTATTAAGACTTTCGGTTCCAATCCGGGTTTACACTAAAGATCGTCGAGTTGATCGTGGTAAAATACATTCTTATATTCATAATAAAGCTTTCTATGAAGATCAAACAGATTGCATGTCATCTATATCATTATTCATGTCATTTTTCACAAAAATCGCTTCTGTTGACTTTTTAGAAATAGGTTTGACTCGACATTTAGCATGCATGTAGTGGGAATCAGAGAGTACCCTTTAGAGGGTTTGTTTCCCATAATATTACCAACATGTATCAGGTTTCAATTCGAGAAATGACTGATTGAAACCCGTTTAATCAGAAAGTCAAAGCTTATGAACACCCAGTTTGACTTTTAGCAATAATCAAGGTAATAACGGATTAAAGATTGAATTGAGAGCTTACAAGAGTCCTATAGGTGTTTAGTGAACACTAGGATTCGGCCTTGATGATCAGATTAACTCCAGAAAGTCTTGAGAACCTTTGCAAGTCTTGAGAGCTCTTGTTCACAATGAAAATGTCCAAGAAATGAGATGATAATCTGATTTAAAGGAGGATCCAGAGCATTTGAAGTAGGTTACTGTTGTAGTAGCCATGCATGGCACTTGATTGGAGCATTTGGAGGCAAGACCAGCTGTTTACAACCCAAAATCGGACCCAAATCAGCCTATATTGCAAATTCTATCGCTGGCAGACCCACGCGGCCCGCTTGGGCTTTACCAGGCGGGTCGCCTGACCCCTGGTTCAGCCAAACAAGTTTCATTCTTGGCAGAAATGGTCCCTGAGCTAGTACGCGATGTTTCGGCTACTTTTCTCGACCCGTAAACCCCCAAACTTGATTTCTAAGAACCTTAGGACTTTTACCAACATGGAAATGTCCTCGGAACATTTTGCGCTCAACCGAAAAACCCTGAAATTCGACGTTGACGCTTTTAGTCCTTCAAGTACGGTTTTGGCCATAACTTTCTCATACGTTGACGAAACTTCATGAAATTTTAACCACATATTCTAGTGAGTATATTTTAGCTTCTCAAAGCTTCGGGTCTGCCAAAAGTTCACTCAGAGGTATAAATTAAACATGTTGACACTTTTGGCCCCTATAGTTTGCAATACTTCACTTTTGTGCAATTTCCGCGTCGTATGATCCATGAACCATCCGTTTAAGGTTATAAACATTATGTAGGGTTATCATAGAGTCTATTTATCCATTGTTGACACTTTGGACCCTTACGTTCCATAGTTTTCACTGTTTGTCACTTTTAGTCCCTCTAAAGTATGTTTTCACATAACGGAACCTTATGACACGTGTCAAGACATTATTGGACGAAATTTTTTTTTCGAGGTGTTACATCCTCACCCCCTTAAAAGAAATCTCGACCCCGAGATTTATTCAAACAAATGGGGATATTTTTCTTTCATCGTGGATTCCACTTCCCACGTGTATTCGGGACCTCTACGGGCATCCCACTTGACCTTAACAATAGGCACGTGCTTCCTTCGAAGCTTCTTTACCTGTCGATCCTCAATCGACAAAGGTTTTTCCACAAATTTTAGACTTTCGTCTATGTGTATATCTGTATGCGGTATAACCAGTGAATCGTCAGCGAAACACTTCTTCAAATTACAGATATGGAACACATTATGAATAGCACTAAGCTCCTCAGGCAAGTTTAACTTATAAGCGACTGCCCCGACATGTTCGATTATCTCGAAAGGTCCTATGTATCTCGGGCTTAGCTTGCCTTTTGTTCCAAATCGCATTACACCTTTCCAAGGTGATACCTTAAGCAACACTTTATCACCTACATCGAAGTGAAAATCCTTGCGCTTAGTATCCGCATAACTTTTCTGCCTATCCCTGGCAGCTTTCAAACGATCGCGAACCTGAACGATCTTGTCTGTCGTCTTGAAAACGATTTCTGGTCCTGATAGTTGGACATCTCCAACTTCTGCCCAACATATAGGCGATCTACACTTCCTACCGTATAAGGCCTCAAAAGGCGCGGCCCTAATACTAGTATGGTAGCTATTTTTATAGGAGAATTCTATCAAGGGTAGGCGGTTATCCCAACTGCCACCTAAATTAATCACACATGCTCGAAGCATGTCTTCCAATGTTTGGATGGTACGCTCGCTCTGTCCGTCTGTCTGCCAACCGTTATGTGACAGTGCTTCTTGACTTATTGGCGAAACATATCCTTTAATCCTTAGGGTGTAATACGTTGCGAGCTCCACCAAGCTCCTTAAATAGGTTTTAGCTCATAAGTTATTTGATCTCGATATATTCGTTTACTTCGAATGGTTTCATATATTCAGAGCTTACTAGCCTGACAATTAACAGCTTGGCACACCTTTCCAGGGTGATATCTTTTGTTGAACCTTATTTCTTAGCAAAAAACCTAGAAGGTTTGCTATTTCCATGAATCCTTGATTCTCTGCCGAATACTGGCAACTTATAGATGGTTATGGATTTGCTCAATCTTATTCGTTGTTCCCAAGGCAACCTTTAGATCCTGATAATTGGACTTACCAATTCTCTGCCTAGCAATAGATGTTTAACATCTTATCTTTACAAGGTCTCCCAAAGGAGCAGCGTTGCTACTTATATAACAACTATTACCGAAAAGCTTATCTTAAGGCGATATGGTTATTCCAATCACTGCTTGACTAATCTCAAAGAATAGTTGTTCCTTACAGCTAGTCGAATAAATCGACGATCCTGGCAGAAATCTGGGGATTCCTAGTTATTGCCTAAATAGGGTTGCGGTAGTCAATGCATAAGCAAGATGAACCGTCTTTCTCATTTACTAAAAATCGGAGTTCTTAGAACCTTGAATTTTGGCTTTACGAAACCTTATCCAAAACTTATTTATTTGGCTCTTAGTTCTTCCTATTTCGTTGGTAATAACAGACATAAGATTCTTACAATAACTGCAGCCTTAAGCGGGATGTTTGTCCTAACATCCTCTTGCCTCTCAGAAGGTAAACATGATAATTCTTATAAAGAAGCTAATTATGACACATAGAGATGTTAGAGATTTCCGCATTCTCAGGCTTTGGCTCATCTATCGCTGTCGGTGTCAGATAAATGACACATTCCCTTACCATTGCAAAGATGCCCTAAGTAGAGATACTTATAAGGACATTTTTATATTGGATATCTCCTTTGAATACTACTAGTCGACTTTAGTACAATATGACCATTAGGATATCTTCGGGGATCCCATGCATTAAACCTCCATACTGATCAGGCATGGAAGCAATCTATGGGACACACTAGGATACGCAAATCCTCATATGGTACTCTTATCAAACATAGTTTGGCATTCGCAGACGATAGAAAACAATGAGAAAAATAATAAAATAAAATAAATAATATATATTGTCGTACTCTTTCTGGGGAAGAGTACTCCAGATTCTTATGAAAGGATTATCTCCGAGGATGGGAGAGAGGTCATTAAAGATTCCATTGGTAAATTATACCTCATATTTAATATATGAAGTCCTTATGAATGTAATCCAGAGTTTTGCTAAGCTTATGGGTTGCTAAAGGTTTATTATCCCTTGCATCAATGCAAAAATACTTGACAGTCATTATCAATGCTAAATGGTATAGGACGTACCTATTGCTATTATCGATGTGCACTGCCGTAGGTATTCAACCGATAGTCTAGGCGGTTCCTTTCTTATCCTTTCCAGACCTAGCTGCTCCTTTCTTGGCAGCCTTAGGGCAATTAGTACTGATGTGCCCCTTATCACCACAGCTGAAACAGTTTGCATCCTTCATGTCCCTACATTCGTGGGACTGGTGGCCAGTTCTTTTACAGATGCCACATTGCCTTATCTTTTGGCTTAATCGACACTGCCCCCAATGTCTTCTTTTGCAGGTTTTGCATGTAGGCTTTTTGTTGGAATCCTGTTGGTTATTGTTGAGCTTGGATTTGCTCTTCTTAGGATTCTGAGAGTTATCCTCCTCCCTTTGTCTTTTGTCATTAGTTTCATTCATGAACGACTTTTGTCTCACTACATCTTGAGTGAGAGACAAGGATAGATCTACAGCTGATCTGTAGTTGATTGGCCTTGAAGCCTTAACATCCCCTTTTATTTCTGGTGCCAAACCACCGATGAAACGCGCAATGCGTTTTGGTTCCGGGGTGATTAAATAGGGTACTAGTCTAGATAGGGAGTTGAAGTCGGTAACATATTGCTGGCAATTTAGGTTTTTCATTGTGAGATTCAGAAAATCTGTCTCCACCTTTTCCACTTCGTGCTGTGGACAGTAGTTCTCTTTGATAAGGTCCGCAAACTTGGACCATCCCATAAGGTATAGGGGAATTTTCCCCGTGGACTGCATCATGGCCTTCCACCATACAAGAGCCTCTCCTTTAAAAGATTGTGAAACAAATTTTACTACGTCTTTATCAGCACAATCGCTGATGTCCACAACCGTTTCCATTTCCTCAAGCCATTCCATAGCATCAATTGCTCCTTTTTCGCCATTAAAATCTCTGGGTTTGCATGAGACGAAATATTTGTAGGTGCACCCGCCCTCAGTTGAACGGGGCTCATCATAGAGTACTAACTCCTGAGGTTTGCTCTTTTCATCTGAAGAGTGAACGGAGCTCTCCTTACGAGCTGGTGTATTCGTTTCCGTATGGATCTTTGAGTGAGTGACACTCGGTTCCTTTTTGTTCTCAAGTGCCTTATCCACCACTTCACTAATTGCTGCGCTAATCAAGGCCTGAAGAGTAGTGCCATTAACATTTATATTTATACTTGCATTCTTGTTTTTAGCCGCTGCACTGCTGTGCGCTTCGTCGGAAACCTCCATTCTGGAGCCTTGGTACTAACACCAAAAATAACGTATGCTTAGATGCAAGTTATTATGAGATCATCGTAATGGATGATTTATAAAGTCATGGTATTACTAAACCATAATGGCTGTTTGGTTTACAACTTCCTTATAGTATGCTACTAGAAAGTATGTCAATTATATTTAGCCTAGGTCAAAAAGGACCATCAATTGCGTTTATGGTTTGGACCGAGTCCATTACCTTTTGACTGGGGGTCACAATGTCACAACTGTCTTTGTCATAACGACAATCTTTAGATAGTTGGAAGGCTTGTCATGAAGGACATTAATATTCATAGGCCCGAAGGCCTTGTCATAAAGGACATACAAAATATGGTACATAAAGCATTAATATATAAGCTGCAATCTTATTGGATCAGAGATCTTAAGGTTCGAATATAGTTCTTCACCTTTGGACAGAGAGTCAAAGACTACAACCGTCATCTTGTGGAAGATAATTTATTTTGCCACAAAGGCTAGTCAATGTACATCATTCTGACTAACTAGATGATTGTGAGCCCCAGAGGAGTCAGCCATGGTGAAGCTTTGAAGGCTAACTAACCATGATGTAATAGCTTACTTAATTATAGGGAATTGTCGAACTTGATAATTTAAATAGCCATGGTGCAAACAAACCATATAGGCTAATAGATAGTATTTAGTTTATTCGATCATGTTTTGCCTAGATTTTAAATAAACCATCTTTGGCGTTTAAATGGAATAAATCCTTTATACTTACTAGACAGGGGACATAAATCACGACTGTCAATGTCATAGCGACATCTTAAATAGCACAACGGCTTGTCCCATAGGACTTTTCGATGGTACAGAAGCCTTGTCACTAGGAAATTTTTAATACATAATCAATGATTCCTCTGGATCGGAAAATTTCATAATTCATTGTCTTGACAAGAAATTATGAAATAATACTATCGTTTTCATGTATGCATCTTTGCCCGTAGGTATACATCCCAGTGGATGTTTAGATGTGTACATCATGTTCGACGTTTATTAGCCATGATTCCTATCGATCATATAGGCTAATTAAGGGGTTTGGAAGTTCCTAATATAAAGGTGACAATCGCGATTTTATCGCATCACTGTTGTCGGGAGTGTTAACACGTTTTCAAGTGTTAATCAGGATCTGAATCTCTTCTAATCAGGTTTTACCGTCTTAGCAAGGTCTTCAATGACATTCAAGCTAGGTCAAACCTTTTAAGATTCTCCTTTAATACATACACTTAACAGAAAAGGAATAAAGTTTATTTTATTCAGGATTTTTATCATGAATCCTAATTTATGAGTGAGTAATAGCACAAATGGCCTAGTCGAGTAGACAAGTTTAATTTATAAGCCATGATCGTCTGGGATCGAGGCATTTAGTAATAGAACAAAAGGCTTAGTCACGTGGACAAGTTTAATTTATAACCCATGATTTCTGAGAATCGAGGCATTACAATTTATCCTAGTTATAAAACATTACGGATATTGGGGTGGCACCAAGGCCTAGTCACAAGGACATTTATAAATTATAAGCTAGGATTTCAGAGAATCAAAGCCTTGAGGTTTGAACCTAGTTCATTACCTTTTTCTAACAGGGAGTCATAGCTACCACTGTATTTATTAAAATTCCTGGCCCGTGGGCCTATCAATTAACATCTCGTAAGATGTTAAGACATATAGTCATTGTACTGATGATACGTTCAGCGGTCAAAGTAATGACATGACGTCATGATCAGTGTCATTAATTTAATCAACTGTCGTTCAGTGGTCATAATGATGACATGACGGCAGGATTAGTACTTAATTTAAATCAAATGTCATTCAGCGGTCATAATAATGACATGACGACCAGATTATTGTCTAGAGGGCTTTTGAGCATAGCTCACCCCCTTAGGACAGGGAATCTCAAAAGATTCACAACTGTCTATGTCGCAATCGGACAGTGTATTATAGCTCGTGGCACTTCATCCTTAAGGGATGATTATTTTACTTACATGGAATTTTAAATAAATCCCAATTTTCAAATTTATTACCCGTAGGTACTTCATCCTTAATGGATGGCTATTTTACTTGCAGGGAATTTTAAATAAATTCCAAATTTTCAAATTTATTACCCGTAGGCATCAAGTCATTATCAGACTTGTATACAGATATAATCTGTAGATAATTTATAAAAAGAGTGGCTTGTGTGATTTTACGGTCACGCTTAGCCAGGAGTGTTAACATGTTTACATATGTTAACAGAGAATTTGAATCTTTTCAACCAGGTTTTACCATATTGGCCAGGCCTTTATTAAGACATTCAAGCTAGGTTTTACCTTACTAAGATTCTTGTTAAATGGCAAATCAAATAAAAATTGATATTTTCCATTTATTTAGTATTTCTTATTTAGAATGAAAGTCCAAACGTAATCATTCCATTATATAAAAATAAAAGTATAGAGTTGCCCTAAGCGGGACTTGAAAGGAATAATGTTGTCCTCGCAGGGACAGAAAGATAAATATGTCCTTATAAGGACTAATAAGGAAACGATCTTTAGTAAAAGGAGTTTCTTCTTCATTTCATTTCTGAATGCTTTCTCCTTGGATGTTCATTTCACTTTAGCTGTGGTACGTAGCTTAGCATCTCGGGACTCCGGGTGTGGAGAAATCCTATTACGGCTCCTTCGCTTGGCGACGTATCCAATATATAAAATAATTGGAAGCAATAAAATCCAAATTAGAATCGGGAGTATTCCTATGTTAAGTCTAGACTCAGAAGGTTAAGGAATGTGCTATTGTGTCATTGAGATTAAACACAAAAGGCTAGTGTTTAATTCACTCAATGTTGGCTCTGATACCAACCTGTCACACCCCGAATTTCCACGTGTCACCGGTGGGCCCGGTGGGGGTAACGTGACGTAGTTGATAACATCACAGTCAAACAACACAATATATAAATGCACAGCGGAAGCAGAAATAGATTCATTTCAACTTTACATAAACGTAATATTTAATATCACAAGTAGTTGAAACAGATCCACAGGCGGATCAAATAAAATAGGATAAATGTTCAACAGACTTTAGACGCCTAGAACTTGCAAGATTCCTTACTAACGCCCTGAGCAGCTTCCAGCCTATTACGTACTTGTACCTGTCACTTAGACTTTGGAAAATACGTCAGTTTTCACTGGTAAATACACTCAACTGACTCATTTGAAAAGAGTTTATGAAAATTGGTTTAGGCGCACAAGGCATAAAACTATTTTGACACTCGATTAAGTTGCACAAGGCAAGATTAATCTTTTATACTTGGGACAAACTATATCTCATGTTATCAGTTTTACATAACTTGCTCTACATGCGGGGCCCGGTCCTATGCCGGTTCAAGATTAACCGACACACCACTATTCCCTTATTGGGAATCCCTTATTGGGTATAATCAAATAATAAGCATGAAGCATCTGTCAGGTGTATGCCTACACCCCGTGCTTAGGTCGTGGCCATTGCAATTAATGAGTCAAGGATATCCAGGACACGGTCGCATTAATCCCCAATGTTTCAGTCAAGCAATACGAATTAAAAACAGGTTATTTGGACTTCCCGACACATTGGTCTTCGAATCCCATACCTGACCATGCGGTATTTATATTACCGTATCCCAAGCCCGTAATAGGGAAAATAAGTTAAGAGTATTTACCTGAGCTAGCTCCTGTCTTAAATTGCAAGAATTATAATAACTCAGCCGTATTCACTTAAGTAAGCGTAGGTACAATTTACCGGAAGGCTCTAGTCTGGAACGATGGTATAAATAACCAATTAGAATACTAACGGGTCTTTAATTTAAGCCTAAGCTTAGACCGGTTAGTTTTAAGGAAATATACGGTTCAAGCGCAAGATTAAGCGAAGACCGGATAGAACGTGATTTAGACCCGACAAGTTTGAATACTTGTATAATATGGGTATACTAAATACATTCTGGATTTTGAGACAAAAATGATAACGTTTGACCCGTTTCGGTCAATTTATGCAAACTAGTTACATAAACCGAACCGAGCGCTAAAGAGCGTTACGGGTAGGCAAAAGAGTCATATGCAAGTTCCCTGAGATAATATGCTTCTAATATGATATAATATCAGTAAGTTAGGTTTTATATTGCCCGGAATAATTTTAAACTCAATTTATGCCTTATAAGGGCATTTTGGTCATTTAAAGGATTATACAAGAGTCAAATTAGAAATCTGAGTTTCGGGTCTGGTTTATACAGAAAATATACTTAATATAACATATTATATCAGTAGGGTATGACCCATATACCAAATTTATCATTTAAAACCAAACTATGCACCGTAGGGGTATTTTAGTAATTTCACAAGGGCTAAAAATGCCAAAAACTGGAAATCTGAGATCATATACTTATACTTACTGTTATTATATGAAAATAGGCTAATTACATCAGTAGGTATAAGTCTTACATGTTTAAAACAAGTATAACGCTTACTATGCGCTTAAAACGCTAAATATGCGATCTAAGGGCGTTTTCGGGTTTTCAAATTAAATCTGAGATTTTTATATTTCCAGAATACTTAAAATAATTTATTCATCATATAAAATCAGTAGAAAAAGGTTTCGGGTCAAAAGGATGTATAAAACTCATTTTATGGCTAAAACGGTCAAAACCGACATAAGCCGAAATGACTAGGCGATCTAGGATCCGTTCAGCCAAAAATTAATTAAAAATCATTAAAATTCCCAGAATATTATATTACTTCTGTTGGTAAAGAGTTTCGTATCAAAACGTGGCCAGAAACGGGTTCTACGCGAAAAGGACCGTTTATGTAAATTTATAATATAGTTTTACGCTAATGGCCATAACTCAAAATCTGGACCACCAACTGATCCGAAATTTTTGGTGCAAGTTTATATATTAGAAATAAAGATTTCTACTCTTTCACTTTTCCAAAAATCACGTTTTATATCAAAAAGGGCAAAATAGTCAACTTTATGCATAAATCGGAAACATGCATTCGAATCGGCTAAGCATAGACTTATGACATAAAATTTCCAGAAAGTTTAACTAAAATAAAAATAGTCAAGAATGCTCTAAAATACAGATCTCACACATGCATGTACGGATCCGAACCGATAGTTTACGAAAAAGTCGTTTATTAAGACTTTCGGTTCCAATCCGGGTTTACACTAAAGATCGTCGAGTTGATCGTGGTAAAATACATTCTTATATTCATAATAAAGCTTTCTATGAAGATCAAACAGATTGCATGTCATCTATATCATTATTCATGTCATTTTTCACAAAAATCGCTTCTGTTGACTTTTTAGAAATAGGTTTGACTCGACATTTAGCATGCATGTAGTGGGAATCAGAGAGTACCCTTTAGAGGGTTTGTTTCCCATAATATTACCAACATGTATCAGGTTTCAATTCGAGAAATGACTGATTGAAACCCGTTTAATCAGAAAGTCAAAGCTTATGAACACCCAGTTTGACTTTTAGCAATAATCAAGGTAATAACGGATTAAAGATTGAATTGAGAGCTTACAAGAGTCCTATAGGTGTTTAGTGAACACTAGGATTCGGCCTTGATGATCAGATTAACTCCAGAAAGTCTTGAGAACCTTTGCAAGTCTTGAGAGCTCTTGTTCACAATGAAAATGTCCAAGAAATGAGATGATAATCTGATTTAAAGGAGGATCCAGAGCATTTGAAGTAGGTTACTGTTGTAGTAGCCATGCATGGCACTTGATTGGAGCATTTGGAGGCAAGACCAGCTGTTTACAACCCAAAATCGGACCCAAATCAGCCTATATTGCAAATTCTGTCGCTGGCAGACCCACGCGGCCCGCTTGGGCTTTACCAGGCGGGTCGCCTGACCCCTGGTTCAGCCAAACAAGTTTCATTCTTGGCAGAAATGGTCCCTGAGCTAGTACGCGATGTTTCGGCTACTTTTCTCGACCCGTAAACCCCCAAACTTGATTTCTAAGAACCTTAGGACTTTTACCAACATGGAAATGTCCTCGGAACATTTTGCGCTCAACCGAAAAACCCTGAAATTCGACGTTGACGCTTTTAGTCCTTCAAGTACGGTTTTGGCCATAACTTTCTCATACGTTGACGAAACTTCATGAAATTTTAACCACATATTCTAGTGAGTATATTTTAGCTTCTCAAAGCTTCGGGTCTGCCAAAAGTTCACTCAGAGGTATAAATTAAACATGTTGACACTTTTGGCCCCTATAGTTTGCAATACTTCACTTTTGTGCAATTTCCGCGTCGTATGATCCATGAACCATCCGTTTAAGGTTATAAACATTATGTAGGGTTATCATAGAGTCTATTTATCCATTGTTGACACTTTGGACCCTTACGTTCCATAGTTTTCACTGTTTGTCACTTTTAGTCCCTCTAAAGTATGTTTTCACATAACGGAACCTTATGACACGTGTCAAGACATTATTGGACGAAATTTTTTTTTCGAGGTGTTACAGGAAGTCCCTTCCATCAACAAGAAAATCCCTTCTCTTGTGGATAAGGTACCTCAGCAGTCGCTTGCAAGAACAGGGACGTATACTTTCCATGGAATTACGTCCAGGAAAAGTTCCTTCCAAGAATATGAAGAATATCCCATTATCTGGGATCAAGTATTTTAGAAGTCCCTTTCGTAAACAGGAACATACCCCTTCCTCGGGACTAAGTCTTGAAGAAACTCCTTCCAAGAATAGGAAGGAACATATCCCTCACTCGAGAATCAGCCTTGAAAAAATCCCTCCCAAGAATATGAAATGAGGAAGTACAGGGGCCGTTCGGTCATTAATTAAAAGTTGAATTGAATGAAAATACAAGAAGAATGTGGGAGGTAATTAAAGTGGGAGTAAATGAGTAGGGGATCCAATGTGTCATTATTTGAAACTTAAATATGGGAGGTAATTAAAGTGGGAGTTTCACGATGGGGATTAGTATCTCTGAGGATTAAGCCTTGGAGGAGCCGCCTCCGAAAAAATGAAGATGTCCCACCCTATGTGATTAGGGGTCTCGTAAGTCTTTTCAACGAACAATAACAACTTTCTCCCAAGAAAAGGAAGGTGTCCCCTCCCATGGGATTAAGTATTGCAGAAGTCTATTCAACAAACAGAAGTGCACCCGGCTACGGGATCAAGTATTGGTAAAGTTACTTCTAAGGACGGGAAAGTACATCCCTGGGATTTGATATATGAGAAAAATCCTCCTTGAAATTTCGCACCTGAACAACTTATTCAAAAAAAAGGGAGGGGGGAGAGCCCCCTCGACAAAGGACTTCGAATCTGAAGAATCCTCTCCTTGAAAAGAAAAGATCTCCACCACAGGTCTGTGTTTTAGAAAGTATCTCTCCAAAGAAGAGGAGCCCCATCTCGGGGTCGCATACGTTTAAAGAAGTCTCTCCAAGAGTAGTGGGTTGCACATTCCATAGGCACCCATTTTTAGAGAATTACAACACCCCTCAGGGGAGGAAAGAGCCCTTAACAAGGACTCACATAGGAAATTTCCCTTTACATAACAAGTGTTTTTAAAGGCCTCATAAAACCCCTCCAAAAGGAGAAGATGCCACCCCTTCTTGAAGAACAAAAACCTGAACGGTTTGAGGACCTTGCTAACGGGTCAAACATGATCATCTAGGCAGACGTGCCGAACGATCCTACAATAAAATGAACATGTACATAGGCATACAGACATGCCGCCTTAATCAAAACAAGGCAAAGCCCGGCCGTGGGGCTAGGACTAAGTCGACTACGTCCAAAAAACGCCGAAGCAGGCATATGAAAGTCCAAGGGGCCCAAACGCCGTTGGACAACAGGCCCAACAGAAGCTTTAACAACTTAAAACAAGTTACAAAGCGGGCCTAGGAAAAGCCTTTACAACTTGAGCAAGTTACGAAGCAAACTAAAGAAAGCTTTAACAACCCAAGCAGGTTACGAAGCAAACTTGTACAAAGCTTTAACAACCCAAGCAGGTTACGAAGCAAACTTGTACAAAGCTTTAACAACTCAAACAAGTTACGAAGCAAACTTATATAAAGCTTTAACAACTCAAACGAGTGACAAAGCAAACTTATATAAAGCTTTAACAACTCAAACGAGTGACAAAGCAAACTTGTACAAAGCTTTAACAACTTAAACCAGCGACAAAGCAAACTATAGAAAGCTTTAGCAACCCAAACACGTTACAAGGCAAACTCATAGGAAAGTTTTAACAACTCAAGCAAGCTACGAAGCAAACTAATACAAAGTTTCAAACGAGTCACAAAACGGGTCCATACAAAGCTTTAACAACTAAAAAAGTTACAAAGCGACCCATAGAAAGTCTTAACGGCTTAAACAGGGTACAAAGAAAACTCATAAGTTTTAACAGCTCAAGCAATACAAAAACCCTCATTAGAGGAACACAGTAAAAAGAGTACAACACGGTAAATAAGGCATCCCGGTCGATGCCCTTTGGGAAATTACTCTCGAACGAGTACTTTGATTGAAATGCATCTAAGAAGTATATGCAAAGATGATCTAAATAGCATAAACGCTACAAAAAAGCACTACCGAACAAGTGCATTGGAAAAAATGCCTTCAAGGAGGCATAAATTGAAGTAAGGTATTGGGCTACCCTACTTAAGGGGTCACCTGGCTATTTTAAGTACTAAATGCAAGGTCACCCCAAGGACAACAAAGTAGATTGGTTTGGCATGACGTGCCTTAGGCTATGCTTACCCGACGAATAGAGGGAACGGCTGAAGGGCGGATAACAACCCGCCTAGATTGTCAGGGACTGGAACAAGTCCTGCGCCCATTCATGAGTAAATAGACTTGGACTAAGGATGACTTGACGACGAGGATCCGCGCTTGAGCTCCTCGTCCGGGCTCATCGCCCTAGATTGGTGGCTGGGCTTGAGCCCACTTGTGCCTTTCTCGGTATGTTTAGTTGGTTTGAGTGGGCCATGTCCTGATAAGCCCACTCTTGGGTCGGCCCATTAGGGCTATGGCCCAAATGTCTCACTATATAAAGAAGACTCTCTTCTCCAAGAAGGGACAGATTACATCTCCCACCACTTGAGGTTACTACTTCCCCCCCTTCTCTCATATTACTCATGTCCCTCTATTCCCTCTCTACAAATTATACTTGCACTTATAACATCTTCACCACACAAGATACTGACTTGAGCGTCGGAGTGCCCACGGGGTGAACCCCCTCGGGCCCTCTAACTAGAGTTTCATGTGGATGCAGCCTGGGATCCGACACTCCGCAAGAGGAATTGTCACCGTGACAACGAGAGGACGAACCTGAACCGGAGCTCACCGAATCTAAGGTTAGTACCGTCAAACCCTCTGAACGACCTCAGGGATTTGGGGATTCGACAGATAGATTAACTTGTGTTATGGTTATGGTAATGTTTATTATTTATACAATCCGTTCATCCATAAAAGAAAACCATATGCTATAAAAAGTTAAAAATCTTTTGTCAATTACTATATTTTTATGTAGCTTTTTTTTTATTTTGTTCAAATTATATTTTGGATATTGAGTATTATTTTGTAAATTCTTGTTAGTTTTGTCCTTATATAGAACTTTAGAAGCGAAAACCTTTTTCTCTTCTTTCCTCTGATTTGAACTTTTGGGTACGGTGTTTTTAATTGTTCAACATTTGTATGCTATGATAATAATGATGAAAGGAACACAAAACACAACCACCACCTTATGTTACTATGTTAGTCACCTCCAATTTCCGCCCACCAAAATCAGACAGTCAACACACCCTCCCCAACACTACCACCTATATCTTCAACAAAAACCGCCATCGCCTTCGGACCACCTGCACCGTAGCTGGAAAAACATATCGTGTTGTGTTAAACAGGTTGTGTTTGACACGACACGTTTTAAAATGACTGGTTAACCCAAAGACGACTCATCTTTTTGATAAGCAAATGGCACGACACGACATATTTTTAACATGATTAAATGTAACTAGTTCAATAACACGAATGGCACGACACATTTGACATGATTAAACATAAAACTCCAATATCAACTTTCATTTATGTTGGCAAGGGTAAGTTTAGTCAAACGGAAAAGTAACTTTGTCCACTCCTAATGAACAACTGTCTGCTTTCTATTCCAACCAGGATGTTATAAATTGTTTTGAAATGGCAAAAATGAATGTTAAGAGGAAATATGTTTAGTTCCGCATTAGAGTGGAGTTGTTCTTGACAACAAAAGCGAAGTTAGGAGTGTCATTTGTCACATTATTAGGCTATGCCTTGTGGTGGTGAAATGATTACCACTGTGAAGCGCGAAACACTCCCTCCCTAGGGTGTGAAAGGGGTGTTGCCTTTTCCTTGGAGACCATTGCAAGGTTGATGTGAAAGTTGTTTAATTTGTTTTGATTATTAACAATTGACAAACCAATCATTTAGGATCTTGTTATTTCTGTTTTCATTTTTTATTACTCATACTCACTTATCACGTTACCGTAACACACCTTAGTGAAAAGGTAAACCACTCTTGTCTATGTGGCTACAAGTTTTTTCACCTTTCACCTCTCAAAAACACAGTTTTAGTGTGGATTTTTATCGCCTAGAGAAAACTATAGTCAGGATTATTAAAATACAATTTACCTCATAAACAGGTCATACACATGTTGTGTCATCCTATTAACCTATTTAACACGACAGACTATATGTGTTATGTGTCTCATAAAGGGGACCTGTTTAGACATGTCTTAATAGTATTGACCCGTTTATAACTCGGACCTTTACCAAAACACCAACTAGTTTAATGTCGAGTTATAGCGTTTTAACGAGTCGTGTCATACATTTTCAGACCCAACCGAAACCACCACCATTGAAATCTCCTGCAAAATTGAAGCTGCAACCACCGTCATAAATCAAATTTAAAGTTTCTCAATTCAGAAAATAAAAACTAAAAGACACTATAGTCTATATTTATAACATGACAGTGGACTGTATTGGGCCACTCTCTAAAATAGTACTATACTGCTACGTAGTACGTACTTGAAAGTTGAATAGGGCTGCTTCATCTTCACATATGGGCCTATATAGAAAGCCCATTTATAAAATTTTGAACAAAACTTCCTAGTGTTTAAATAAGGGTAAATTCCATTTTATTTTATTTTATTTTATGTCAAGTTTCAACAATATTTCAGGTGTTTTTCTTTAACTAACAAAATTATAACAGATGTTTTTTACAGTAGATGTTCATTATGTTTTAATTTCTTTACAATGAATATCCTTTATTTTTGTAATCTTTTTAGGGATAAAAAACATCACCTGTAAAGAAATTCAAACATAAAGGAAAAAAGATTGAATCTTTTGATGTTTTTGAGAGACCCCAATGTCAAAACGCCGTTGCTTAACCAACAACAATAACAATAACAAGAAAATTAAGGTTTTGAATGGGGGTGTTGATGAGGAAAAGAAAGCAGTGGTTAAGAGGGTGTGGACTCTTGAGGATGAACTTATGTTGTTGCACAACTAGTCTCTGAAAAGTGAAATGACAATAATACCCTTATGTGCAAGTCACATGATCAGATTTAACAGAAAAATTTAATTGGGTTAGGGCTAAAGGACATAACATGCAAGATTTTAAAACATTAAGTACAAGACTCGTCAATTTGGAAGATAAAGGACACCGCCTGAAATTCACTATAAAGATAAAGGACAAAACTTAAAATTCACTCATTTTCAAATTAGGGATGCAAGTTTATCGCACCTATCATACCAGAGAGACGCAAATTGCAGTTTACTCCTCTATTTTAATCCATCTAAATGAGTTTATTTTGATTTCCTCCACCGTCTTGTAAACTAAGAGAGGTACATTGTTAAAAAGTTTATCATTCCGATATATCCAGATAAACCAAATTATCAATTAACTATTAAACATTGAAGATGAGTTATGCCATTATTATTTTAACAAGGGAGTACTCGACTGATTGGTACCTATTAATTGAAACCTAAAACAAACACCGTCCCAAATTTGTTCGGTTGGTATCCGTATGGTACAGTACCGTTATATCTCCTAAACGAGTACCATAATTTACCAATACCGAAATCAAGCGAAATTCAAAAATAAAATTTTAAGCCAAAACCAATAAAAAAAAATTAAATAAAATAATCCTTCGATAACGTAATTAGCATGGAAGCATCAAGACGCCATAACCAAATCCACCATTAAACCTCTAAAATCATACCTTCATTCCAATCCACGTTTCCTCCCTTATCCCCTTCACCACAAAGCAATCCATCCATCTTTCCACATTATAACCTCCATTTCAAAACCCCCCAAATTTTAGGGTTCAATTCAATTCAATCTGCATGACGATCGAAAGCAATGCCGGAATCTCACGATTAAACGTCGAGTGTGAAGACCACAGACCTGATTACGTCATCATAGCCTCACCGGAAGGTGTTGCTACGACGTCGTTTTCGTCGTCTGCAGATTGTACTAGTATCTGGTGGTCGTTTTGGTGGTGGGGAAAGCTTGTGTTTCTGGTTTTGTTTTTGGCGGTTTTAGGGTTTTGCTTCTTCGTGTGGATTGGACCATATGTAATGGAAAAGGTATGATTTTGTTTGTTGAAAGTGCATTGATAGTTCTAAAACCCTAATATTGGACAATGATTGTTTGTTGAAGATAAAAGTTTACTTTTTTTTATTTTTTTTTAATCCATGGATTTGAGATTAACTAAGTGCAAGTAGGGGTGTTCATTATTCGGTTAGAAATTAATAAAACCAAAAACTGTACTGGTCTGGAACCGAAAAAACAGAACCGAATTCTAATTCAGTCATTCGGTTTAGTTACCAGTTATCCATAGACAATGGTGAACCAGCTGCTGGTAGAGTGGCAGGGGTGTTCATTATTTGGTTAGAAAGGAATGATCCGAAAACGGAACTGGACTGGAACCGAAAAAACCTGACTGAATTATGATTCAGCTATTCGGTTCATAACAGTACTGATATGGTTGTTCAGTTATTCGGTTTGGTAATTAATTATCCATAGACAAAGATGAAATAGCTGCAGGTCGGGGTTATTGTTTTTCAGTTAGAAACGATTCAAACAAATAAACCAAGAACCAAACGGTCCAAACCGGTCTGGAACAGACAACGAATCACATGTAATTCGGTTATTCGGTTTGTAACAGTAACTGAATTGATTATTCGGTTCGGTTATCAATTATCCATAGACAAAGATGAAGTAGCTGCAAGTAGGGGTGTTCATTATTCGATTAGAAAGGAATAAACCGAAAAACCAAACTGGACTAGAACCAAAAAAACGAACCGAAATTTAATTTTGTTGTTTGGTTCATAACTGTAACTGAATTGGTTATTCAGTTATCCGGTTCGGTTATCATCTATCCATAAACAAAGATCCAGTTGCAAGTAGGGGTGTTCGTTATTCGGTTAGAAACGAATAAACCAAAAACCAACTGGACTGAAGCGAATTCTAATTCGGCTATTTGGTTCGTAACTGTAACCGAATTGGTTATTTAGTTATTCGGTTCGGTTACTTATCAGTTATCCATAGACAAAGATGAACTAGCTGCAAGAATTAAGATCCAGATAACAACAACAATTCTTCGATCCGAACTAATATATGTGCGCATTTTGTAGGAGGTTATACCGATCTTAAACTGGGAAACCGAGACATTCAGCAAGCCCGTGTTAGCATTCATAATATTTTCTTCAGTCGCAATATTCCCAACCGTATTTATACCATCTACACCCTCCATGTGGGTCGCAGGCTTGAGTTTCGGTTATGTATTGGGATTTTTACTAATAATGTGCGGCGTCACTATCGGCGCATCACTTCCGTATTTCATTGGTTCCCTATTTTACGACAAAATTCAAGTGAGTATCCTATTATCAATTTATCATCACAGTAAGTTTTTTTTTTTTTTTTTTTTTTTTTTTTTTTTTTTTTGCACGGATGATAGTTCAAGGTGTTCTTTTTGTAAGTTATGCAGGGTTGGTTAGAACGATATCCGAGGAAAGCATCGCTTATACGGTTAGCAGGTGAAGGAGACGCGTATGATCAGTTTCGAGCTGTGACGTTATTGAGGATATCCCCGTTTCCGTACGCTGTTTACAATTATTGTGCGGTGGCTACCGGTGTTAAGTATGTTCCTTACTTATTTGGCACACTTCTCGGGATGGTGCCGGAGGTTGTTGTCGCAATTTACACGTAAGATTTTTGTGCTTTTTTACCTTGGTTAAAAGCCGCATCATGTTTGCGAGTAGGGGTGTTAAACGGGTCGTGTACATATGAACCCGAACACGACCCAAATATTTGTGGGTTGACCCGAACATGACCCGTTCAACACTTCAACCCGAATTTTTTAATTTTAATTTTTTTTTTCTGCAAATTAATATATTGAAGTTAAAATTCACTACATAAAAACACAAATGTATATAATACAGTTACATTTAAATTATACATTTTATGTCAAATTTTATTTTCAAGTTATAATTATGTCACGAAATACACACCCAATTTAATTTGTGACATAATACATATTGTAAAAAAATATAATATAATATAATATAAATGGGTTAAAAGGCGAACCTGTCCCGTTAGCTAAACGGGTTCGCGGGTTCAACTTGAAAATGACCCGAACCTGTTTAGACTAAACCCAAACCCACGAATTTCGTGTTAGGTTCTGTGTTTTCGGGTCGTGTCAGAAATTCACACCCCCATTTGTGAGGCGTTGTGCTAAAAAAATCTTATTATTTGCTCATTTTTTTGCAGGGGTATAATGATACGAACTTTGGCAGATGCCTCGAAAGAACAAAGATCGCTTGCACCCCTTCAGATCGTGTTCACGGTTTGTGGGTTTGTTATAACGATCGTTAGTACAATCATAGTCACGGTTTATGCAAAGAAACGGCTCAGTGAGTTGCAGACAAAAGATGAACAACTGATGTTGTTACAGTAACATTAAAGGTCAGTTATCGTTTAGTTTGATTCGCTTGAAACTTTGAGACATTAGATGTTTTTTCAAACGGATTTACTCAATTCTGTGGTGGATACGAGCTCAACGGTTACTAACAGAAAGAAAGTATATAACTGTGTTTCTTTACTCTGCTCGCAATTGTTCTTTCTCGTCTTTAGTACTGTATATAATTTGTTTCTCATGCTTCGAATGGCTTGACGCCTTTTGTTTATTCATTTTCGTGTCATGTGTGATTAGAAATTCGGATCTAAGAGCAGGTAAAACTCAGTAACGACTACAAATAAATAAACAAATGCTGAAATATTTTAACACAAGACATTTTAAATTAAGAGTGACATAAGACCTCCGAACAACAACGCAACTACAAACCCATAACTTGTTGGTGCCGCCAATGCGGACGATGCATATTGGCTTAGAGCCGGAGTTGGAGCCGGACTCATCGTTTGTGGAAGAACCGTGATCACAAGCTTCATGTTTCTCAACTTACAGTGCTTCGCGACACCACAAATGTACCATTTCCTTCCTTGAGTTTGAAGGGTGATGACGTCTCGTCCACTTGTCAACGTTCCATTGGTAGATGAAGTCAAACATTGTTGGAAACCAGTGCCGTTGACTTTCACCACATTGTGAGTGCCAAGCGCGTAATTGAATACTACATCAAGGATGAAAAAAAACGGTTTATAACTTATAAGCATGGTCCTAGAACCAAGAATCAAAAACAAGAAAACAATATAAAACGAGTTATACATATATAACATACCAAGTTTATCTCCGACAACGAAAACTTTATCCTTGGCCCATGTTTGATAATCAAAGTCGAGAGTCCAACCATTTTCATCCCCGACGGTGTATTCTGTTGCGGAAACTAATGTTGCAAGAACACCAAGTGTTACAAGAATGAAGACAATAGTTGAATGAGATGATGCCATTTTTGAGGTGTCTAGTAAGTTGTATCTTTTTACAACTCTAAAAAGTGGCTTCCAAATCTTCTTTGTTTGTTGAGAATATGATATAAAAGCTATATGATTGTTGCCTACTTATATAAATCTTTGGAGTGAATATGGGAATGAAATGTAGCTAGGGAACCGGCTATGGACGGCAATGGCATTGTGTATATAGTCCTCCAAATGTTTTCTCTAGTAAAAAAAACATATATTTTGTATAAGGATATTGGATTTAAATAATCCCAACTTTCACCAATTGGCCGATAACACTCTCAACTTTCGGTTTGTACCACAATACTCTCAACTTTCAACTTATTTTCCTCTGACACTCCCAAACTAGTTGTATACTAACCCAGTTAGGTTTTTACTAACGTGGCACTTTGTGTGGTGACTTGGCATTTGACGTGGCGTTTTTTGATGACATGACACCTGATTTTGGCTTTTTTGATGACATGGCAGCTGGCGTGGCGTCTGCTTTGGCTTTTGGATCTCTGACACTCCCAAACTAGTTGTATACCAACCCAGTTAGGTTTTTACTAACGTGGCACTTTGTGTGGTGACTTGGCATTTGACGTGGCGTTTTTTGATGACATGACATCTGATTTTTGGCTTTTTTGATGACATGGCAGCTGGCTGGCGTGGCGTCTGCTTTGGCTTTTTTGATGACATGACATCTGATTTTGGCTTTTTTGTGACGTGGCAGCTGACGTCCACAAAGTGGGTTAGTTTTGGGTTAGTTTGGGAGTGATGTGGGAAAATTAGTTGAAAGTTAGGAGTGGTGTGGTACAAATCGAAGGCTGAGAGTGTTATTAGCCAACTTAGAGTGTTTCCGCCGTTGATCGAACCTTCAATTGTGAAGTTTTTAGGGTTTGTACCGCTGTAAATAGGTGGTGAGAAGGGGAGGAGGTGGTGGTAGAGAGAGGGGGTGGATAGTAGGGTTGTCTAAAAAGCTCGCGGCTCGGAGCTCGCTCGGATTTAGCTTGGAAAAAGCTCGCTCGATATGGCTCGGTTTGAAATTGAGCCGAGCCGGCTCGGCTCGGTTAGAAAGTGAGCCTAGCTCGGCTTGGCTCGTGACGAGCCAAATTAGCTCGGTTTGCCTCGCTTGGTAGCTCGGCTCAGCTTAGCTCGAATTATTTTACTTATAATATATTCTATTTTTATATACATATAATATCTTACAAAAAAAGTGATTATTATTTACATGTATTTAGGCTTGTAGTTTGATATCTGTGACATATTTAAAGGTTGATTGCCGTGCTAATGAACAAATATTCTATTTACTTGAAATATAAAACTTATTTTGCGTTGTTGAACGTGATTTTGGCTTGTAATGTATTAGTTGAACTTATTTTGAATACGTTCTTTTGAAGTGTTGAATACTATTTTAGAATACTAAATTTTGAGAGCTACGTATTAACTTTTTTTTTTTTTTAAATCGAGCCAAAACAAACCGAGCCGAGCCAGCTCGGTTTAAAACCAAACGGAGCCAGCTCGGTTTAAGACCAAGCCAAGCCCGAGCTTAGATTTTCAGCTCGGTTTCAAATCCGAGCCGAGCCGTGCCAGCTCGGTTTATAATCGAGCCGAGCCCGAGCTTGCCTTAGCTCGGCTCGGCTCATGAACAGCCCTAGTGGATAGAGAGTGAGTATTTATTAATATAATCTATTTATTTCAATCAGATTTAATGGGTTGTAATTGCCATGTAGGCCGCGTCAGCATACCACCTTATCAAAAACAGGCCACGTCAGCAACCAAACTAACATAGTTAGTGGCTGGTTAACTCCGGGTGACACAACACACAAAATGTTAAGTTGGGAGTGGTGGGTGTCAAAATGATAGTTGGGAGTGACAGGGGCCAAACGCCAATAGTTGGAGAGACTATTTGCGTCAAACTGCAAAAGTCTGCCGTTTTGTATAGCAACGTACATTCCGGAACATGATCATAAGCTAAACATACCATAACTAACCTTAACATAGCTTAGAAATAAGTTTTCAGGGGTTCGATATGCGAAAATGCGCTTATTTGATCACAGGGACTAAAAGCATCAAAAACTGCGTAAGTTTGCATTTACGCGCATATCTTACGTTCTGACCATATCCGGACATCCAAAAATTTTTGTAATTATTAAAATATTTTATTTTAGTGATAGGCGAAAGCGAGAAAGATGGATTGTTATCCATCGGAAATCGATAGGAATTCCACGGAATGCAAAAATACCATTCGTCGCGCAATTTCGATCGTTTTCGCATCCGTTTGAGTTTTCGTGGTAATTAATCGAACAACGCGATCGTACGACCAAATGAACCGACATCCGTGATATTTCCAAGAATATTTCAAGTCTCCTATACTTTAACATCCTTATAGAGCCTTGAAGATGGGTTAACGGGGCTTAAACGCGTCGAAAATCAAGTTTTGAGCTACAAGGGCCTGTTTTGCCAAACTTTAAAACTTCTGGACAACAAATCCTGGCGGGGCGCGATAGCTGGTGCTGGCAGAAAACTTGTTTTCTTCAAATCAGCTGTTGTCTTTGGTTTTTAATCCTAGTTTTTCCATACCTTGAGCTGGTTTAAGTGTTCCCAAGCCCCCAAATCAGTGTGTAACATGTGTAGGGCTAGGATCATGCTTTGATTAACTCACAAACACTTGGAATGATCTTGTGGAGCTTGATTTCCTATAAATACCCAAGCATTTTCTCATTCCAACTTGCTCATTCTTCATTTTTTTCACCTTGGATCTGATTGAAGCTATCCCACTTGGTTGAAGGCTTCATACTTGAGTTTTTCTTAGTTCTATTTCCAAGCTTGGACACTTGTAAGTATTCTTTCATGCTTGGTTTATTTCAAGCAAGAAAGTCAAACAGTGTTTGACTTTCTGCTTTGACCATGATTTGGTCAAGACAAAGTTCGTTTGAACTTTGCAACGTGAGCGTAATCACGATGGTTATAGTCCCTTGTGACTATACCTACTGATTACCATGTTGACTAGTCAAAGTGACGAGTCATAGTTTCGGTCAAAATGCCCGATTATGTGCATTTTGTGACGGGACTATTTTCGGGTATCAAAACACTTTGTTTTGATATCAAATCAGTTTTCTAACTTAGTATAGTGCTTAATTAGGGTCGTAAGTTAAGCGGTCTAAACAACCGCTTAGACTTTTGAACCCAACCCGTTTGGTCGATCATTAGGATCCGACCAAACATATTTTGTGACCATAGTTGTATAGGGAATAACCTTGCGAGGTTATACCTTATGGTCACGTAGTTTAATTAGTTGTATTATAGATAGTTTATATGCCTTAGGAAAATGACCAAAATGCCTTTTTCATGCATAATTTGAATTTAAGCATATGTAACTAAATTTTTGACACTTAAATTGATTATGCAATATTATTAAACATGTGAAGGCATATAATACTTGTCATAGGGCTAGTTAGACCATCCGAACGCGCTTTTGCGCGAACGACACGTTAAAGTAGCGTAGACTACCTTAACGGGTCATAAGCACTTAGGATAGGTTCCGATTCAGAATGTAGGCTTTGTTAAACCATGTCATATGAGTTCAAATACTCATTTGGTTTACAAGACCTCATCCGATCCTATCTTCCGATTTAGGTTCCGTTTATTAACATAGTTACCATATTTGGTGCCGATTGATTCCGTGATCCTACAAGCTTTATTTGGTCTTAATTCCAAGACTATTAAATAAGCTCAAGTGAGTACATAGTCCCCTATTTTACTTTTTGCAAATATTTTGGGGTGATACACATGTGCCTACTTGTTACTTTCGTGCTTTTTATACTTTCATGACATATGCTTGCTATGTTCAACTAGTACGCATATAGTACATGATTTCAATTATGCTTTGCTATGTATGTTGACTGAGCATGCTAGTACATTGTTTTCATAGACACTTTTGCTGCATATGTTTACTCAGCATATGAGCACATTGATTTACATTACATTTCTGCTGCATATGTTTACTTAGCATATGAGCACATTGATTTACATTACATTTCTGCTGTATATGTTTACTCAGCATATGGGCACATTGATTTACATTACATTTCTGCTGCATATGTTTACTCAGCATATGGGCACATGGTTTTTACATGACATGCTTACATTTGGTATGACATTTGGTATGTTTAACGGGACAAAAATACATTCATTAACATTGATCACGCTGCTCGGTAGTATGTAGTGGTACCATAGGACTTGACAAATCCCGTTCCCGGCTTCTTAGGTTTGTTTGGAAGTAGGGAATGACAGAATCCGAAAACATAATTGATAAACCTTTAACTTGTTAAGGGTTTGTCCGACAGTCGCAAGGCTTGAATGTATGCGATAAACATTACTGCATAAATATTCGTAACAATAAAGCATTAATTTTTTACAAAACATAACTTTTGATCTAAACTATGGTTTATTCAAAGACATTGTTTTGTACATGACATTTAGTTTCACATGACATTTGATTATACATTGACATATACATGTGGTTTGAGTAAATACTTTTTATTCACCATACAAGACATTGTTGTTACTTGACATTTGTTATACAAGACATAATTTACATATGACATTGAGACGTTAAACATTGTTATACATGAACATTTGACATTAGTTTAAACAAGACATTTTGGTGGCTATTTAGTAAGTGATTTAAATAACGAGGCGTGTGTAATATGACGAAATCATGGTGGATACGCCGCTGGTACTTCCTATATATAAGTGCTTTTATGATATTACATATCGTAGCGTTATCTAAACCACTTCGACAAAGACAGAGACATGAAACACTTTATACATGACAAGACACTGTTTTACAAGTGACATGTTTCATACAAACCCGTTTTTACTTGGTTATTTGTTTAACCAGGGTGGGAGTTGGCTACAAAGTCTATTTTTCCTACAAAGTGTACAAAGTCATAAAACACCATAATGTCAACCATAAAACACACTCAAAACCCACAAATAACATAGTGGAGGTTACTAAAACACCATATTCGTGGGTTTTGTGTTGTGTTTTGAATGATAAGGCTTTGATTATCGAATGACTAACATTGGGGTGTTTTATGTTGATTATCATATTGTGTTCTATATTCATAGTTGTACAATGGTGTGTTTGAAGTTTTTAAGGAATGTTAGGGTTTGGATATTGTGTTTTAGTGATCTTCACTATGTTATTCTGTTAGTGCATGCGTCTGTCGGCTTCGTCTTGTATCGAGTCTTGTTTTAGAATGTTAGAACAGGGCACGTAGTTCGAGATTAGGTAATTTCGCATGAATGGGTTAATTCCGCATGAATGAGATATGAAGTAATTCTGCACGGAATTAGATTCCGCATGGAATCTAATTTCGCTTGGAACATGTTTCACGCGGAATTACACGCCTATAAATATCCTTCATGCGATATTAGTTGTAACGATTCCGGTCAGTGTAACGAAGTGCTGCCGAAGTGCCGTCTCGCTGTAATTTGTCATTAAATCAATCAGAAAGGCAGTTTATAAGTATATCTTGCTGAATTGAACTCAGTTTGTCTGTTTCCGCCTTTCAAACTGAGCATAAACTCTTCTGATCGACTCGTTCGGGTCTGGAAATGATCCTACAAGTGGTATCAGAGCTCAGGAGGAAGAGTTCATACCAATTCAGCTGCAAATTCTGATTTCTACACCTTCTTTTTCAAATTAAACTTGTTTTCACGGTCAAAATGATCTGAATTTCACATATCATAAGCGAAACAGTATTTTAACAAAGCCTTGAGAAAATTGGACCATAATTCGATCTAAAACTGATAAAACTTATAATTCCGTTTGAAATTCAAAATCGAAATGATGACGTCAGCCTAATTCCGCGTGGAATTGGATCTTAATTCCGCATCAAAAGTTAATTCCGTTTGACAGTTCACGCGATATTAGCTAATTCCGTTTCAGTTGGATAATTCCGTTTGGGAGATTCGCACGAAATTAGTAATTTCGTTTGAAAATGTAGATCCCAAAATCAATCCGGATCACAGTGGTTGGTTGCTTTAACCCAAAACACCTATTGATTAGGTGTTTGAGATATGAAAAGTTAAGAAAGATCAAAGATGAAGGTGAAGCTAATGGATTAATGAATACAACAAGTGTTGTATTGAATCCAAACAATAAGATAAAACAATAAAACACCTTTGATATCAGATTTGAGCAGATCAACACTAGAATGTAACAACACCAATATTCATTCAAGAGTCAAAAGCTTGCCAAGGTTACAATGTGAAGGTATTTATAATGTTCCTGACTAGCCAACAAATTTATAAATTTGCTGGAATCTTATCTACACTAGGTCAGGAACCTAACTTCTAGAGAATTACAAAATAAGCCCTTGTACATTCAAAATAGCTACAAACTATGACTAAAACTAATCCAACACAAGTATCAACGATCTTAAAAGTTCTAACAATATCCCCCTAGATCGTTGCATACTTGTCTTTTCATTCTTCAGTTGTTACTGCTGGGTTCTTTGTAGCTGGCTCTTCAGGCTCTGTTGGTTTTTCTTTGCTTGTTGTCGTTTCTGGTGGTGCCTCGGTTTCGATTGGCGCAGTTTGAGTTTCTTGAGTAATTGCAGCTTCACAAATTTGTTGATCCTCCATAGTGGCCTCATATGTGGATGAGGCCGGAGGCGGTGATGTTGTGGTGGGTTCAGTTGTTGAAGCGGAAGATTTTTCTTTCTTGCGTTCATGTTTCTTCTTCTTCCTTGCTTCCTTCTTCTTTTCATTAGTTTCTTTCCTCTTCTCAATTTTATCTACCAGATCCAGCATTTCCCTTTTTAACTTCCAGGCTCGCTCTACCGCTCTCTAAAATAACGCAGCCTCTTCCAGATTTGCATTTCCAGCTCCTACATTTATGCGGCTAGCATTCAGCACTGTTAGATCTGAGAGCCCAAACATAAAAACATCCATAGGATCCAGAATACGAATATCCACATTTTCATTGGATCTTATCACAGCTTCACCAGTCCTGCTATCATAAAACCATTTCTTAAAATCATTGAGAGCGACAGGAACTTCTTCAAGAAGCTTGATCCTCGTGACAACTTTGGCAGGGTTGATCACCCACGTCACTTTTCCTTTTCTGGTTATTGGATCAATGGTTGTTTTTGATACTCTACGTCTTGGACGCTGCGGAGCATGGTTAGGGAAACCTTTGTTGCTTTCTTTTGCGATTATCTGCTCAAAATCTCTTCCGATTCCTCTTTCTTCTGGGTTCAGAATGTCCAGACGACCAAGCTCGCGTAGATCCCACTTGGGAAGTGTAAAAAGATCAAAACCGGTCTGAAAATACTGGATTACTCCACCACGTCTTTTCACCACAAACATCCCTCGAAGATTGTCGTACATCCAGCTGATGATCTTGTCAGTGGCTTCACTCTTTTCTACTGTTATTACTTGATAAAAATCTGGGAGTCTTTCTCTCTCTTTCTTGAACCATTCAGGATGCTCAGGAGAGAAGGTTTTTCCATTTTCTTGTGCATAGAGAACCTCTTCTTCAAGACCCCATTCGAGAAATTTGGCTGGCATATCATCTCGATCCACTGCCTCTTCATCGCTTTCATTTCGCTCAGTTACTTTTTTCGACCGATTCCAAACGCTTCTTCTTAGCCTCAGCCTCCTTTCCCTTTCGAGCAGTTTCTTCTTCTATGAACGCCTCAAAGTCGAAAATCTCTTCAAAGGAGAACATGGGCTTCACTTTCATTTGCTCACACATGTTTCTCATCATCCTATACATTTTCTCCAACCCTGCTTGCTGGAATCTGATGAACTTGGATTGCTTAGCCATGTAGGCATTCATTTCTTTGTTTTTCTTCCGCTGATCCTTGATCTTTTCCCTCAGAAAATTCGTGTCATTTACTTGATTCTTCAGCAGACAGATTTCTTTGGCAACTGAGGGACCGGTATCTTTGATCAGTTTGTCGTAGAGTTCTTGAAAGGGACGAACCCTTTGTGGAGGTACTGGAGGCTTGGAAACCCTCGTTGGCTTCACAGGAGACACTTTGGAGGGGCCCTTGCTTGCTGAGGCTTCATCGGGGTCAACAATCATTGCATCTACGAAATCATTCAACGATTGAACTTCCTCAGTCACAGTCTCTGGTCTTTCTGAGGCTGATATCTCTTTTCGCTTGAGTCTCTTTTCTCTCTTTTCTTTTTCTTGCAAGGCGTGAATCGCTCTCATATCTTTGACATGCTGACGGTGCTCTTCAGACTCTCCCGCTTGGATGCCTGCACTCATGATTTTTTCAGAATCTTCGGATCTCTTTTTCTTCTTCGATTGCTCATCTTCAGCAACCTGCTTTTCTTTCCGTTTTCCATTCGAGCGCTCTTCTTTTGTAGCTGCCTCAACTTGAGCTTGGGCAGCTCGTTGTTGTTTATCTTGAACAGCTTCCCTGTACTTTCTATATGCTTCCTTTACTATTGGCAATCTCTCAGCTCAGTACATCCAATCGTGCAACAGCACCCATTCATTAGTCTTGATCTCAGTGTACTGACGGCTTGTGGGGACGTGAAACTTGTAGAGATCTCCATCGTTTGGAAGATCCTTGTATTGGTCATTGATCAACATCTGAACGAATCTTGGATACATCGCCCACGTTGGTCCACTTACATTTTCAAGCATATAGTTGAATATTAAGCCAGAGAGATTAAACTTCTGATTTAAACACAGATTTAGCATAGCTGCCGACCATTCCAAGTTCAAACCATCATAACCACCCTTTCGGTGTGCCAGACTCATAGAAATGACATGAACGATGAATCTCCAGTCTCTGGTGAGTCCTCCTCTCTTAATTTCTTTCTTTTGACGGAAATCTCCAGCATAACCCATTCCTCGAAAACCATCCAGAATATCATCTTTGCTCAGGCTTAACGGATCTTGATCATTGTCTAGTAGCTTCAGAACCTGGCGGATCCTGTCTTCAGTTACCTCTACTCTTTTGTTGCGAACCGTTGACGCTATCCCTCTTTTGTTATTGATAGTCTCAGGTTTTGCGTTCTCCCAGAATTCTTGTATGTGAATCTTGTAAACCTTAACGTTTGTTTCCACAGCATAACCGATTCTGCTGGAACGCACCCATCTAGCTACATCTTCAAAATCTTGAGGCACCTCATCTAGATTGATGCTTTGATTATGTTTCAACGTTTTATCCCACTCGAGGTTCTTCACCATACTGCATATGTCACGAAAAACGAGGCAAGTTAAAATAGATATTTACACGAGAAACTATGCACAAAACAGTATTTAAAAAAATTAAAGAGATTATATTAAATGTTTGATTACAAGAATTAAAAGAATTTGAAAAATTAAAAGAAAATTATGCTTAATTTCGCTGCCAGGTCATGGTTTGCCTTCGCTAGTGCCAGTTATCGAGATCCGGAGTCTAGATCAACAACAATGATAGGCCATCTTCGCTATTTTCGCTGACTGACTGGTGCCGGTTATCGAGATCCGGAGTCTAGATCAACAACGAAGATAGGTCATCATCGCTGTCTTCGCTGACCGACTATATTCTTGTCATCGCTGAGTTCGCTAGTGGCCCTGTCAACTTTGTCGGCATCAATTCCGGATTTTGTGCAACTGTACCGGGTTAAATTCGCTAGCGAACCTAGCAACGACATGGTTTCGTTTCCGAGAATGGTTTACCAGCGAAGGCAACGCACTAGATCGCTACATGAGCGAAATAGATTGTTTTGCTGGTTGCTCGAACTCGCGTTCGAGACTTTTGAATTTCCTTAATTAAATTCGCTATCTTCGCTGTACTCATCATAAAATCGCTGGCATCATATATTTCTTATTAAACCCTCTTTAAACCCTTAATGGTTAACATCCGAATGATCAGGCATGAGTTTATAAAGAAATCAGAACGTGTGCAGGCAAATTTATGTTGGTTTCACTCGGTTAAAAACTATTTACATCTAAACTACCAACATATTTCTAACATAACAAGAACAATAAAGCATTAACCACAACTGAAACCCACACAATGGTTGAGACCTGATCCGTTAAACTGATCAGATCAAGGGGTGAAATCGATTTTTGAATAAATGATAAACCGGAGATTACCTGAAGGTCTTGATCAGAAACAAATCTTGTGAACGAAATTGTTGAAATGTTAAAGAGAGCTTTCGGTTTTCAAGTTATGAAGAAGATGAGTAACTTTTTGAAAAATTTGAAAAGAGACGGTTATATGGGTTAAATAGGGAAAATCGGATAGCCAGCAAAATAATAATTTCGCTGGAATCTTAATTTCGCCGCCCCTGGAGATATTTTCTAACTCTTTTAATTTTGCTCGTAGATTTCAAACTTTCTCGTAAAACGTGCCCATTATGTTTTAAAAATATTATTTATTACGTAATATTCGCAATTTTGCTAAAATTTGGGCCATTTTGACCCCGAACTTCAAATTTCTTGCTCTGGGAGGATCCTTTTGATGCAAATTTCCTTGAAATATTCGATGCTCACCGATCTTACCTGCAGAAGATCATATTGCCAACACTTGCCAAATTCTTTATATATTATTATTATTGTTTACTAACCAGGGCACAAGAAAAACTGCCAGTATATTTGTCCTCTTAAATCCATGCATCCTTCTTTCAACATGGCTTCGGAGAGCGCTTTTATCATGTTTTTGGTAATATTGACAAGTCTTCGATGGCCCCCACACAAGCTATTGAGAATAGAATCATTACGCCCCCGTGAGTCCCACATCAGGACATACCCCCGCGATCAAGGTATGCACAAAGATTCCTCATAACAGGTGAGTATATTGGTTTCATTCTCTTCAACGATAGAACGGAGATCAGGTCTGTACTTTCGTACAACAGAGATCCCAAGAGCTATCGAGGGCTAAGACAGATAGTTCGGTGAACAGTTCAGTACCACCGTACAGCAGAGTTACCAAACTAATCTATCTAAGGATTTTGGCCAAAAATGGCGCTTATTATGGATTTTGGCCAAAAAATGGCACTTATTAGAAAGGGTGTAGGATCGATTGCTGACCCGAACGAGTCGTTCAGAGGTTAACTCTTGCAATTCAGATGCGGAATAATAAGAAAAGCAAGTAGATATAGCGTGTTCTTCCTCCTAACTGCTTGTTTTACTGATTTAAAACGATTTACAGCTCAATCTTCACACCGGCAGAGCTTCGGCGTGGAATACAATGAATCTACTTTAAGGATCGCGAGACACACCTATATATAGTGTTCTGGGTCCGCTCATGTGGACATGTGACACATGAGCGGTCCAGGTATGTCCATATAAGCGGCCCATATGACAAATAAGCGGTCCAAGCCTCTAATGACCCTATGAGCGACCCTAACTCCTAAAACCTATACAGACTCCCGTTTTCTCGTATTTCGTGCCCTATGCTATACAATACAATGTAAGATATGATCCTAGACACTTAGACGGAATCAACAGATGTAGTGCACCAACAGACTCCCCCTCAGATATTGATGGAGTCGCCAACACACCTTGACTTCAAAGTTGTGTCTTCACATCTTCAGTCTTGATCAGTCTCTGGGCTTTCTTTTTCTCTCCATTTTCAGACTCCCCCTCTCGATTTTGTTCTTCAGTAACATCTTCAGGATCTTTGTCTGGCTTTAAATCACTCTAATTCTCTTGATCAGATCTCTTGATTCCTTAAGTTCATCAGCATCAACAGTTGACATGATCTTTAGAATCATCGACTGATCTTCACAATCTTTCAGAATTGATTTCTAGAATCGAAACTTGACTATCTGCACAATCTCAACCCAGAAATAAATTTCTTTCACCCACATTTCAAATCACTACGCACTAATAATCTTCTCTCAACTATTTATGATAAACCACTTGAAGAAGATTAGAATTAATGAAAACAATTAGATTTACACAAACACTCCCCCTCAAATTCTGCTCATCATGTTCAGCATTTGGAATTTTGAAAATCAGTTTTCCAACGTCAGTTGTCGAAAATCTTTTTGACTTTTTCAAAAATTATGCTAAAACACACACAAAATCTTTTTGGATTTTCTGAGAAATATTTCTAACACCACATGAAAATACAAACATATAGAAATGTAATATTTACAGACAATATTTTTTGTGAGTTCGTGCAAGAGGATCATATCAGTTTATGAGACAAATCACCAACACCGTTAAGCTTGATTTCATTTTAAGTTTTAAACAATTTACCTAGATTGTCAGTATGTTTGTCCTCTTAAATTCTCAACACAAATTTCAATCGATTCGAGATACGATATTAATGTTTTAGAGACTTAAACTTAATTGTGTATCACTCCACTTGAATATACTCCTGTATCCAGATCCCAAATATTCAGTCTTACAGGTGAGTATACCATAGCTGATATCTGTAAAGGGGTTAGATGTGAAACCGTGAGAGCTCAGGTCAGAACTTCCGTTCAGCAGAGAGATGACGGCTCGACTTTTGGTGGGTCCCCTTTAGAGGATCTTTTTGCATTTCAACAGCAGCGACTATCAATTTTATTGTTTCATCAGCATGCTGAGGGCGGCGCTTTTTCAAGCATTTGCATAAAGTATTATCCGGGGACTAGGTCAGTATTTCCATACAGCAGAAGTCCCGGGATAATACCCCAGATATCACTGAGTATAAAGACCTAGTATCTCAGAATATGAGACCTTTTAAACAAGATTTTGGGGGTTACCCATATATTCAAGAATAGTTACCCACGAATCAAGCAAGTTTGAATTTAGGTTTATATCTCGTTACAATTTACTAAATGTGCGAAAATCTACTGACACATCCGCAATAAGATTGTTTAACACTTTTTAGACTTTACATTTCTTTAGCGTGCCGTGATAGTCCACTGATGTACTATCATTTCCTCTTTTTCGCAACAAAACTCATTTTTGAATTTTATCATGTTTTTGGCTTTTTCAAATTTTCAAATATTTTTGGATTTTCTGAAATTTCCCTACTCCCCCTAAAATGCAAACACATTTTAAAGAAAATTTGAAAACTTCTAGACTCTGACCCATTAGAAACATAAAATGCCAAACAAACTGTAAAAAAAAATTTGACAACTGACACTGAATCACATCAAATCGCCATTCACTAGGCATAAACAATCTGAACTCCCCCTATCACAAACCATTTTCTCATTTAGATTTCAAAACACTTAAGTTTGTTTTAATCGAAATGACTTTTTCGGAAAATAAATTTGTGTTGATAACAACCACTTGTAGGTTTATCAATTTTAAGAACGGGGATGTGGTTCATCATCTTGTCTTTCTTTTGCCATGAATAGTAAATCAAGTACAATTTAATGTCCCTGATTTACCATTTGCATTTAATAACATTCTGTACCACTTGTAAATGTAATTACTTCAAAGTATCCAAACATCTCAAAATTTAACCACAAATACCACTTGTGGGATCAAGATTACCACTTGTAGATACCCAAAAACTACCAATTGTAGGAATGCTACGTCTACATCACCATTTTACCAATCAAAATGCCGATTCCTGCTTCGCAAGTACCCACCTGGAAGCTCCGGCGAAGTCCTTTCACCTGCAAAACATCCAAACATTAATCACAAACATTTAAACTTCTCAAATACTAGAAAGATGCCGATTCCTGATCCACGATATAAACTTGGGATCTCCGGCATAGTCCTTCGACTATTCTGGGAAACAAACTTCCCTCCAAGTCTTCTCAGACTTGAGGGCTTTCAACTCTTCAGCTGTAGGGTTGTATGTTGCCTTTTTAGTTGTGTAAAAATCTTTTACCCCTTTAGCTCTCCCACTCAGCATTTTCCCAAATATTTTCTTAACATTTCCGTTGAATGTTTTCTCGACATCAAATTCTTTTTCATCATCATAAAATTGATTTGAAATTTCAATTTTACCAATTTTCTTTTTAACTTCCTCAAACTTCAGTGATGGAAAAACATCATCATTCACTGAACTTTTCTTCACAACTTGTGGCTCTTCTGGCTTTGTGGAACCAGATTCATCGCCGACTTTTTCTTCTACCTTTATAGTACATTTTAACATCCTGTTGACCACTAGAATTATTCATCCTCGCAATTTTTTGCTGCTCAAGATCCTGACTCTCAATTTTCTCAATAAACTGACCAATTGTTAGTTTGTCATAAACACCCGTGTTTTTCAATATCATCAAATACGTTCCCCACTCTTTCTGAGGTAACGCATCAGCCAACTTATCAACCCATTCCTCACGACCTTTTTCAACTCCCAACATTGATAACGATCGCACTAAGTGGCAGTATCTCTCGATAAGCTTTTTAGTATCCTCTCCCGGCAAACTGCTAAACAAATCAAATTCCTTTTTAAGCAATGCCTTCTTGCTTTTGATCATACTTTCACTACCCTCGAATTTTACTTTAAGAGCATCCCAAATTGATTTAGCAGTTTTGTCATGTTGTAGCAAAATGAATATATCTTCTTTAATCGCCTGCTGTAACAAACTGATCATCATTTTCTCTGCTCTATACATTGCACATTCTTGTTCTGAGAATTCAGATATCTGTTGAATGACTTGCAACTCTGTTCGAGGCAATGTGTACTTTTCCAATATGCATTCCCACGATCTGAGATGATTTGCCTGAACCTAGTTTTCAAACCGATCCTTCCACCCATAATACTCCTCAATGCTCATCAATTTCGGGGGCTTTTGTTGTTCCCGTCTCATTTTCTAAGTTCATTGCTTGAGCAATTGCGGCTGGAGTAGTCGATGTAGCAAAGGCGTTGTAAAACTCAGAATTCATGATGACTTAGCACGATTTTCAATTCAGATGACACAAGAGCGATCCAACAATATCCTTTGGAGCGGTCCAGTAACAATGTTCGTTCGAGCGAACCAGAGACTGTTCGGTCGAGCGGTCCAAGATTGTTTGAATGAGCGGTTTAAGCTTGTTTGAATGAGCGGTCCAGAAAGTAGTATTTGGAGCGATCCAGAAGTAAACTTGTACACAAGAGCGGTTCAAACTATCAATTTGGAGCGGTTCAACCTTAAATGTGTACGGATGAGCGATCCAAAATGTGATCTAAAAGCGGTTCATGATGACGTCACTTCGAGCGGTCCACATTCCGAACATGTTTTAATCTGTTTTTAAGCTGAATTTCGATCTGAAATTTCCAAGGATTTGTCTAAGTACTATTGCGCACAGTATGTGAGTTTTTGAACGAATTTCAACCGTGAAATCTTCCTGAATCAGAAAAAGAAGGTGTAGAAGTGAGAAGAAACAATGAAATCCGGCTATAATCTGCAGAAAACCTCCTCCCAAGCTCTGATACCACTTGTAGGATCGATTGCTGACCCGAACGAGTCGTTCAGAGGTTAACTCTTGCAATTCAGATGCGGAATAATAAGAAAAGCAAGTAGATATAGCGTGTTCTTCCTCCTAACTGCTTGTTTTACTGATTTAAAACGATTTACAGCTCGATCTTCACACCGGCAGAGCTTCGGCGTGGAATACAATGAATCTACTTTAAGGATCGCGAGACACACCTATATATAGTGTTCTGGGTCCGCTCATGTGGACATGTGACACATGAGCGGTCCAGGTATGTCCATATAAGCGGCCCATATGACAAATAAGCGGTCCAAGCCTCTAATGACCCTATGAGCGACCCTAACTCCTAAAACCTATACAGACTCCCATTTTCTCGTATTTCGTGCCCTATGCTATACAATACAATGTAAGATCTGATCCTAGACACTTAGACGGAATCAACAGATGTAGTGCACCAACAAAGGGTTTGGCCTTTTTTTAAGGCACTTATTATTTAAAAGAATATCATAGCGTCTAGGTCAGCATGTATCTGGATGCAGCAGAAGAACAACTATGATATCCTCCGAATGAAACACCAATATAAAGACCCGAAATCTCAGACTTTGGCAATCTGTCAACGCAAGATTTAAGACCATTAAGTCATATGCCGCAACGTGTTACCCAGAGAGGTGCGTAATGCCTGAGAAAAGCCAGAATTCTTGTGTAGACATTATGTTTTGCTCCCTAACAGCAGTTTACTCGTCGGTGTTGCTGAATCTACCGACACGTCATTGCTTGGTACCCCAAATTCTTTTTGTTTTCTGTAATTGCAAGAAATGACAAAGTGTTAGCAATTTTCTATCACTTCCTCTAGCAGGAGTCAGACATAAGCGTTCGTTTTTAGATTTTCTGAATATATCCCCCCTAAAATCTTTATTTTCGTGAGTCCATTTGCCCGAAAATAAAATTTTAATGAGAAAATCTTTTTGGTGGGCGACATTTTCCGATACTTGTTTTACTCTCAACAAACGTTTTTTTTTAACAACACCAATTTTATCACAAGATTCATTTCCAGTCAAGGAAATTGACCATTTCCAACCAGGTTACCAACTGGTTGAATCAGGTTTTATCGAAGGCTTTCGTGAAAATGTCGGCCCGCTGCTGTGTTGTATCCACTGGCACCACTTGAATATATCCCTTCTCGTAGGCATCTCGAATTGCGTGAATTCGAATTTCGATGTGCTTTGTTCTTGAGTGGTGTATGGGATTCTTCACAATTCCTAGACGCGCTTCATTGTCGACGAATATAGGAGTCTTTATGATGTTGATTCCATAATCCAGCAACTGATTTTATATCCAGAGAACTTGTGAACAGCAGCTGTAGGCAGCAGTGTATTCTGACTGAGCGGTTGAAATGGACACCGTTGTCTGTTTCTTGCTTTGCCATGAGATCAGACGATTTCCCAAGAATTGACATCCTCCTGATACGGACCTGCGATCTACTTTACAACCTGCATGATCACTGTCAGAATATGCAATAAGATCAAAATTACTATGTTTAGGATACCAAAGACCTAGTTTCGGAGTTCCTTTGAGATAGCGGAAGATGCGCTTTACAGCAGTTTCATGAGATTCCTTGGGATTTGTCTGAAATCAAGCACAGAGACAGACTGCCCACATAATGTCTGGCCTGCTAGCTGTCAAATACATCAGAGAACCGATCATCGAGCGACAAAAGGATTTGTTTACTGGTTTTCCTTGATGGTCTAGAGTAAGCTCTGTCTGAGAGGCGAACGGGGTGCTTGCAACTTTGCAGTCGTTCATGTTGTACTTCGTGAGAATGTCCCGAATGTACTTGGCCTGATGAATGAGAATCCCATCCTCCTTTTGCTTCACTTCTAGCCCTAAGAAGAAATTCAGCTCTCCCATCATGCTCATTTCGAATTTTGCCTTCATGACGGTTTCGAATTCTCTGCACAACGCCTCGTTCGTTGACCCGAAGATAATATCGTCGACGTAGATTTGAACCAGCATTACATCCTCCCCGATCTTTTTGGTGAAGAGAGTCATGTCGATCTTTCCTCTGGTGTATCCACACTCTAACAAGTATGTGGACAAAGTCTCATACCAAGCGCGTGGAGCTTGGTGAAGACCATAGAGTGCTTTGTCCAACTTGAAATAGCGACCTGGAAAATGAGGATCCTCGAACCCTGGAGGCTGACATACATAAACTTCTTCCTTTACTTTTCCATAAAGAAAAGCACTCTTAACATCCATTTGGAAAACTTTGAAATTTCTGTATGATGCATATGCCAGGAATATTCTGATTGCTTCCAGTCGTGCAACCGGAGCAAATACTTCTTCGTAGTCAATCCCTTCTTCCTGACGAAAACCTTGTACCACCAATCTGGCCTTGTTCTTGATTACCACTCCACGATCATCCATCTTGTTACGGAAGACCCATTTAGTACCAATTGGAAACTTTCCTTCAGGTAAATCTACTAGTTCCCAAACTTTAAGCTTCCTGAATTGAGATAGCTCTTCCTGCATGGCCTGAACCCAACTGGAGTCTTGAATAGCGTCTTCGATGTCTCGTGGAACTGATTGTGACAGAAAAGCTGCAAATAGCCCTTTGTTGATGCTTGACGACTGCCCGCGTGTACGCACTCCTTCTTCGACTGCGCCGATGACGTTTTCAAGAGGATGATTTCTATTAGTCTTGTATCCGGCATTTGTCAGAGATTCAATCTGCTGCGGAAGATTGGTGAAGTGTTCATCCACGTAAATCACTGGTGGATCATCTTCTTGAGTTGGTTCATTCACATTCGCCTGTGAAGAAGAAGCACCGTTTTCTTGAGTATTCTCAGGCGAAGTGTCACCAGTTACTTCATTAACAACCAGGATAGGGTCAGCAGATGATGGAGATAGACGGGTGGTAAAAGGAGTTAAGCCAATGTCAGATGAGTCAAACAGTGGTTCAACTTGAGTGTCTTCAGCAGGTTCTGTGTCTGGAACTACTCTGGAATTTCAAAGGTGTTGAAAATCACACCCACATCATAGAACCAATCAGGAGTACTTCCGGTGTTGGTGTAGTTTCCTTCTTGAAAAACAACATAGTAAGATTCAATCACCATCTTCGTTCTTTTGTTGTAAACACGGTAGGCCTTCTGTGTGGATGAATACCCCATGAAGTAGCAGATATCACCCACTGCTTCAAATTTGATGAGATTTTCCTGAGTGTTTAGAAGGGTGCACGAACAACCAAATGGTCTGAAGAAGTCAATGAGCGGCTTTCTTTTGAAGAGAAGTTCATATGCTGTTTTTCCATGTGGTTTTACAGTGAGTACCCTGTTTAGAACGTAGCATGCCGTATTTACTGCTTCTGCCCAGAAGATGATTGGAAGCTTTGAGTCCACCAGCATGGTTCGTGCAGCTTTGATCAACGTCATGTTCTTGCGTTCAGCAACTCCATTCTGTTGGGGAGTTCTGGCTGCACTGTATTGGAGATGAATTCCCTTTTCAGCACAGAAGGATATGAAGGTCTGATTTTTGAACTCGGACCCATTGTCACTTCTGATCGACTTCACTTTTAGTTTGGTCACATTTTCAATCAGCGGGATGAATGATTTGAGAACTTCAGCTGTCTCGCTTTTTGATTCAAGAAAATAGACCCATGAAAACCGAGAGAAATCATCTGTAATCACCAAACAGTAAGAACTTTTAGCAAGACTTTTAACGCTGATTGGACCAAAGAGATCCCTATGCAACAATTGAAGAGGCGCAGTGATCGTATTCACTGCTTTGGACTTGTGCGGTTTCTTATGTTGCTTTCCCTGGGCGCATGCAATACATTTTTCAGAAAATGGAAATTCTTTAATCGGAAGACCTCTAACTAAGTTTAACTTAGAGAGTTTGTTCATATTTTTGAAATTAACATGCCCCAGTCGCCTATGCCAAAGCAGTGATTCCGATTCTGAAGCCTTAGAGATCAAGCAGGTCAAGTTGTCATTTGTCTTGGCATTTTTCATGTTGAGCACGTATGTGTTGTTTTGTCTTGGAGCAGTGAGCATGATCATTTCAGCAGGAACAACATATCCGGGCTTGTGGAACAAGCATTCCATGTCATTGAAAAGCACCGATATTCCTTTATCACAGACTTGTGATACGCTCATGAGATTGTAGCACAGCTCCGGAACATAGTTGACATTTTCCAACGTGAGGGCTTCAGACACCACATCTCCTACTCCAACGATTTTTCCTCCTTTATCGTCTCCAGCGAAAGATACGAAATCACCATCGATGAAGCAAAAGTTCTTCAGAAGTTCCCTCAATCCAGTCATGTGTCTTGAACATCCGCTGTCTACGTGCCAGATGTACTCCATAAGCATGCGGAGCCATTTCTGGAGTTTATTCTGATATACACACATATACGAATATACAAATTAGTTTGTTTTGGGAACCCAGATTTGCTTCATTTCGAATCTATCGTGGTTTTGACCCACGTTGACCTCTTTTTGTTTCCAAAAATAGGCAGTTGACTCAACCAGATTTTTAACAGACTTCTTAAGATAATTTAATTGATATGTGACGTTTGTAAGAAAATCATGTTCTGGTTTAGAAAAACTTCTTGGTTTTACAATGTTTCGCTGTATGTCCTAAATGACCACAGCAAAAGCGTCTTTTATGTCTGGGTCTTTTGGTGTTAGAAGATGATGTATGTGATGAGAGTCTTGAGCTTTCTGCTTTCTTCATTTTCTTGTCCACTCTGCTTTCATCTTCTGAGTATTCTTCATCATTGTCTGAATCAGATGAACTTTCAGACATGTTGTCCTCACTTGAGCTTTGCTCTTCACTTGCTTCGTAACTCGACTCATTGTAGCTTCGATCTTTGTTTGAACTTTCTGAGTCCTGGTCCTCAATGGTTTCAGAACTTGAACATTCGAAGCTTTTATCACTTGTTGTTTGATCTTCACTTGAACTTTCTGATCCTTGCTCGTCTTCTGAGGGAGTGATGCTTAAGTCTTCATTGCCTTGATCTTCAGTGACACTCTTTTCTGAATCTGTCATACCTGTTCTGGAAGGAATAAATTCGGGAATTTCCTCTGTGAGGAATTTTCCAAAACTATTCTTTTTCAATTCTGGCACAAATACAGGAGATTCACAAGCAACTTTATCATCACAAAACGCATAATTTAAATCATGACATTCAGACACACAATGTTCACGATCACGGGTCTCAAATGTAGGCACATGGCCCTTACAGTCATCCGAAGATTTAAATTTACGCACTTGGCCATTACAGTCATCCATCCTACTTAAATTACTACATTCATCCTTAACATTGTTTTTCCTAGAACAGTTCCAGGCGAACCAGTTAACGGTGGAATAATTGTCGCCTGAATATCCAATTCCTATTTTAGACCCGCCGCAGTCTCCATCCTCATCGCACACATCCTCTTTACACACAATGGGATCTGCATTACTTTTAGAACAGTTAGCGGTTGTCTCATTTTCACAAAACTCTTTTTGTTCAACAGAGGCCTTTTCATTGATAAGATCGTTTTCGGGATGAGGAGTCGGCATAGGCACATAGTTTTTGCTATGTGGAGGAAAGAAAAGTTTTCTTTCATTTCCGTGCCTATCCTTATACCCAATCTCGTCCTTCACAAGCGTTGGTCGTTGGCAATTTTTAATGTCAGTAAAGGCCTTTTGACTGACATTCCATTTATCTATTATAATTTGTAATTTATTCTTTTCGTTCAAAGCTTTTTCTAATCTGTCTGTAAGATCGTTAATGATAAAATCTTTTCTAAACACAAATTCTTTAAGAGTTTGCATTTCAGCTAAAGTTGAATTCAACTTTCTCTGATATGCAGCCTTGTTCTGTTTAAGCTAATTGTTAAATTTTAAAGCTTTGTCTTTTTGTCTTTCAAATTCTAGATTTAAGGATTTGTAATGTGCCACGACATCAACGCATGCAGGTGTGCATAATTTTTCTTTAAAACTAAGTGGAATACTGTTTACCAAGTCCTTGTCAGCCTTCTCCTTTGATGAGTCTGCTTTCATGGCGGCTGCTGGGACCTTTTCCTTACCCTTCTCAGATGCCTCTTTCGAAACATGCTCCTCTGCTTGTTCACACTTCTTTTCATTTTCAGGCTCCACTGAAGTCAGAATGCTTTTCAAACCTTTGTCAGCAGTATTGTCTCCTTTTGGAATTCCAGCTGTCTGCTTTTCGAACTGCCTTGATGAGGATTCACCTGAGATCTTGGCCATCAGAGCTTTGTTGACTTGCTCCTTTGCTTCAGTAATTTCCTCACTCCAATCATAGTCTTCGACGACTAAAGCTTCTGGCGTGCTAGGAGACGCGTTGTTCTTGTTCTCTTCAACTGTGATTTGCTTTACAGCAGGAGTGGTTTCACTATTTCCTTCTTTCAACAGAGGACAATCACGCTTGAAATGTCCTAGATTCTTGCAGTTGTAGCACCTAAGTTTAGATTTGCAAAACCAGCTTTTCCAAGACCCAAACGCTTCCCTGTTTTGTCTTGAATTTTCTTTAGCCTCAAGGTGATCATGGCCATTTGCCATTTCAGATCCATTTCCTCCATGTCATCTGGATCCACCTGATACATGTCTTCAGCAGTGAACATCTCCTTCTTTAGTTCTCCAGACATCAGGGCTTCATAGCTGCTTAGAAATGTGTTGAAAAGTGCCACGTTTTCAGTGGACACTTTTAACGCTTGAGTGTCAACAGTGATAGTCTTCTCAACAAGTTGTGGAGCTTTCGATGCGCTTGCGGAATCGTTCGCGTAGATTAAGTCAGATGCTTGTGGAGTGATGCCCCCTGAAGCAAGAAATGCCACATTTTTCAAACCAGCAGTGGTTTGAGCTGACTTTGGTGGGTAACCAGCAGTGTTCATTTCTCTTTTGTTGACATCCATTTCAAAGGCTCTTAGAGTATTGAGCAGATCGGACAGAGTGACAGGATTTGGATTGTTGAGGAAATCCTTCTTGATCATCATGCATTGTAGGCTCCATTCCTTGGGAAGTGAATCTAGCAGCTTCTTTATTGCAGCACGATTTGTGACAGGATTTCTCGCCTTCTTCATTTTGGTCATCATATTCAGAAAACGACTGATGTGGTCAGAAAGACTTTCTCCACGAACTCCACAGAACATGTCATATTGTTTCTGCACCATATCTCTCTTGCTTTCGATCAACTCTTCATTTCCTTCATAGTACTCAATCAATGCATTCCAGAGTGCATTTGCAGTTCGGTGTTCTTCAAACATGTTACAGTCGTTGGTTGATAGTGCCATGATTAAGGCAGCATGAGCACGACGATCACGTTGGATTAGAGCCTTGTCTTCATCAGTAAAGGTAGTTGCATCATTGTTGGCAACTATCGCATCTCCTCGAACAACCGTTGGAATGTGGGGTCCAGCGGTGACAGAGAGCCACAGATTGTAGTCCGTGTACTCGAAGAATGATTGAATGCGAGTCTTCCAAGTGCTAAAGTCTTAAGCTCCTTTCAACTTTGGTGGCCGGGTAGTGGTTCCAGTCTCAAGTTCCGCTTGAGCAATTGGACTTAGTTGATTCAAGGACATCTTTGCTTGGTTTTGACAAAATAAGGCTGATCAGAAGCTAAGTTCGCTGACAAGTCACAGAAAACCAGTGACAAACTTAATTTCGCCGATGATCGAAGAAGCTTGATCAATTTCGCTGACAAATCTTCAACCTTCGCTGGTACTTTGGGTAGTCCTGCACGAGCGAGCAAGCTAATTCCGCTGACAAACACAACACAGACGTTAGTTGGGTTAATTCCGCCGATTACCGTGATAAGAAAGCTGTGGTTCAGTATCACAGTTCTCGAAGTCGCCTTCGATAATTTCGCTCAAGGGTCACTGGACACTATTTCGCTGATGATCAGTAATTTCGCTCGAATGATGATCGTCGAAATTAATGATCCTGCGATGAGTTTCTCAACGATATGGCTATGGTCGCTATATTCAACACTATATTCGCTGGATTCAAAAAATTAATTTCGCTGCCTTCATAAATTGTTCGCTGCATTCATGTTAATTTCGCTGGACAGAGGGTTTAACACGAACTAAAACCCTCTAATCCCTCAAAAACAGCTCAAAAACCATGTTTTGATGCATCAAAATGTCCAAAATGACTCCCTAATCATGTATTAACAACAACCTATCGATTAAACACACCTAATCAATTCATTTTGAGTCTAAAAATTTGAAAACTTTGAAACTCTTGAAAAACCTTCAAAACTATGAAAAATCTCAACAAGAACACAACAACCAAGAGCACTAAGGCTCTGATACCAAATTGTAGATCCCAAAATCAATCCGAATCACAGTGGTTGGTTGCTTTAACCCAAAACACCTATTGATTAGGTGTTTGAGATATGAAAAGTTAAGAAAGATAAAAGATGAAGGTGAAGCTAATGGATTAATGAATACAACAAGTGTTGTATTGAATCCAAACAATAAGATAAAACAATAAAACACCTTGGATATCAGATTTGAGCACAAGATCAACACTAGAATGTAACAACACCAATATTCATTCAAGAGCCAAAAGCTTGCCAAGGTTACAATGTGAAGGCTATTTATAATGTTCCTGATTAGCCAGCAAATTTATAAATTTGCTGGAATCTTATCTACACTAGGTCAGGGACCTAACTTCTAGAGAGTTACAAAATAAGCCCTTGTACATTCAAAATAGCTACAAACTATGACTAAAACTAATCCAGCACAAGTATCAACGATCTTAAAAGTTCTAACAGAAAAGTGGTTATTTCGTACGGAATTAGGGTAATCTCGTTTGAAAGCTGTGATTCCGTTGGAACTTGGTAATTCCGCACCAAGTGATTCCGTGTGAAGTGTGTAATTTCGTTTGAACTTGTTGTTTTGTGAACTTTGAAAACACCGAAACATGGCAGATGAATTTTACAACGCCTTTGCTTCCCCGATCACTGTGACTCAGCAGACAATGTTGGAAAACGAAACTGGCACTATGCAAAAACCGCCTAAGCTCATGAATATCGAGGAGTATAAAGGTTGGGAAGAACGGTTTGAGAACTGGGTACAAGCAAACTATCTAGATGATTGGGAATGCATTAAAACAAAATACGTTAGACCAACGAATGATGATGAAGAGGTGATTGCTATCAAAGACCTTAGTGTCGATGAGAAAAAGAAATACAAAAACGGAAAGATGATGATCTGTTTACTGCAATAGGCAGTGTCACACCCCAACCGATGGCGGAATCATCGGGGCATGGCACTGAGCGAAACAGATTGTCCAGAAGTTTCCACAACAACTATTTACACAATTCAGTTAAAAGATACGTCCCATACCGTATCCCGAATAGATAAACATATTATTACAGATAACATCTAGGAAATTAATTCTGTTCCGACAACTCAGATTTTAACATAACATAAATAAGTATTGTTCAAATACTCCTAAAGACCCAGACTGACAAGATCTACAGACAACTATGCTCTAGTTGCTCGCTCCTGACAGACAACTATTTGTTGGGGGGCCTTTAGAGCTTTATTCTAGCCTCGCTTTCCTAGCAAGCAAACATCTTAAACACCTGTCACATACGTTAAAATAAAGTCAATACATATAATGTAAAGGTGAGCATACAAGTTTGGTAATAGCATATACATGTTTGATCACTGGAGCTTGTCGGTGGTGAGACTGTTGCTGAGCCTGTACGGCTTGCAGAGGGGTAGCAGTTGTTGTCACAGCACAGTTCTTGTTGCTGGAGCTGTTGTTGTTGTGCTTCTTCTTTCTTCTTGATGACTTGGAGGGTTGAGCAGTGGTGGTGTCGGCGGTCGATGCGGTGGTGGCTTGGTGCAGAGACTTGGATGGCTTATCCCAGAAACCAGACTTCACTCGCTTGTCATTGATCTCGGCGGCAAGCAAGTAAGTTTCCTCGATAGATGATGGCTTGGCGGCATGAACAAAATCGGAAACACAATCAGGTAGGGCTCGAATGTACTTCTTGATGGCCATGTCTGGCGTCTTGACTTGATCAGGGCAGATAATGCTAAGCTGCTTGAAGCGAGCAGTTAGAGCAGCGTTGTCTCCATCCTTCTGCTTGATGTTCCAAAACTCGTCCTCCAGCTTTTGGCGTTCATGGGGAGGGCAGAATTCGTCCATCATAATGGCCTTTAGCTCTTCCCAAGTCAGCTCATAAGCTGCATCATTCTCGCGTTTGTTTCGTTCGGCCGTCCACCAGTCTAAGGCTCGGGACTGGAAGACGCCTATAGCATTGAGGGTGCGGAGATTTTCAGGACAGCCGCTTTGGCGCAGAGTGACTTCAACTGAATCAAACCAGTGAAACATGGCGGTAGGGCCAAAATCTCCAGTAAACTCTTTAGGTCCGCATGCCTTGAACTGCTTGAAGCTGAAAGAAGCCTTGTTTGCATCCTTAGGAGCGTCTGTTCTTGATTCTTCCGACGATTTGCTGACATTTTCATACACCTCGCTCACGGCTTTAGCCACTTGCTTGGCGATGATAGTAGCGAGACGCTTGTCTCTCTTCTCTTGGCGAGTAAGATGGTGTCGGGATCCGGACGACATTGTCTGCAACAGACATCGTCACAGGACTCAACACAACATGATTGAATCTCACCTCACACGTCTACTACTAACTAAAGCTCAGGAACACGTCAAAACACGCATCACATAGCACATAGACACATAACCACAGATTCACATAATCACAGAAGCACATAGCACGTAGGCACGTAGAGCACAGAGAGACATAAGCACAGAAGCACATACACATTTTAGTTACAGAAGCAGTCAGAATACAAAAACCTATTATTCAAAGCTCGCGAGTCGTCCGTATGAGTAGTATAGTATAATCGTATAGCATGTCGAATAGTATAGTATAATCGTATTTCGTAGCATAGTATCGTCTAGATTTGCAGCGACTTGTTAGCGATGTGTAGTGTGTTGTGTGATTCGCGGAAACAGAAGGCGCTAGATCAAAACCAAGGTACCTCAAAACACTAACAGTTCAAACACACAAATAGGTAGTTACATATAAAGCATATAAAATCGACGAATTATCAGAGTCGGCAGTTGCGGGCTTAGAATCGAAACACGTAAAATCGGGAGATAGATTGTCTGCGGCTAATTAGACATTGACTACCCAAAGCGATTCAGCAATTCACAATAGACTTGTCGTCACTTTCCGACTTTCGGGGTCGTGTTTCTGCCTCGATTCTTAGGCATTTCGCACGCGTTCCCTAGGCCATACTCGTGAGTTCCGGTCGTTGGAGTCCGTAGAAGCTTTGGTGAGATATAATAAGGCTCGGAACAAGTTGTCAAGGTTAGGGTTTCACCCATGGCTTAGCAACTTCTTCCTTGTTTTAGTAAAACTGAGGAGATTATTCGTCAAAACATGGATTTCACTCCTGATTTGGTATAATTCTCCTCGTTTGTTATTTAAAATAATGAAGAAGCCATTGATAAATTGATAAAATCAGCATAGATCAAGTAACTCAGTCGGGAGTTTGCAGTTTTCACACCTAATCCTGACTAAATCGCTTGACTTTATTTGAAGATTTGAGTGCAATGATAACGAAGAATTGCTGAATAGAGCACATAAACTTGGTCTGTTGGTTCCTAACTATAGTCTAAGTCTCTAAGACAGCGACCCGGACTAGGTCGTGTCTAACCTAATTCCTTATAGTTATGGCTCTGATACCAATCTGTCACACCCCAACTGATGGCGGAATCATCGGGGCATGGCACTGAGCGAAACAGATTGTCCAGAAGTTTCCACAACAACTATTTACACAATTCAGTTAAAAGATACGTCCCATACCGTATCCCGAATAGATAAACATATTATTACAGATAACATCTAGGCAATTAATTCTGTTCCGACAACTCAGATTTTAACATAGCATAAATAAGTATTGTTCAAATGCTCCTAAAGACCCAGTCTGACAAGATCTACAGACAACTATGCTCTAGTTGCTCGCTCCTGACAGACAACTATTTGTTGGGGGCCTCTAGAGATTTATTCTAGCCTCGCTTTCCTAGCAAGCAAACATCTTAAACACCTGTCACATACGTTAAAATAAAGTCAATACATATAATGTAAAGGTGAGAATACAAGTTTGGTAATAGCATATAGAGTTCGAATAGTTTACGCATAACCAGCACGTACACATAGGAAAACGAAGCATGTTAATTACCGACATGGACCTATCGATACCACTGACTGCGGGTTGACCGTCCGAGACGGTTCGCAATACATGGTTACCACCGTAATCCATGCAAGTAATTGTCCTTAACAACCCCCGTGTGAACGGATGCTGAGTCCAAACTGTAGTACTACGTCGTTAAGGCAGGTAGACAGCATTCCACGTGTAAACACAATCAACAAGCATTCATTTAGTCACGTAATACATGCATATTAGTTAGCGTTCAAACGAATTGAAAATTGACTAAGTGTTGAAGCATAGTATCTCATGATCCGAGGAGTAATGTTGAAAAACAGTTGTTCGATCGAACAGTACCTCGTTCAATACCATACTTCATGAAATTGTTAAGTGTGGGGCCATATGCTAGCCGATCGGCTGGCCTGGTCGATCGGCTGGTATGTCCGATCGGTTGGGTTGTTCGTTCGAAAAGCCTAACCATTCGGCCAACATCCTGACCTGGTCGGCCTGTTCGTCTAACACTTGGCTGCTCTGGTTATTTGTCGTTATATTGAGGTAGTTTGACAACGGGCTGAATCATGGAACCTTCGTTCTTACTTGTTTCCCTTGCTCGGACAGGAATCACCCAAGTCCGGCCAGTGAACTATTCGGAACGGTAGTTTGAAGTTTAACCCGAAATCAGTGAACCTCGTAGATAGAATCCGAATCTTAAACCACACAACCATTGGAATAATTAGTGAGTTGGCTCAAGCTCCGTTTCTACCGGTTTGAAGGCATTGAGTGTAAAAGAGTTGAAAGAAAGTTGGAAATCTTCCTTTCAATCCTTTACATCATGAAGGTGTTTAGATCTTTGATAGATCTTAGCTTGTTTATGTGGAAATCGGTTAGATCCGAGCTATTCATGGTGGATTAAGGCCAAAACATGATGTTCTTGAAGAACACCATGATGACATCATCCTAGAATGCTTAGATCTTGATGATTTCACGGTTAGAAATCAAGATTTAAAAGATAGAAAGGTGTAGGAGCATGTTTTGATCAAGAAAGTACAAGATTTAGGATGAAAACTTACCGAAATTTGAAGAAATCCGAGAAAAGGTGAGGAGCACGAGCTGGTCGGTCAGTGAGTTTCCAAAAGTGGAAAGAATGACAATGACAGCCCTACTTATAGGCTCCAAAAGAGGAAAGGGCTGGCCGATCGGCCAGGCATCCCGATCGGACAGCCTGCTCGATCGGACAGTCTGTCCGATCTGCTGGGCTGTTCGATCGCCTAGGAGCCTGATCGATCCACAGCCTGTTTTGAGTGTTCGGCGTGACGATTTTCGATATTTCGATTTCGATTGAAGACGACACGAGTACGGTAGATTTCCTAATCAAATTACTTTCAGTCCCAACTACTATATCTAACATACAATCGTTTATAATTCACTCTAACCTTACGTTACCATTCGTCATAATTCGATTTCGATTGCATTCGATTTGAGATTCGAGTTTCGATTGAATACCACACAAAACATAAAGTAAGCACGCACAAGTAACACGTAAGGCACACACACACATAAGTATTACCACACCAATTTCGCATAGTTCGAGCCTCGAGTTTGATTGATGAGTCGATTAGCTTGATTATTGTTTGATCAACTTTATCGCATTATTACTTCCTACTATTCACAACCGTAAATCGGGTCGCGTTGATTAAACATTCGATTACTTCGATATATATATATATATATATATATATATATTAACAACACTTACTCCACATAATACAATTAAACATAAAATAGACTAATTATAGTCAAAGAAGTCAAAGTTGACTTGGACTTTGACTTTGACATTTGAAAACACGGGGTGTTACAGCCTCCCCCTGTTTAGGGAATTTCGTCCCGAAATTAGGCTGAAAGCTGCACAGCACTGTGAATGACCAATTTGACGCTCCAGATCTTTATTTAAACAACTGCGGGTACTTGGCCTTCATGTCGCTTTCGAGTTCCCAAGTGAACTCCGCGCCTCGTTTGCCTTCCCATCTGACTTTCACGATAGGGATGCGCGAGCGCCTGAGCTGCTTGGTTTGGCGATACATGATTTCGACAGGCTTTTCCACGAAGTGTAGCATTTTGTTGACCTGAAGATCGTCGAGGGGTACAATCAGATCATGATCAGCTAGGCATTTTCGGAGGTTCGACACATGCAAAGTTGGGTGGACGTTACTGAGTTCCTCCGGTAGTTCGAGTTTGTAGGCGACTTTTCCGATCCTTTCCAGAATCTTAAAAGGTCCAACATATCGAGGCGCTAGTTTCCCTTTCTTGCCGAATCTGACCACACCCTTCCAAGGTGATATACCTTTAGGAGTACGTAGTCGCCAACGTCAAATTCAAGGGGCTTGCGTCTTCTATCGGCGTAACTTTTCTGTCTATCCCTGGCTTTCGACAAGTTGTCTCGAATCTGAAGGATTTTATCAGTCGTTTCTTGTAGTAACTCGGGACCGGTTAGTTGCGAGTGACCGATCTCGTGCCATACAATAGGCGAACGACATCTTCTTCCATATAAAGCCTCGAATGGTGCCATTTGTATGTTGGCATGATAGCTGTTGTTGTACGAGAATTCGACTAACGGTAGGTACTTGTTCCAACTACCACCGAAGTCTATAACACACGCTCGGAGCATGTCCTCAAGAGTACGGATCGTTCTCTCAGTCTGTCCATCGGTTTGAGGATGGAATGCAGTACTCGGGTTAAGCGACGTACCAAGGGCCGCTTAAAATGTTTCCCACAATCGTGAAGTAAACCGAGCATCACAGTCTGAAATGATGTCACGAGGCGTACCATGATTACAAATGATCTGGTCGGTGTAGATTCGGGCTAGTCGTTCTACTTTGTAGTCTTCCCGTATTGGCAGAAAGTGGGCTGATTTGGTCAGACGATCAACTATAACCCAAATGCTGTCGTGATCTGATGGCGTGGGCGGAAGTTTGGTTATGAAATCCATAGCTATATTCTCCCACTTCCATATAGGAATCGGCGGTTGTTCGAGTAAGCCAGAAGGTCGCTGATGCTCAGCCTTGACTCTTGCACAAGTCACGCAACTTCCAACATAAAGAGCGATATCCCGTTTCATACCCGGCCACCAGTACTTGTAACGAAGATCCTGGTATATTTTATTGGCATCGGGATGAATAGAATACCGGGATTTATGGGCTTCGTTCATTATAATCTTTCGCAAATCGGTCCGCTTAGGGATCCAAATACGGTCCAGATAATAGAAAATCCTATCTGCCTTGCTTACAAGCTGAGCTCCATCGTGATAGATTCTCTCCTTCTTCAACGTGCGTTCGTTAAAGCAAGCATGTTGGGCTTCGCGGATGAGAGCTTCGAGATCATGCTGGGCTTGGGTATTGTGAATACTGAGCAAGTAACTCCGTCTGCTGAGTGCGTCGGCTACAACATTTGCCTTGCCCGGGTGATAACGAATCTCACAGTCGTAATCACTAAGAAGTTCCACCCATCGGCGTTGACGCATGTTAAGTTCTTTCTGATTAAAGATGTGTTGTAAACTCCTGTGATCGGTGAAGATCGTACACTTGGTACCATACAGGTAGTGTCGCCAAATCTTTAATGCAAAAACAACTGCGCCTAGCTCGAGATCGTGGGTTGTATAGTTCTTCTCATGGACTTTGAGCTGACGAGATGTGTAAGCTATAACCTTGTCCCGTTGCATGAGAACGCAGCCAAGACCAAGGTTGGAAGCATCACAATAGACAATGAAATTGTTGTTTCCATCCGGCAACGTGAGAACAGGAGCATTGCAAGGCTTGCACTTAAGGGTTTGGAAAGCAGATTCTTGTTCAATTCCCCAAACAAAAGACCTGTCTTTATGAGTAAGGGCAGTAAGCGGCACAGCGATCTTAGAGAATCCTTCGATAAATCATCGATAATAGCCCGCTAGTCCGAGAAAAGAACGAACTTCAGACGGGTTCTTTGGCGTAATCCAGCTTTTAACTGCTTCAATCTTCGCGGGATCGACATGAATACCCAGACTATTCATGATGTGACCTAGAAATTGAACCTCCTCCAACCAGAATTCGCACTTGGAGAACTTGGCATAGAGTTGGTTCCCCAGGAGTAACTCAAGAACCAAACGTAGATGTTGCGCGTGTTCGGCTTTCTACTTGGAATAAATCAAGACATCGTCGATGAACACGATGACGAAACGGTCAAGGTAAGGTTTACACACGCGATTCATCAGATCCATAAAAACTGCGGGTGCGTTGGTTAGACCAAAAGGCATAACAACGAACTCATAGTGGCCGTATCGAGTACGAAAGGCGGTTTTGGGTATATCTTCCTCTTGTATGCGTAACTGATGATAACCTGAACGTAGATCGATCTTCGAGAAACACTTGGCACCTTGCAGCTGATCAAATAAATCGTCGATTCGAGGCAAAGGGTATCGGTTCTTGATGGTTAACCTATTCAATTCCCGATAATCGATGCACATCCTGCACGACCCATCCTTCTTTTTGATGAAAAGGACTGGTGCGCCCCAAGGAGAGGTGCTCGGGCGAATAAAGCCTTTTTCAAGCAATTCCTGGAGTTGGTTTGAGAGTTCCCTCATTTCGGATGGTGCGAGTCGATAAGGGGCTTTGGCAATAGGATTAGCTCCAGGGATGAGGTCGATACGAAAGTCGATATCACGGCTTGGCGGTAGTCCGGGAAGATCTTCAGGGAACACCTGAGTAAATTCACGAACCACTGGAACATCCTTGAATTCAACCTTCTTTTTCTTTTCCTCCTCCGCTACTACAATGTTGGCCAAGAAGGCTCGGTATTCCTTGCGGAGATACTTACTGGCTTGGATACATGACATTAGCTTGAGACCTTTCGAAGCTGTTTTACCGTACACACATAACAAATCACCATTCGCGAGTGAGAATCGAATCATCTTATCAAAGCACACAACTTCAGCATGGTTTTCGCGAAGAAAGTCCATGCCTACTATGACGTCGAAACTTCCGAGTTGCATCGGAATGAGGTCGATTGGGAAGATGTGATTGTTGAGCTCGAGGGTACAATCACAGAGAACAGAGTTAAGTGCGACGGTTCTCCCAATAGCAACTTCGACTTCGAATGACGAGGGGAGATAAGAACGCTTACGACTAAGGAGCTTCTCGAATTCAAACGACACAAAGCAGTTATCAGCTCCAGTATCAAACAAACATGATGCATAAATACCATTCACAAGGAACGTACCATTAACCACGTTGTTGTCAGCCTGGGCTTGACGGGCGTTGATGTTAAAAGTTCTGGCACGGGCTGCTTGCTGTTGCTGCTGAGGCTGCTGCTGTTGCTACTGTTGTTGGGGCTCTTGTTTCACAACCCGGTTCGGGCACATGTTTGCAAAGTGGTTAGGGTCACCACATGCAAAGCAGACTCGAGCGTTGACCGCGGGTGCTTGAGCTGCAGGTTGGCCTTGAGGGGCTGGAAGTAGAGCTTGATGAGCGGCGGCTTGAACTGGGGCTTGACGGGGACCATAGCGACAATTCGCAGTGAAATGCCCGTAGAGGTTGCAGTGGGCGCAGAAACGACAGGCGATTCCCACCGGATGATGGTATGAGCATGTCGGGCAGAGCGGGTGGGGACCTGTGTAAGCGCGCTTAGCTGGCGGCGCATTGATCACTGGAGCTTGTCGGTGGTGAGACTGTTGTTGAGCCTGTACGGCTTGCAGAGGGGCAGCAGTTGTTGTCACAGCACAGTTCTTGTTGCTGGAGTTGTTGTTGTTGTGCTTCTTCTTTCTTCTTTATGACTTGGAGGGTTGAGCAGTGGTGGTGTCGGCGGTCGATGCGGTGGTGGCTTGGTGCAGAGACTTGGATGGCTTATCCCAGAAACCAGACTTCACTCGCTTGTCATTGATCTCGGCGGCAAGCAAGTAAGTTTCCTCGATAGATGATGGCTTGGCGGCATGAACAAAATCAGAAACACAATCAGGTAGGGCTCGAATGTACTTCTTGATGGCCATGTCTGGCGTCTTGACTTGATCAGGGCAGATAATGCTAAGCTGCTTGAAGCGAGCAGTTAGAGCAGCGTTGTCTCCGTCCTTCTTCTTGATGTTCCAAAACTCGTCCTCCAGCTTTTGGCGTTCATGGGGAGGGCAGAATTCGTCCATTATAATGGCCTTTAGCTCTTCCCAAGTCAGCTCATAAGCTGCATCATTCCCGCGTTTATTTCGTTCGGCCGTCCACCAGTCTAAGACTCGGGACTGGAAGACGCCTGTAGCATTGAGGGTGTGGAGATTTCAGGACAGCCACTTTGTCGTAGAGTGACTTCAACTGAATCAAACCAGTGAAACATGGAAGTAGGGCCATCTTCTCCAGTAAACTCCTTAGGTCCGCATGCCTTGAACTGCTTGAAGCTGAAAGCAGCCTTGTTTGCATCCTTAGGAGCGTCTGTTCTCGATTCTTCCGACGACTTGCTGACATTTTCATACACCTCGCTCACGACTTTAGCCACTTGCTTGGCGATGATAGCAGCGAGACGCTTGTCTCTCTTCTCTTGGCGAGTAAGATGGTGTCGGGATCCGGACGACATTGTCTGCAACAGACATCGTCACAGGACTCAACACAACATGATTGAATCTCACCTCACACGTCTACTACTAACTAAAGCTCAGGAACACGTCAAAACACGCATCACATAGCACATAGACACATAACCACAGATTCACATAATCACAGAAGCACATAAGCACGTAGGCACGTAGAGCACAAAGACACATAAGCACAGAAGCACATACACATTTTAGTTACAGAAGCAGTCAGAATACAGAAACCTGTTATTCAAAGCTCGCGAGTCGTCCGTATGAGTAGTATAGTATAATCGTATAGCATGTCAAATAGTATAGTATAATCGTATTTCGTAGCATAGTATCGTCTAGATTTGCAGCGACTTGTTAGCGATGTGTAGTGTGTTGTGTGATTCGCGGAAACAGAAGGCGCTAGATCAAAACCCAAGGTACCTCAAAACGCTAACAGTTCAAACACACAAATAGGTAGTTACATATAAAGCACATAAAATCGACGAATTATCAGAGTCGGCAGTTGCGGGCTTAGAATCGAAACACGTAAAATCGGGAGATAGATTGTCTGCGGCTAATTAGACATTGACTACCCACAGCGATTCAGCAATTCACAATAGACTTGTCGTCACTTTCCGACTTTCGGGGTCGTGTTTCTGCCTCGATTCTTGGGCGTTTCGCACGCGTTCCCTAGGCCATACTCGTGAGTTCCGGTCGTTGGAGTCCGTCGAAGCTTTGGTGAGATAAAATAAGGCTCGGAACAAGTTGTCAAGGTTAGGGTTTCACCCCTGGCTTAGCAACTTCTTCCTTGTTTTAGTAAAACTGAGGAGATTATTCGTCAAAACATGGATTTCACTCCTGATTTGGTATAATTCTCCTCGTTTGTTATTTAAAATAATGAAGAAGCCATTGATAAATTGATAAAATCAGCATAGATCAAGTAACTCAGTCGGGAGTTTGCGGTTTTCACACCTAATCCTGACTAAATCGCTTGACTTTATTTGAAGATTCGAGTGCAATGATAGCGAAGAATTGCTGAATAGAGCACATAAACTTGGTCTGTTGGTTCCTAACTATAGTCTAGGTCTCTAAGATAGCGACCCGGACTAGGTCGTGTCTAACCTAATTCCCTATAGTTATGGCTCTGATACTAATCTGTCACACCCCAACTGATGGCGGAATCATCGGGGCATGGCACTGAGCGAAACAGATTGTCCAAAAGTTTCCACAACAACTATTTACACAATTCAGTTAAAAGATACGTCCCATACCGTATCCCGAATAGATAAACATATTATTACAGATAACATCTAGGCAATTAATTCTGTTCCGACAACTCAGATTTTAACATAACATAAATAAGTATTGTTCAAATGCTCCTAAAGGCCCAGACTGACAAGATCTACAGACAAATATGCTCTAGTTGCTCGCTCCTGACAGACAACTATTTGTTGGGGGCCTCTAGAGCTTTATTCTAGCCTCGCTTTCCTAGCAAGCAAACATCTTAAACACCTGTCACATACGTTAAAATAAAGTCAATACATATAATGTAAAGGTGAGCATTCAAGTTTGGTAATAGCATATAGAGTTCGAATAGTTTACGCATAACCAGCACGTACACAGAGGAAAACGAAGCATGTTAATTATCGACATGGACCTATCGATACAAGTGACTGCGGGTTGACCGTCCGAGACGGTTCGCAATACATGGTTACCACCGTAATCCATGCAAGTAATTGTCCTTAACAACCCCCGTGTGAACGGGTGCTGAGTCCAAACTATAGTACTACGTCGTTAAGGCAGGTAGACAGCATTCCACGTGTAAACACAATCAACAAGCATTCATTTAGTCACGTAATACATGCATATTAGTTAGCGTTCAAACAGTTTGAATAGTGTGATCGATTGTGTCTTGATATAAGTAACGTATGTATCACCCAAAAGTGCTAAAAGCAAAAAGGGATCGAGTATACTCACAGAGATTGATTGATGGATTGAAGGGAGCGCTTGAGAGTAGGGTTTAGCCTGAATAGTTCGATAGCATAACAATGAATACACGTAGAATGGAAACAAGTGATGGATGGGTCGAAAAGCCTGGTCGATCAAACAGTAGGTTCGATCGGACGGGTTGTTCGTTCGGAGAACCTGTCCGTTCGGACAGTCCGTTCGATCGGCCGATAGGCTCAATCGGCTGGACTGTTCGAGTGGATTGTTTCTTCCTTTTGTGTAAGATGTGTTTGTGTATGATGGCTTGACCTTTTGAAGTTTTCGTTGTAGTATTTGAGAACACCAAAGTGTTCTTACCTTTCAGGTCGATCGATCGAATGGTCTGTTCGATCGGCCGGCTTAACCGATCGATTAGGAACTTCAATAGTAGTCCTCAGCAGGATGTCACTCGATCAAACAGCATGCTCGATCGAGTGGCATTCCAATACGTCAAACGAATTGAAAATCGACTAAGTGTTGAAGCATAGTATCTCATGATCCGAGGAGTAATGTTGAAAAACAGCTGTTCGATCGAACAGTACCTCGTTCAATACCATACTTCATGAAATTGTTAAGTGTGGGGCCATATTCTAGCCGATCGGCTGGCCTGGTCGATCGGCTGGTATGTCCGATCGGTTGGGCTGTTCGTTCGAACAGCCTAACCGTTCGGCCAGCATCCTGACCTGGTCGGCCTATTCGTCTAACACTTGGCTGCTCTGGTTATTTGTCGTTATATTGAGGTAGTTTGACAACGGGCTGAATCATGGAACCTTCGTTCTTACTTGTTTCCCTTGCTCGGACAGGAATCACCCAAGTCCGACCGGTGAACTGTTCGGAACGGTAGTTTGAAGTTTAACCCGAAATCAGTAAACCTCGTAGATAGAATCCGAATCTTGAACCACACAACCATTGGAATAATTAGTGAGTTGGCTCAAGCTCTGTTTCTACCGGTTTAAAGGCATTGAGTGTAAAAGAGTTGAAAGAAAGTTGGAAATCTTCCTTTCAATCCTTTACATCATGAAGGTGTTTAGATCTTTGATAGATCTTAGCTTATTTATGTGGAAATCGGTTAGATCCGAGCTATTCATGGTGGATTAAGGCTAAAACATGATGTTCTTGAAGAACACCATGATGACATCATCCTAGAATGCTTAGATCTTGATGATTTCACGGTTAGAAATCAAGATTTGAAAGATAGAAAGGTGTAGGAGCATGTTTTGATCAAGAAAGTACAAGATTTAGGATGAAAACTTACCGAAATTGGAAGAAATCCGAGAAAAGGTGAGGAGCACGAGCTGGTCGGTCAGAGAGTTTCCAAAAGTGGAAAGAATGACAATGACAGCCCTATTTATAGGCTCCAAAAGAGGAAAGGGCTGGCCGATCGGCCAGGCATCCCTATCGGACAGCCTGCTCGATCGGACAGTCTGTCCGATCGGCTGGGCTGTTTGATCGGCTAGGAGCCTGATCGATCCACAACCTGTTTTGAGTGTTCGGCGCGACGATTTTCGATATTTCGATTTCCATTGAAGACGACACGAGTACGATAGAGTTCCTAATCAAATTACTTTCAGTCCCAACTACTATATCTAACATACAATCGTCTATAATTCACCCTAACCTTACGTTACCATTCGTCGTAATTCGATTTCGGTTGCATTCGATTTGAGATTCGAGTTTCGATTGAATACCACACAAAACATAAAGTAAGCACGCACAAGTAACACGTAAGGCACACACACACATAAGTATTACCACACCAATTTCGTATAGTTCGAGCCTCGAGTTTGATTAATGAGTCAATTAGCTTGATTATTGTTTGATTAACTTTATCGCATTGTTACTTCCTACTATTCACAGCCGTAAATCGGGTCGCGTTGATTAAACATTCGATTACTTCGATATATATATATATATATATATATATATATATATATATATATATATATATATATATATATATATATATATATTAACAACACTTACTCCACATAATACAATTAAACATAAAATAGACTAATTATAGTCAAAGAAGTCAAAGTTGACTTGGACTTTGACTTTGACATTCGAAAACACGGGGTGTTACAGGTAGTGAAAGAGGATATCTTGGTCTTACTGCAACACACTGGGAGTGCATATTCGATTTGGAAAGCATTACGATCTAAGTTTGTTGGAAGCCAAGAGATGATCAAAAACAAGAAATCACTTCTGAAAAAAGAGTTTGATTTATTCCGTGGTTTGAAAAATGAATGCAGAAAGCAGATAATTGAAAGATATTGCAATCTGTTGGTAAACATGAAGAGGGTTAGCATCAACAAAGATAATGAAGAGTTGATTGAGAAACTGGCTGATGCATTGCCACATGAGACGTGGGGTACATACTTGATGATGCTAAGAAACAAGAAAGGATTCAACAATCTAACACTGAGCAAGTTTATTGAGAAGCTTGAAGCACAGGAAATGGAACAAATAAAGATTTCAAGAATGAAAGTGTTTGATGGTGAACAAGACATTGGTCTGTACTACAAAGCAGGGCTGAATGATAAAACCAACATGTCACCAAAAGTTGAGACAACATTTAAGGCAAAGAATTCATCTGGAAGCTCATCCAAAGGATCAAGCAGCAACACAAGTTTCTCATCATTTCCATCATTTGATCCAAACATTTCAACCACAAAGAATGGCAAGAAGCTACAATGCAATATTGTGCTAAATCTTGAGAATGATCAAGATTATTCTGAAGAAGTTGCAAAAAGACACATGTCTTTGTTAGGAACTGTTTTAGAGTCCTATGGTAGTTTCGTTGCAGGTCGGATCGGGAATCCAATGCTTACAAAAGAGGATTATGATCAGATCGATGCTGAGGAGATGGAATTGATGGACATAAAATGGTATTTGGCGAGCGTGTTGAGACGAGCTGAGAAATTTAAACAAATCACAGGAAGAGATGACTTCCGTGATGCATTAGTTTCTAATTTAGGTTTTGATAAATCTAAAGTCACTTGTTTTCGCTGCAGGGAGAAAGGACACTTCAAGAGGGAGTGCACCAATCGCGAAGCAAGTGGAGCTCAAAATCCGCTTAACAACAATGATTACTACCGAAAGTCCATTTATCATCAAGTTGCTCAACATCTACAAGAACCACAAGTGGCTCATGGTAGAAAAATAACAGAAGAATCTTCAAAGAGAGCTTGTATGGTGAATCAAGATGAGAAGAAGCCATCAACAGAATTTAACTGGGATAAATATGTTTCAGCTGATGGTAAAACATGTTTGATAGATCAAGATGATGAAAAGTTACCTAAGGGATTTAGTTGGGAGAATTTCAGTTGGGATGATTATGATCCAAACAAAACTTCAAGTCAAAAAGCTTTTGTTGCAGGAATAGAAGAAGATAGTGAAGATGATACTGAGTATTATGCAAAAAGAATTAGAGATCACTTGAAAATGATGGAAGAGAGTGATAGTGAAGATGATAAAGCTAAGAAGAAAAAGAAGAAAGTACAAAATCATGTCAGCAGTGATGATGAAGAAGTTCCAGTTGTGAAAAGAAAAGTAAAGGAAGTTCCAAAGTTCAAGATTGATGAAGAAGCTGATGTTCGAAAGATTCCAGTAAATTGTGATACCTGTGAGATCATGAAAAAGAAAAACAACGAATTAATTAACAACATCAACAGGTTGAAGGAATCGTACGATGTGCTAAACAAAGCCATGAACATGTACAATGAAACAAGTGAAGAACAAGCAACAGCAATGAAGACACTTCAGGGAGCTTTCATGACGAAGCAGAAAGTTGTGAACAATTATACAGAGAAGTGTGTTGCTCTTGAACAGAAACTGGAATTACAAAGGATTGAAAACTGAAAGAGTTAATCATTTGTTGAAAAGTTACTCATGTACTTCTTACGTCATTGACAGGATTTATCCAATTGTTGAAGGCATGAAGGCGTTTGAAGATGATGAAGTAACTGAAGAACAGAAGGTTTCTAAAGAAAAGACTTTTGAAATGAAAAAAGGAAAGAAGAAGGATACTAAAGAAAAGACATCTGGTAAGAAACAATGTGTCAGTTACAACAAGTGTCCACCCCCGCTGGAAAATGGATATTTACCCAGAAATCCAAATTCTGAAAGAGTCAAAAAGGCAATAAACTTACAGTGGGAGTCTGAGTCCTCAGTTAACTTGCCAGAAAATATTGATGTCACGTTCACATCGTCTGACACTGATTAACAATCTCAATTGATGAAGAAAGTGGTGGATCATGTGTTAGATAATGATGAAACAGAGTAATCAAAGTCGGAGTCTGTGTCGGAGTCAAAGTCTGAGTCTAGCACTCCGAGTCAAACAGAAAAACAGGGCAAAAGAGTTTACAATAAAGAATTTTTGTTATCAAAATCTAATTTGGATGATGAAACGTTTAAAGTTGCATATACTTTGAATGATTCTGACAAATTATATTCTGATGAGGAATTTCCAATAAGAGGTGTCAAAACTGAATTGATCAAAAAGGTTTTCAAACTAACAGAAATTAATATTTCTGAAATAAAAGATTTAAATCTTATTGATAAACCTAAAAGGTACACCTCAAGAGTTAAGCAAAGAGAAAACAAGAAAAAAGGGTTACAGTTCTGGTTCTGGTTATCAAAAGAAACCAAACCATAACGGTAATTTCAAAAAGAAAGGATTAGGATTTATTCCACCAGAAAATCATAAAAATGAAAAATATGTTCGAGATTTTAAATCAAATATGACATTTGTTTCAGGTACATCTTCTGAAGAAGAGAAAGAAAAGTTGTTCAGAAAACAGTCAAATAGAGAATTCCTTGCGATGAAGCAAGAAGAGAAGCAGACTATTGATCAGAAGAGAGAAACGAGAACTTGTTTCCAATGCAACACTGTTGGACATATTACCAAGGATTGTTCTAAGGCAATTCATTCAAAACAGGAAGTATCTCGTAAACTGAAAGAGAAAATGGTTGAGTTTGAACCACCAATTGATAGAACAAAACTTTTCAAAAACTCAAAATTTGAAATTGGTGAATGTTCGAACAATTTTTACAAGAGAAGGGCAAATTCTGACAACCAAAAATGGGTTGTTAAGAAATCTGGTGATAGTTCTAGCAATGATTCTGATTCATCAAAATCAGAGGAGCTATCTTCTAGCGATGAATCTGATTCCACAAAGTCAGATGAGCCACAGGTTGAGGAAAAAGGTAAAAAAACAGTGCCGACTGTGGATGATGTAAATTTTCCAACACTTCGGGCTGAAAATTTTAAGAAGAAAATTGGTAAAGTTGAAATTTCAAACCAATTTTATACTGATAAAAAGGTTTTTGATGTTGAAAAGGCCTTTAACCCCGAAGTGAAACACATCTTTGGTAAAATGATTGACCGAAAAGTCAAAGGGGTTAAAGAGTTTTATGAGAAGAAAATGGGAGGTAAGAAACCGAGTGTTGGTGACTCAGTAACACCCAAGGCTGGTCAGGCTTGGGTGGATATATTCTTTGATTAAACACCTGACTTGGCGGAGCTCCCATGTTGGTAAGAGTGGAGCAGGAATCGACATCATTCTTTATATCAGGATTTGATTGTGATTATTTACAAGTGGTATAGAGGTTTGTTCTGATAAAGTGATTAATCAAGGTCATTAATTTGAACTTGATGTAATCTTCATGCAAGTGGTTGAAAAGCAATATGATGAACCCCGAACCTACAAGTGGTTTGTAAAATCAACTAAACTTATTTTCCGGAAAAACCATATTGATTAAAACAAACTTAAGTGTTTTGAAATCATAATGGGAAAATAGTTTTTTGAGAGGGGGAGTTCTGATTGTTTACCCCAAAAGGAATTGTTGTGAATTGCTGGAAACAACAGTTGTCAATTTTCTTGTATAGTTTGTTTTCAAATTTTTTAAATGTGTTTGCATTTTAGGGGGAGTAAAAATTTCAGAAAATCCAAAAACATTAGAAAATTTGTAAAATTCAAAAACATGATAAATTCAAAAATGAGTTTTGTTGAGAAAAGTGGAAATGATAGTACATCAGTGGACTATCACAACACGCTAAAGAAATGTAAAGTCAAAATGTGATAAACAATCTCACTGCGGATGTGCCAGTAGGTTTTTACACATTCAGTAGATTGTTTTCGAGATATAAACCTAAATTTCAAACTTGCTTGTCTCGTGGGGAACATTTCTTGGATATATGGGTAACCCCCGAAATCTTGTTTGAAAGGTCCCTCTTTCTGAGATACTAGGTCTTTATACTCAGTGATATCTGGGGTATTATCCCGGGACTTCTGATTTTGCGGAAGCAATGGCCTAGTTCCCGTATAATACTTTGCAAATTTCTTGAAATATAGCGCCACCCTCAGCATAAAAATGATTAAACATTGAAAAATGTAAATCATGTGCTGTTGAAGAAAAGATCCTCTAAAGGGGACACACCAAAAGTCGAGCCGTGATCTCTCTGCTGAACGGAAGTTCTGACCTGAGCTCTCACGGTTTCGCATCTAACCCCCTACAGATATCATCTAGGTATACTCACCTGTAAGACTGACTATTGGGATCAGGATACGGGAGTATATTCAAGTGGTGGGACACGCGAATAAGTTTAAGTGCTTAAGACATTAATCTCGTATCTCGAAACAGTTGAACTTTGTGTGAAAATTAAGATGACCAGTATACTGACAATCTAGGTGAATTGTTTAGAACTTAATATGTTGAAAGCTTAATGGTGTTAGTGATTTGTTTCAGAAACTGATATGATCCTCTTACACAAACTCACAAAAATAGTGTCTGTAAATATTTCTTTTCTGCATGTTTCTGAATCTACAAGTGGTGTCACTTTTAGTTTTAAAAATTCCAAAAAGATTTTTAGTGTGTTTTAGCATAATTCTGAAAAATCCAAAAAGATTTTCGACAACTGATGTTGGAGAGTTGTTTTTCAAAATTCCGAGTGCTAAACATGACGAACAGGTTTGGGAGTTGGTGTGTGTTTGAAAGATTATTTTTACAAGTGGTTCATCAGAAATTATCGTTGAAAAATCATTCTGGTTAAATTTGAGGAGGAGTCTGTAATTATAAATGTGTCAAAATTTTAAATTTGAGAAATTTTTTGTGAGGTAGAGTTTGTGCAGGATTGAGTAAGAGCTGGGTCAGTTGATCCTGAGGAGTGTGTGATTAGAAAAAGCCAGGCAGAGTGATTGATAGCCAGGTTCTGATACCTGAGGATTTGGTGATTCAGGCAGTTAAGAGCCAGTGTTGATCCTGAAGATAAAGTTCATGCAAGCTGATGATGCTGATGAACTTAAGGAATCAAGAGACCTGATCAAGAGATATATAAGAGCCAGGTTGTGATTTTGAGAAGAAGAAAAGAAATCAACATTCGAGGAGGAGATTGAAAACAAGAGAAGAAAGAAGATTTGAGGATACTTTACAATGTCATATACTTAGAAGAGAAGCCCGAAGACTGATAAAGACTGAAGATGTTGAAGACTCGACACTTAAGACTCGTCAACATTCGAGGGGGAGTCTGTTAGTGCATGCGTCTGTCGACTTCGTCTTGTATCGAGTCTTGTCTTAGAATGTTAGAACAGGGCAAGTAGTTCGAGATTAGGTAATTTCGCATGAATGGGTTAATTCCGCATGAATGAGATATGAAGTAATTCCGCACGGAATTAGATTCCGCATGGAATCTAATTTCGCTTGGAACATGTTTCACGTGGAATTACACGCCCATAAATATCCTTCATGCGATATTAGTTGTAATGATTCCGGTCAGGGTAACGAAGTGCTGCCGAAGAGCCGTCTCGCTGTAATTTGTCATTAAATCATTCAGAAAGGCAGTTTATAAGTATATCTTGCTGAATTGAACTCAGTTTTCTGTTTCCGCCTTTCAAATTGAGCATAAACTCTTCTGATCGACTCGTTCGGGTCTGAAAACGATCCTACAAGCGGGTCTGAAAACGATCGTACATATTTGTGGGTTTTGAGTGTGTTTTATGGCTGAAATTGTGGTGTTTTAAGACTTTGTACACTTTGTAGGGAAAATGGACTTTGTAGCGGAACCCCACCCTATTTAACCATACATCTTTCTTTTATATCATCTGATTTTCATATCGAGTTTCATATGATTATATAAAAGAAAACGTCTTTATAAAGTTCATGATGTGACAACCGGTAATTAACGACGTCTAATTACGTAATTAACAAACGTGTAAGGTGATAATAAGTAGTGTTTAAGGCACGAATTAACTTAATTAGGCTCTTGGAATGCCTCGGAACGCTGATCGGACGTTACAATCCGCGTATGGTGATTTTTGGGAAATCTGCTGAGCTTTAAACGATAACGAACTGAAACCGTACAAAATACTGACAACGCCGACAAATACTAAGTTTATACGTATAACTTATAGCTATGAATGTGGTTTTGCGAAATATTATCCTTTCGAACGACACAAAGCGCAAACGTGAACGAAAAACGCGGAAACAGTAATGCACCGACAATCAACGACGAAACGGAAGCACCAGACTCGAATCTCGTCTTGATATTAATATATTATGATATATTTGGCATCGTTTTCAAATTTTAATATTCGTAGTTGGAAAACGGATTGGGAAACGGAATTAAAATGACGATCTACACAGTTTACGCGATTTTAACGTAACTAACGAACATACGCAACAAACCACGACTACCGACAAGATTTTAAGTATTTTCGACGCTAATATTACATTCTACGACAGTCCACGAAGTTCGGGTTCAGAAATGGGCTTCGAAACATGTACCAGGCCGCGTGAAGCGGGCTTGTGGGCCTGGGCCCAAGCCCAATTAAAACCTATGTATAAATAGAAAAAATCAAAACCCTATTCTCTCATTTCTTTTTCAAACCTGCGCACACTAAAACAGTATCCATCCATCTCTTCATTTCAACATATGAGAACCCTAACCCTCTCTCTGCCAATCGCCGGCGAACAGGAGTCGTTTTCTGGCCTGTTTCTCCGACAAACGCCCTCAGATATCCTCCCTTCATCACTTCCGGTGAGCCGGTGAAGCCACACCCCACACCCACCTCCGACACCACAACATTCCTCCAATGATTCCCGATGAAACGCACACCCACCCAAACTCTGTTTTAGAGAGAGAGATCGGAGATCGATTGAAGAGGAGAGAGAGAGTAACCGGTGGAAGTGAGGGAGCCGTCGTGTGCGGCAGCGACGACGACCGACAGATCTGGTGTTGGAATGCGACGGGGAACGGCGACACGATTACCAGTTGTTCCGCTTCTCCTGCAAACACCCCCTTTCTTTGTTTTATTTTCTGGCGTGAAAATGATGATGTCGACGATGGTTACGGCTGCCGGCGGCGGTATTCTCCGGTAAACCCCCTCTTAACTCTCTTTTTCATTTTTCTGTAAATTCTTTCAAAAACTCATGATTAATCGGCATGAGTTATTTACTATATTTGTTTCTCTTGTGACCGGTGGGATTTCGGTGGGTTAACGGCGAAGCCGCGACAACAGTGGCGGGCTCGGGTCTCTCTGGTTGCGGGTCAGCAGGTCCAAGTTTTGGTTCAGGCCGTATTTCAGTTTAAGTTATAGATCTGTTCGGTTCCGGGTGTAAGCGGGTCAGTTCAGCAAGTTCGGTTCAGTCACGAAATGATTTGGGCTATTTCGGTTCGGTCAACAGAAGTCAAACCTGGTCAATGGGTCGGGTCAGCAGCTCAGTCAAACCGGGTCAGGTTTCGGGTCAACATAAGTCAACGGGTTCAGGTCAAGTGGCTACGGTCAAACTCAATTACGGGTCAGCAGACTCGGTCAAACCGAGTCCACTCAGTCAACAGCGGTCAAACAGGTCCACGCCCGGTCAACATGAAGGAGCCGGTAAAGTTTTAAGCGTAGCGAATTAGTTACGTTAGATTTTATATAGTTAAACGCGAAACCGAGCTCGACCGATACTTTTAGTGTTTATTTACGGTTTATTTTGTCGAAAATTTATTATATATTGTTTGAATTGATTGAATCATTGTTGATTTTTGACAAAATACAACAACTTGAGTCGTCGGGATCGTCTTGAAATAGAGGAAACTCTGTCCGTTTTCGTTAAAAAAAAACCCGAATTATAAAACGTATTTAAATTTTGACGACGACACTGATCGGATTTCGAATACTTCTTATAAAATAAATATAAATATATATTTATTTTGGCGGCGTTTACGAATTACAAACGAAGTTATAATATTCGGCGAATACTACTTACCTTTATTTTTAACCACTAACACTCGAACCTTATTATAGTATTTCAAAACGCGTTTAAAACTCGATTACTTATACAAAATAAATACGATTATTTATATTTATTTCAAAACACCGATAATTCGAAATACTAGAACATTTTCATAAAATAAAAATGAAGTTTCTATTTATTTTAAACGTCGACTTTTCGAAATACTTGAACACATTTATAAAATAAATATAAGGTTTATATTTATTTTAAAAAGTTGATTTTAAACTTTCTTACGAACTAAATATAGTTGTTATATTTAGTTCAACTGACTGAATTCTAAGTTTATATTTCAAACATCACGACATAAAATATATGACGACACGAACCGCTATCCACCTACGCCTTCTAGTCGCGACGACTGACACTACGCCGTAAGTATATTTATTTTTAAATATATAAATATATATATATATATATATATATATATATATATATCTTATAACACTCGAAAACTAAGTCGATTTCGTGACTTGGTTTTATCCCGATTATAAACGGGATCAATTAACCATAGAATGGTTATTCTAAATCACGATAACACCTTAATAGAATCATTTAGTTAGCGATTCGGTAGAGCTCGGACACGTAGTTTAACTACGTTGTCTATTTAGAAACTGATAAGTTATTCCCTGTTAGGGATGCTATAGTTGCACGCTAGCGAGTTCACATTCTTGGAATGACACTACGGAATCACGTTAAGCTAGCTTTGCACAGGAATGTCAAGGTGAGTTCATAACCCCCACTTTTTACTGTTTTACATTTTTATAAAATGTTTTCGGGGGTGGAAAGACATGCAAGTTTTGTAAAATCACACAAGGTTTCGATAAATGAATATCACATATTTATAAACCATTTTGCGACAGGATTTCAACGAACTCAAATGGTTTACGAAAAGATTATGTTAAACATACCGGTTTTATAAAAACATAAGTGTTTTTCGAAACATATATGAGTTTTAATAACACGAATGACATGGGTAAAGGCCCAAGGACATGGGCAGAGGCCCAAGGACATGAATAACTCACACATTATACATTAACTAGGGTATGCTTAAGCTAGGGAATGAACTGTTAGATCATGAAAGCGAATAGTAATCTCTCTTAAGTGCCATTAATCTTGTATAAGACCGAGGGCAAAAGTGGTAGATCTATCGGGTGTAGCGAGCCCCACTCTTGGGTCCTTGTGTGGCCCATGTAGTGCTTTTGTTGTTATAACCGGGTGGACCGGGGGAAATTCGCTAGGGTTGAGTGCTTCCTATGTCGCCGCACATATTAATGTCCTTGCAAAACATTAATGATTTGTTCATAGACGCTTACATACCAGTTTTAATACTCAGATTCTCAAATGTTTTTAAGATTCAATTGATGATAACTCACAAATACATGGAGTTACGAACTCTGGTAACGTTTTTCAAATTATACCTAAGTAACAGGACGCGTTGATCCTGCTTACAAAGATTCTTTTGGGCTCGGCCCATTCTCTCTCGTGCAATGCACAACGACTCTCGTGGGCTAGACCCACAGTTTTCATATAACATGCCGAGAAAATGATTTTACTAAATTTTCTCCACTACTTTTAAACCGGTAAACAAAAAGATTTGTTTAAAATCTTTTTCAAAACAAACTATGAACTCGCTCAACTTTATGTTGACTTTTTCGCATGTTCTTTCTCAGGTTAAATTTTTCAAACTGCGGAACGGTTGGAATGGGAGAACCCCTGGGATTACGAGTACTTAACGGGCGTTCAATTTATAGAAGTCTTAGCTTATTTGCTTCCGCTGTGCAATGAAGATACCAGTCCAGTCACGCCAGCTCTGATATTTTGGGGTGTGACAGATTGGTATCAGAGCTATAGGTTTCAGCGAATTAGGTTTCTGTGTAGAGATACCTAGGCTTTAACCTCACTTTCCTCTGGGAACTTAGATATCAAGAATTGAACACATACAGAACGCCTAAGACTCGAATATGGGTTCCAACCGTTGCCGAAAACAATAAGTTAACAATTTTTGTTTTAAACATGCACAAGAGTTTTGTTCGATACACGATACACGAAACGATGACATACAGTAGGCAAAACCTTGAGAGTTTTGATAACATACATTTAGGACTTTTGGAAAGCTTATGTCGAAACTCATTAAAGGTCCTCACTTAGAAACCGTGACTAACAACTCGGGCAAACACCATTATATTATGTTGTCTATGCTATCTTACTTACCCGAGCAGGTAACCTACGCGGAACGAAACGCTAGTGCACAGGAATACACAAAACATAAACTATACGTCAGCGGATGTCGAAGTATATCACACACGACTTTCGAGGCAAGGCTTTTGGAAAACTCGATTGGACACGAAAACAACGATGTTAATTCCCGTCAGTTGGAGAACTACTAATCGAAATGCAGTACCTTGCCACATGATCCTGCAAATGACTCTAGTCACACTGAGGTACGTTAAAACGAGATTTCATAACAATCGATTCTTAGTCTGAAGGGACTCACAATGGTTGGCGCTGCAAAGGAAGTTACATGTCTTCGCATTCCCCCTATTTCATTTATGGCGGATATGCTATGTTCGACATTCCATGGTAATGTCACCTAACAACTGACCATCACACGAAGTTCTAGGTAAAGTCCTTAAACTTCTTTTGCTGAAAATCTGACTTTTGCATATAGCGAGTAGACTTTCATATTTCTACTCCCCCTAATGATCCTTGCATCACGAAAATTTTCTTTCATAATAGCGAATACTCATTTGCTTCATTCTTGACGAATTCATATGTTACACATGCGTTGTTTGTTAAGCATGTGGCTTCACTTGAAATTGTTGCTTTATCAAGTTCAAATAATATTTCGCTATCTTCACTCCTTGCATTGTGATCTAGCCAAACCACATTATTGCATAATGTTGACGCTTTGATATCGAGTCAGCGAAACTCGTTGAAACTCCTTTCTTTTCAAGCTACATACATGGTTTTTCGTTGTAACCATGGCAAAACTTTCTTGTTGATACATGTAATCATTGTTGGATTGCGCTTAACCCAAGTTCAATTGATTGAACTTGCTCGTTATATATATTCGATTCAAGATTCCATATGATGGATTGAAGCCATCATATTCGAAATAATCCCAACAAGCACTTCATTTGCTTTGAACCATAACAGGCTTGTTTGGTCTTTGACTTCATTGAATCGTTTCCTTGATCACGATCACCTTGTGGTGACGTTTTCACAAATTTGAAGCTTGCGCTAACCTCGTTTACACACATCATGTACGGATTTAATTATTTATCTATTTGTTTATTGATATTAAATCCGCTTTGTTGATTTGTCATATTAAAGCAATCTTAATACACTCGTGTGTTAAGATAATGGTACACAAATTCATTTCGTATTTCAAATGTACCTCTTAACGGTTCTTTCAGCATCGATCGAACATTTTGTGATATTCATTGCTTTTTTCATTTTCGATCGAAAACATTATTTCCTTGTTTCATTTTCAATTGAAAATCCTATGAGATTTGTTTGAAACAAACATTCAGATTTACTTCGTTGAACCTTCAGTTGAATTCAACCACGGTGAAGTTGTTTGATCACCGTTGTTATTGAAATATTTCAATCACTACGACACCTTGTGGTGTCGGTATAAACTTGTAGCTTGGGCTAATCATGATCGAGTGTTTAATGCAAAACACAGGTGATACTTGTTCGATCACCGCTATTATTGAATTGTTTCATCCACTACGACACCTTGTTGCGTCGGTATAAACTTGTAGCTTGTGCTAATTATGAATGATCGTTTCATGCAAAACTACGTACGCTCTTTTCTTGGCTAATCATTTAAACAGTCTTAATGCAACTATGTATTAAGACGATGATACACCAGGTTCGGTTGTATTCCATTTTGGTGTATCCTTGCAACACGTTAATTTTATTCATTTAATGGTTCGAGAGTTGATAAATCATTTTTATGATTCTACTTATTTGAGTTTGTTGAATTCGAGTTTCACTTATGCAACAACCAACGCTAGATTCCGTTGGTAGTAAATTCTATTGTTTCAAAAATTGATTTTGCAGTTAGTGAACGTTCATTTGGAATTCCACTGGTTGAATTTCCTCTTTTGTTGAACCCAGTAAACCTAGTCACATGGTGAGATAGTATCACAACATCTCGTTCACTTGACATCGATTTCTAGAACAAAATCAGTTAAACCATTGGGTTCCTGTTGATGCAAAATGTTCTTGCAATCACGTAATCTGAACAAGTTTTGGTTCGATTACACGGTCATTCACTTTGGTATTATTCAGACTTACCTAGAAACGTCATAACTCTAAGGAGATAACATAGTCTAAATTTCGAGGACGAAATTTCTGCAACAGGGGGAGAATGTGACAACCGGTAATTAACGGCGTCTAATTACGTAATTAACAAACATGTAAGGTGATAATAAGTAGTGTTTAAGGCATGAATTAACTTAATTAGGCTCTTGGAATGCCTCGGAACGCTGATCGGATGTTACAATCCGCCTATGGTGATTTTTGGGAAATCTGCTGAGCTTTAAACGATAACGAACTGAAACCGTACAAAATACTGACAACACCGACAAACACTAAGTTTATACGTATAACTTATAGCTATGAATGTGGTTTTGCAAAATATTATCCTTTCGAACGACACAAAGCGCAAACGTGAACGAAAAACGCGGAAACAGTAATGCACCGACAATCAACGACGAAACGGAAGCACCAGACTCGAATCTCGTCTTGATATTAATATATTATGATATATTTGGCATCGTTTTCAAATTTTAATATTCGTAGTTGGGAAACGGATTGGGAAACAGAATTAAAACGACGATCTACACAATTTACGCAATTTTAACGCAACTAACGAACGTACGCAACAAACCACGACAACCGACAAGATTTTAAGTATTTTCGACCCTAATATTACATTCTACGACAGTCCACGAAGTTCGGGTTCAGAAATGGGCTTCGAAACACGTACCGGGCCGCGTGAAGCGAGCTTGTGGGCCTGGGGCCCAAGCCCACTTAAAACCTATGTATAAATAGGAAAAATCAAAACCCTATTCTCTCATTTCTTTTTCAAACCTGCGCACACTAAAACAATATCCATCCATCTCTTCATTTCAACATATGAGAACCGTAACCCTCTATCTGTCCAATCGCCGGCGACCAGGAGTCGTTTTCCGGCCTGTTTCTCCGACAAACGCCCTCAGATATCCTCCCTTCATCACTCCCGGTGAGCCGGTGAAGCCACACCCCACACCCCACACCCCACACCCACCTCCGACACCACAACATTCCTCCACTGATTCCCGATGAAACGCACACCCACCCAAACTCTGTTTTAGAGAGAGAGATCGGAGATCGAATGAAAAGGAGAGAGAGAGAGTAACCGGTGGAAGTGAGGGAGCCGCCGTGTGCGGCAGCGACGACGACCGACAGATACGGTGTTGGAATGCGACGGGGAACGGCGACACGATTACCAGCCGTTCCGCTTCTCCTGCAAACACCCCCTTTCTTTGTTTTATTTTCTGGCGTGAAAATGATGATGTCGACGATGGTTACGGCTGCCGGCGGCAGTATTCTCCGGTAAACCCCCTCTTAACTCCCTCCTTCATTTTTCTGTAAATTCTTTCAAAAACTCATGATTAATCGGCATGAGTTATTTACTATATTTGTTTCTCTTATGACCGGTGGGATTTCGGTGGGTTAATGGAGGAGCCGCGACAACAATGGCGGGCTCGGGTCTCTCTGGTTGTGGGTCAGCAGGTCCAAGTTTTGGTTCGGGTCGTATTTCAGTTTAAGTTATAGATCTGTTCGGTTCCGGGTGTAAGCGGGTCAGCTGAGCAAGTTCGGTTCAGTCACGAAATGATTTGGGTTATTTCGGTTCGGTCAACAGAAGTCAAACCTGGTCAATGGGCCGGGTCAGCGGCTCAGTCAAACCGGGTCAGGTTTCGGGTCAACATAAGTCAACGCGTTCAGGTCAAGCGGCTACGGTCAAACTCAATTACGGGTCAGCAGACTTGGTCAAACCGAGTCGACTCGGTCAAACCGAGTCAACTCAGTCAACAGCGGTCAAATAGGTCCACGCCCGGTCAACATGAAGGACCCGGTAAAGTTTTAAGCGTAGCGAATTAGTTACGTTAGATTTTATATAGTTAAACGCGAAACCGAGCTCGACCGATACTTTTAGTGTTTATTTACGGTTTATTTTGTCGAAAATTTATTATATATTGTTTGAATCGATTGAATTATTGTTGAGTTTTGACAAAATACGCCAACTTGAGTCGTCGGGATCGTCCAGAAACAGAGGAAACTCTGTCCGTTTTTCGTTAAAAACCCGAATTATAAAACGTATTTAAGTTTTGACGACGACACTTATCGGATTTCGAATACTTCTTATAAAATAAATATAATTATATATTTATTTTGGCGGCGTTTACGAATTTCAAACAAAGTTATAATATTCGGCGAATACTATTTACCTTTATTATAAACCACTAACACTCGAACCTTATTATAGTATTTCAAAACGCGTTTAAAACTCGATTAGTTATAGAAAATAAATACGATTATTTATATTTATTTCAAAACACCGATAATTCGAAATACTAGAACATTTTCATAAAATAAAAATGAAGTTTCTATTTATTTTAAACGTCGACTTTCGAAATACTTGAACACATTTATAAAATAAATCTAAGGTTTATATTTATTTTAACAAGTTGATTTTAAACTTTCTTACGAACTAAATATAGTTGTTATATTTAGTTCAACTGACTGACTTCTAAGTTTATATTTCAAACATCACGACTTAAAATATGTATATATATATATATATATATATATATATATATACACTTTTATTTCCATCTTACGACGACACGAACCGCTATCCACCTACGCCTTCTAGTCGCGACGACTGACACTACGCCGTAAGTATATTTATTTTTAAATATATAAATATATATATATATATATATATATATCTTATAACACTCGAAAACTAAGTCGATTTCGTGACTTGGTTTTATCCCGATTATAAACGGGATCAATTAACCATAGAATGGTTATTCTAAATCACGATAACACCTTAATAGAATCATTTAGTTAGCGATTCGGTAGAGCTCGGACACGTAGTTTAACTACGTTGTCTATTTAGAAACTGATAAGTTATTCCCTGTTAGGGATGCTATAGTTGCACGCTAGCGAGTTCACATTCTTGGAATGACACTACGGAATCACGTTAAGCTAGCTTTGCACAGGAATGTCAAGGTGAGTTCATAACCCCCACTTTTTACTGTTTTACATTTTTATAAAATGTTTTCGGGGGTGGAAAGACATGCAAGTTTTGTAAAATCACACAAGGTTTCGATAAATGAATATCACATATTTATAAACCATTTTGCGACAGGATTTCAACGAACTCAAATGGTTTACGAAAAGATTATGCTAAACATACCGGTTTTATAAAAACATAAGTGTTTTTCGAAACATATATGAGTTTTAATAACACGAATGACATGGGTAAAGGCCCAAGGACATGGGCAGAGGCCCAAGGACATGAATAACTCACACATTATACATTAACTAGGGTATGCTTAAGCTAGGGAATGAACTGTTAGATCATGTGAGCGAATAGTAATCTCTCTTAAGTGCCATTAATCTTGTATAAGACCGAGGGCAAAAGTGGTAGATCTATCGGGTGTAGCGAGCCCCACTCTTGGGTCCTTGTGTGGCCCATGTAGTGCTTTTGTTGTTCTAACCGGGTGGACCGGGGGAAATTCGCTAGGGTTGAGTGCTTCCTATGTCGCCGCACATATTAATGTCCTTGCAAAACATTAATGATTTGTTCATAGACGCTTACATACCAGTTTTAATACTCAGATTCTCAAATGTTTTTAAGATTCAATTGATGATAACTCACAAATACATGGAGTTACGAACTCTGGTAACGTTTTTCAAATTATACCTAAGTAAGAGGACGCGTTGATCCTGCTTACAAAGATTCTTTTGGGCTCGGCCCATTCTCTCTCGTGCAATGCACAACGACTCTCGTGGGCTAGACCCACAGTTTTCATATAACATGCCGAGAAAATGATTTTACTAAGTTTTCTCCACTACTTTTAAACCGGTAAACAAAAAGATTTGTTTAAAATCTTTTTCAAAACAAACTATGAACTCGCTCAACTTTATGTTGACTTTTTCGCATGTTCTTTCTCAGGTTAAATTTTTCAAACTGCGGAACGGTTGGAATGGGAGAACCCCTGGGATTACGAGTACTTAACGGGCGTTCAATTTATAGAAGTCTTAGCTTATTTGCTTCCGCTGTGCAATGAAGATACCAGTCCAGTCACACCAACTCTGATATTTCGGGGTGTGACACATGACTACTTTTTGTTAAACACTTCTTTTAACTACAAGTCATGAATCCTTTATCAACAAAACCTATGTATCTCACAGGCATTTTTATGCTGACGTACCTATTTTCACATGTGTTTCAGGAGCTAACGTATGATGATGATCGTGACACACTTAGGCGGACTCGGACCTTAGTGACTTAAAAGAAGCAAGAACAGTTTAACTTATGTTATGTTCTATTTGTTTTCAAGACAATGTAAACACTTTAATTTAAATAAAACCAAACTTTAATTACCATGTGTTGTGAAACAATAATTCTGTTGCTCCACTCCCCGACGTTTCCGTCGCGGTTTGTTGTTTTACGTGGTCGGGGTGTGACAAATAGGCTACATGGTATGATGACCATCCTCCCTTGGAGGATGATCCGCCACCTAGGCGCCACATCATAGTCCTCTTGAGGATGGTCCATCCCACAAAAACAATGGAAACGAAAGGATAATCCTACCCCACTAGTTTTTTTTTTTTTTAATCTTCCACTTTTTTTAACATTTACCAAATAAAATAGGAAAATACTTTCATTAATATAAAAAAATACATAAACTTAAAAAAAACATAAACTAAAAAAAATCCTAATAACTTAAAAAAAACATAAACTTATAAAAATCATCTACTTTGATGCTTCTTGATGATGTCTTCTTGCAATTTTTTTAAAGTCAAGCGTTTTGGTCAGGTTAATTATCAACATCCATCGTCAATATATCCCACTCTTTGAGCCGAACCTTATCATCGGCCAATCGTAACTTTTCTCCCGCCACGCGTGACTTTTCTTCAACCGCCCGTTCCTTCGCCCTCGCCTTTTGGGCCGTGATCTCCGTGTAAATTTTAAATTGTGTCATAAACTCCTCCATCTTCGGATCGACCTTTTGTTTTTCTTTCTTTGAGGCCGCCTCCTTCTTTGATTTGTCCCGGCCCGGGGGACGTTCCGCTTCCCTTACGGCGTACTCTTCTTCATCGAACTCGGCGTCGTCGTTTAAATTTATGTGACATCTCGCGTCCGAGCCGCCGGCGCTATAACTACCGATCTCCGAGGTTCTTTGACGTTTTGCCATCTCCACCTCGTTCGGAACCGGCGCCCACTTTGGGGCGGTTCGCATAACTTCCCACGCCCTCGTCGCTCATCCCACTACCACGCCCACTTGAATATATTTTAGTATATTCTTCCGAAAACTTGTTGACGAACCTGCTCATCTTTCGCCACTTAGAAGATACCGAGTCTGCATCTCGATACGGTCCTTGTTCCATTAGCTCAAGAAACTTCGCCAAAAGCGATTTCCAAAACCCCTCACCCATTTGATTGTTACCTATATTCAACAAAAAATATATGTTATAAAAAATTAAAAAATTAATACTACAAAGTATATACTTAAAAAAATACAAGTTATTTTTACGTACCTTTAATGGGTGTGTGGACGAGCCTATATAAGCCTTCGCTAAGGCTTCTTCCTCGAGTTGTGTCCATTGTTTCAGCTTCGGTTTGGACGGTTGGCTTGGCTCACTCGCAACTTTCTTGCCTTTTTCGTTTGTTTGTTTGCGGTTGGGTCTCGGAAACAACTTCAACAACATCTTCGTCGGGTTCGGTTCGAATGGGTTGCGATGATTGTTCGGGTTGAACGGGTTGCACGGGTTGCATATTAAAAGGATTACGCATCAACAAGTGTTGTATGGCTTGACTTTGTTGCGTGTTCGCAAAAACATTCGGTGAGTTTTGGAAAGCGGCAAAAGCGTTTGCGGAAAATTGACCGAATGGGTTCGGTTCCATCGTGGGATAGTACCCCGGCACCGAAAATACATTCGGGTTGTTCAGGGGGTTCGGGTTGTTGGGTTGTTGGGGTTGTTCGGGTTGTTGGGGATGTTCGGGTTGAAGAGATTTATAGTAGAATAATGTTTTATAAAAAGGGAAGAAGGTTTAAAAAAATGAGAGAGAGAGAGATGAGGTTGTAGTGGGTGAAAAGTAGTGAATATAAATAAATTTTGGTTGGATTTTGGTAGATTTTATAAATATAGCCGTTTGTATTTGAAATTATTATTATTATTATTATTATTATTATTATTATTATTATTATTATTATTATTATTATTATTTTTAAACGGTAAAATAGCATGGGAAAGGCAAATCTTTTGTCTTCTAGTGCTTCGTCTCCTACTTGACGGAGACGACGAGGACGCCCGGGGGGATGGTGTTTGGATCGGCGCCGGGTGGGACGAACCATGGGACGTTCCCCATACCGCTAAGTCTTACCGTCTATAAACACTTTTTACTGATTGACGTGGCGCACTCTGATTGGTTGATTTTTTAATTTGTCACTCTCAAGTGTTTAACTACTCCTAACACCCTAAAGTAACTAAAGATAATAACCATAAGAGAAATTAAAAATCAACCTTCTAAATCCATCATTTCAAAAGTAAATCATGTTCTATGACAACCATTATGTCTCAATAGTTAGCCTACCCGTTATATTTTTCCACCGTTCATGATTTTTGACTACGTGTCATTTCAACGTCACATCACCATCTATTCTATTCTCTGATCTCTCGCCCCATCCATGAACCTTTCTTCTACTCATCCCTCTCATTTTTTATATTATTATTATTATAGGCATTTAATAATTATAATTGAACGGATATATTTATTAATTGGGTTAAAAAAGTTTATTAATAATAGAAAACTAAATAATTAAAATAAAAAAAAACTAAACAAGACCAAGTCTTCCTACAAGTCTTGCCTCAACTTTTCCGCCGCTTCACATTCTAGAGGCGAAAGATTGTCGGTATTTGTCGGCTTTCCTCTTTTTCTTTCACAGCTCCGTTTGTGTTTCAGGAACTACATTGTCTTGAACATGCTTGGATTGCGAACGGGATTGTGATCCAACTAGGTTTGGCTCCAATGGTGTGTTGGGAATCATAACTTGTCACATGTTAAGGTTTGGGTTAAATGCGGTGAACAAATATTGTGTAGGAATAAATACGTTTGGATCAAAAGCGGGTGATACTCGGGTGGTTGAAATTCATTGTTGGAGTTATCACGGTTGCTTGGATTAATGTTTGGATCTATTGTGGTAGAGGGTTTGGTCATTGGTGTAGTATAATGATTAAAAAGATTTTTTTGGTGTAAAAATTATGGAGTATAAAGTTATTTATGTAGTGTAATTAATTTTTTTTACCCGTCAACTGTACACACCAAAGGTCAAATATTTAATTCTAACGTTCAGAAATGGCTAGGGATGCACGAGATGGAAACTACAGGGATATCGGAGATCAGCAGAAGCTAGGGGCGGTGTGGTGTTCCTAGTGATCCCTTCAGATGTATACCGCGTAGCATTATTGTTATTTCTCAAAGGCATTTACTATCTATCTATAATGTCACATTCAAGTGTGATTACATTTCACTTTGTTGAGTCAGTTACAACTTTTATTTCTTTTGTTAAATGATCACAACACCATCAGAATCAATCAATCTTTCACAAAGTCTTAACTCTTTGTGAATTTGACGCTTTACTTATCCCATATAACTAAGGTATAAAGGTTTTAAGCACTCATATCTTTGAACGAGGCTTCTACACAAATGGGTCGGTATATCAAAGATAGGGGCAACATGCAAAGGGGGTTCTTGACTTTGGTTCCACGACTAAGATTGTTGGGTCAAATTCATGTATAGACAGAGTCATCCCTGAAAATTTGGGGATCTTCTCTGAATAGAAAAATGGGCTCCTAAATATAAACTTATATATAAAATGCCAGTAATAGGACGATAAATAGGTCAAAAACTAAAAAAAGTTTATAGTTTCACTATTTTTCAAGTTGGGTATTAAATTTAATTATTAGTCCTAAAGTTCTAATGATAATACAGTATATAATTATTAGCTTTTGTTTCTATATATATATGGGAAGGTTCTATGCAGAACACCAAATATCATGAGAACACGCAGAACAAAATGAATCACTCATTTTTTCAATCCTAAAAACCTAAAAAATATATGATTTTTTATGTATTATATATACATAAAAAATCATATATGTGTGTAAGTTATTTAAAATTTAGTGATTTAGAGTTGTTCTTTTTGTTCTCGCAATAATTAGTGTTCTGTAATGATCCTTAGGTTCAAGAGTGAACAATTTCTTGAGAGTGAACTGAGTGAACTAATCTTGGCACTTGATCATTTTTTCGATTAAAAGGGAACAACTGAGTGAACTAATTAGGGTTTTCTTATTTTTCGTCATGGATGCATCGAAAATTTGTAACAAAATCTTGAAATTTTTTTTATAGGAAATTCGTCATAAAAGTGTAGTAATATGTGACGAAAAAAATTGTGTAGGAAATTGTCCCTTTTTCTAGTAGTGTTACCTAGTTGGGGAATTTACCATAATAGCCTATAAACTTCATGTACATATAACGAAGGGATAGATGTTGTCACAATGTTGAGGTCCTGAGGATTTGCAAATTGGCCGTAGCCGTACTTTGAACTCAACACATAATTAAATTATATTTCATATTAACAATGCATGCCGTCCATAGCCGCTTCAAACGTTTGTCAAGATCAAAGCGTTGTGTTTTATGTGACAATATACTATAAATACAGATTTAAGACCTACTTCATTTGCAAGAACAAAAAAGATACCTAGAACATCTACAATGGTGACTAACAACAAGTTAGCCATCGTTATATTCATAGGTCTGATAGCAACTCTAGCTGCTTTTGTTTCGGCTACCGACTTCATTGTTGGAGACGAGTATGGCTGGACTCTCAACTTCGACTACCAAGCATGGGCCCAAGGGAAGAAGTTCGTCGTCGGAGACAAACTTGGTATGTGAAATCATTTATTTCAAACTAGTAAGGATGATCTATGAACAAATTACGTCAAACATAATCATCGTCGATACGTTCTACCAAACGTTACATAAAAACACATTTTAGGATAGAGAGAGTATGATTTGTTTGAATAATGACCGAATCATGCATGTCCCTCATTAATAATAAGAACTAATGATGTTTTCTTCTTTTAGTATTCAAGTACCCGGTTGGAAAACACAATGTGTTCAAAGTCGATGGAAATGGTTTTAAAGGATGTGTCGTGCCAGTTGCTAACGAGTCTTTGGCAAGTGGATATGATGTGGTAACACTTACTACGCCAGGAAAGAAATGGTACATTTGTGGTGTTGGAAAACATTGCGAGACGGGTGGGATGAAGTTGGTTATTGATGTTTTGGCTTGGTCACCCGTACTACCGTTCCCGGTACCTGCACCCGCACCCGGCCCCGTGCCGTCTGGAAAGGTGTTTGTCGTCGGAGATGACTATGGCTGGACCCTCAACTTCGATTACCAAGCTTGGGCCAAAGGGAAGGAGTTCGTCGTCGGAGACAAGCTTGGTATGTAAATCATTTATTTCTAAATAGTAATGGTGATCTATGAACAACTTATGTCAAACATGATCATCGTTGATACGTTTGATCAAACGATTAAATACAAGTACGTTTTAGGAGAATATATACATATATGTGTCTTATAAATAAGAACTAATGAGTAATGATGTTTTTTGGGTGTAGTATTCAAGTACCCGGTCGGGAAACACAATGTGTTCAAGGTCGATGGAAACGGTTTTAAAGGATGTGTTGTGCCAGCTTCCAACGAGTCTTTGACAAGTGGATATGATGTGATAACACTTACTACGCCCGGAAAGAAATGGTACATTTGTGGTGTTGGAACACATTGTGAGACAGGTGGAATGAAGTTGGTTATTGATGTTTTGTCCTGGTCACCAGTACAACCTGTACCCGCACCTGCACCCGGCCCAGTACCGCTTGGAAACATGTTCATCGTCGGAGATGACTATGGCTGGACTCTCGACTTCGATTACCAAGCCTGGGCCAAAGGGAAGGAATTCGTAGTCGGAGACAAGCTTGGTATATCATTAATCTTTTTTTTAAAGACACATCAACTCTTAGGTTTTTTTGGCTTGGCTACTTTGTTTCTAACAAAATGATTTCGATGTAGTTTTTATATACCCGAAGGGGGCTCATAACGTATACAAAGTCAACGGAACTGACTTCCAACAATGTACTATTCCGGTTTCTGGTGAACCTCTATCTAGTGGTTATGATTGGGTGACATTGACGACCCCTGGAAGAAAATGGTACATTTGTGGTGTTGGAAAGCATTGTCAAAAGGGCGGTATGAAGCTTGTTATTGACGTTCTTCCTCGATCAACATATCCGCCTTCCCCAAGTCCATGGGGTTCATACAAAGCTAGACGTATGGGAAACACACGAGTTCTTGGACGTGTGGCTTGAAAGCCTTTTCGGACCGTCTGTTTCTTGGTTATATTTCCATATTTATGTTGTGTTGGACACTTATGATGTCTTCTTTAGCATATCATTTATAAACATTCATGTATTGTTTATGTTTCTAAATTGTATTACACAATGGAGAAACATAAGTTTCATAGATGAAAAATAATATATATTTTTTTTAATATTTGGAAGTATTCATTGTGTTATTTTTGGCAACTGTAAAGGGTTTAGTATTCAATCTTATAAAGCACCCACTTGAGATGTGTTTTTACACTAAACGGGTTCTGTGACAACCGTTATATCATTAGGGGTAGGGGTGGTCATCACTCACCACTCACTCATCACTCACAACATTTAATCGATTTCTGTCATGTCATCGAACTTTATTCCATCAGTAGTGATGGTTTTTAGTGGACATGCCCATCACTCACCACACACTCATCTCCATCATCAAAATCATTCACAAAACAACAAACAAGTTCAATATACAACGTGTGATAGTGGCCACGCGTTGTCAAGTTAACGCGTGCTGGTGATGACCGGCGGTCGTGTATAATGCGTGATATATGTTCATCACGGAGCAAAAGGCTTCCACCCTGGGTCCCCTTATAGTATATTACTAGGTTATAGACCCATGTATTACATGGGTTGAATAAATAAAATATCTTACATAAATTAAAGATGATAAATCTGATACAAAAATTACTTAAATTAAATCACCCATAATCAAGAAAATGTCAGTTTTTTCTTTAAAATTTAAAGAAAAATATAATATTTTGAGATAAATTTACACATATTAAAAAGCCAATATATAACAGATAACTATTGCTAATTATCATTAAAAACATAAGTTAAACCATATAATTTAAACACCTTGAATTATAAAAAATTTGAAATGGAACGCTTGAGTATGCTAGTACTTCTAAATGTTAAAAATCGACTTCAGTATAGATTTCATTAATGGTTTTCACTTTAATATAATGTTTTCTTTTCCTTTGTGTTTTTGTGACAAGATTATTAAAGTTTAAACATTTTTTAAAAATGACCACAAAATTTTTATACTCTGAAGTTTAACGACTTTATTTCTTTGGTTTTTTCTTTTCGTAGTTATACAAAGTGTCATTACCGTAATGAACCAAACCCATATCGATCGAAATTGAATTCCCATCGAATCGCACAGGGGATTCCAGTAATTATTTTTCAAATTATATATTTATTATTGTTAATAACTAAAGCAAATCAAATATGTCCAATTAGTTTATCAAATTTAACTGAAGATGTCATTCCAGCTATAGCTGGGTGATAGAGGCTCTTGCCTCTTGGAGAAAAGACCATGGTTCAAATCATGGCGTGGGTTGTAGTTTAGTATTTATTGGTGTAGTTTAGAAGTAGAGTAATGTAACCTTTGCCATTCAAAAAAAAATATCCTCTACAATAATTAGAAATAACTTAATTGTTATTCATCAACAATTAAAATATAAGTTAAGGATTATCTAAATTTAATTTAAATACTCATTTAGATATTTATCAGTTTAATTTAAATACTCATTTAATTATTTATCAGTTTATAATTTAAATATTTTAATGAAAAAAGGAAAAAAAGACAAAATCCATGTAATCTTTAAAAAATAAAGTTTAAGAAATTAATACAAAGATAAATTGGATAATGTATAGCAATTATTTATATTTATATATTGTTGGATATAACAATAATTAATAATATTAGAGATTAATCTACTATATTAATATAGTATTGATTTCATATGTAAATAAATTAATTAAATAAGAGAATGCCACATAGCATTATATAACTAAATTAGAAAATGACACATGGCATTATTGTGTATTTCTTTATTAGTACTAGACTAGACTAGACTACATAGTATGTTAATTGTTAAATGTCTTTTTCAATCTATGAAATAAATTTAATTTAAATGTCATTTTTAATAATTATTTAGTTTCCAATGAAAAGTAAACCACTTGAAATCGATCCATAATTCCTATTAACTTAATTATTTGAATTCCATAAGTTGATACGTATCAGATTCTGATCGATAAAAAGAAGAACCAAACACAGAAAATGAGTTAAACTCCCAAATCATCGATACCAATTCCATTTAATCATAATGTTCAAGTACAATACTATGGAACTAGCTATTATAAAGACCCCTTATTCTATTCAACAAATGCATCTCAAGTCCCTATACTATTATGACCATAACATAATTCTTATTTGAAGCCTTTACCATTCAATGATTTTAGATAAGGTGAAGCTTTATGTAGATAATAGTACTTTTGTGTATAATCTTGCATCATCATTTCTAAAGCTCCTCTTCAAGCCTGCCAAGTTTGTAGAAGTTAATTATATGTGATATCAATGATCTAATTTATTGATTTAAAAAATGAGTTGGCTTGTCCAGAAGTTTCCACACTCAAAAGTTTGAGCTCCAAAGAGGTCCAAGGGGATATCGAGTAGAGTCAGGTTGGCTCTTACATTTTCGAGCTCCAACCCAAGTTGATCCTGGCTCGACTTGAGTTCGAATCATGAACAACCCTAGTTCAGAGCGGTGCCTTCTACGCAAACTATTAGAAAGTTCAGGGTCAAATAAGAGACGATTAAAGATACTAGATGTTGTGGAATGTGTATTTGCAATTTGTAGATCTGACATATATATGTTACGAACGCTTAGAAGATTTTGAAGACAAATAGAAAAATATCTCGTGTATAATGGATTACCACATCATATTCAGTCAACAAATAATTTAGTTAGTTGAATCCGATTTAGTTAATAGTAAAGATTGATTAGGTTTAATACATTTCGATTATGTTGTTGCGTAAGCATCACTTCAACACTTAACGTGTTACATATAAATATATAATGCAGGTAAATAATGTTTAGAGTAAATTACAAAAATTGTCCTTTATCTTTATACCCAATTTCAACGCAAGTCATTTGCTTTAAAAATTGACAAATTTTGTACTTGATGTTTTAAATCTTGCAGGGAATGTGCTTTTAACCTTAACCCAGTTATTTTTTATCGATAATATGCATATATTTAATTATTATTGATATTTTTCTAGGGGTGTCGTGTTGGGCACACTTTTGGGCCGTGTTTTGATGTTGGCCCGTTTAATGTGTATCATTCATGAGTTACAAGTTACTAGTAACTTGCTAACAATTCAAACAGCCAATATTAATTTGAACTGGTTTGAGCCCAAGATGAGAAAGACCGGACCAGTTTACAACTAGGTACTGGGTTTGATTTCTACAAGGGGTTTTTTTCCTCATATTTATTGGGTTTCCTTCTGAATTGGTGTATACACATTATGCCTAGTGAAGATGGATATGATCAGGTGGTTTCGCTGATGGCACAATGATACTCCAATAATCCGTTAGTGATCCAAATTTGTTGTTAAAAAACCTTTTTGTGCCCAATCCCATGCTAATCTATTTATGGAACAGGTAATTTTCGGATTCAACCCGTTTAACAGAACAAGCTTATTATTCAACCGAAAACTTAGTTATATTTAATATTTTCATTTCATAATAATCGCCCTAATAATTTCATGCAGTTACCTATAAAGGTATCGGCAGCACTAGCGGGGAGTCCCTTCGGGGACCACTTTTGCCGAGAGGGGAAGTGCCGCCGTCAAGGCGGGGAGCCAAAATCGGGGACCATGATCGGTGGGAAGTCACCGAAGCGAGGGAGGAGATGGACCAATGAAAAAAAATTCTTTTTTTTAATAAAAAACCAAGTCACCTAAGAGGGGAGTGCCGCCATCAATTTAGGGTGTTAGGGGAGTTTAAGAGGGGAGTTGACGTGGCACACGAGGATTGGTTATGCGTATAAGAGGGGACTCTCCTCTTAGGGGAGTGCCCCTTACACCCTAACTACAAAACACAATGAGAGGAATAGTGTCAGGCAGCTGCCTAGCACCCCCTCATTGATTGTTACTTTTCTACTCGACTTTTAAACCTTCATCTTCGCTAATATGCGTGTTTAGCCCCTATATTTTTAAAAAAAGTTTCTTTTATTGGTTAGCTTTGTTTGTATGTGTGTTTAGTCTTTTACTTTAACTTTATCAGTGTGCATGTTTAGTCCCTCTACTTTTATAATTTTTAGTAATTGATCTTCGCTTTTTGTATTCTCCTTTTAAACCTTTAACTTTGCTAATATAGGTGTTTAGCCCCTGTGTTTTTGGAAAAAAAAAAAAATCTCAAGTGCCAGGCAGAGCTACCTGACACTTCCACATTGGTCTAGCCAAATTACGATTTTGTCTCATTCAAATTTATAGTTTTGCCATTGTTTTTGTTTTTCTTTTTCCTCCTAGCCAAACTAGGATTTTGTCACCAATGTAGAATTGCACTCATGCCATCTTTTTTTATGACAAAACTATAATAGTGTTTTGTTTGACTAGGTGTAACTTTTTTTTGTGCCAGGTGACTGTCTGACACACACTCATTTTTCTCGAAAAATTACAATTTTGCCCACAGTTTAAAATTATAGACGTACATATTACTAGAGAGAATGTTCGGCTTAGTGCCCCGCAACGCGGGCGGGGCAAAAACTAGTTTCCCTACAAATGGAAAGACCAAACAAACACACCCAAAAAAAATAGTGGCATAAACCATAAAGGGCTTTTTAAAAGCCTTTGTTCTCTTTTCTTTATATTTCTTATACATCAACATTTTTTTACCACGGTAAAAAACCCAGTAGGCGATAATAATTATAAAAAAGTAAAAAATAAATAAAAAATAAAAACTGGCTCTATCAGAACCACCCACATACATAAGTGGACAAAATTTCCCTTTTTACCCCTCATATTATGATGAAATTACTGGTTAAGCAGCAGCAACTGCACCAGAATGAAAAGAGTATTTCTTGGAAGTTTTGTTTGGTGAAGTTTCACTCTGTTCTTTCTTCCTCAAAGCTCTCATTGAAGAAGAAAGATGCTTTGTTTTCTCTTTGGCTTCATCAATGTCGATCTGCTCTGCTCTACACTCTTCACTACAGAATGGTGTGTCCCCTCTGCAAAATTATCAAGAATACACATCAGAATTGGAAATCAAAGCGTTTGAATATGGAAATACCATCCGGGTTCGGTTCATTTCGACGAAAATCTAGTCAATTTGTGAGAAAATTGGTAGAAAATCATAAGTTTTTCGACCCGAGCTAGTCAGGCTCAAGCCCGGCTCATTTTAAGCTCTACTTCTAAAACTCGAGCTGTTACACACGTGAGTAGAATTTCCAAGGGTTTATTATTTATTTAGTAAATTTATAATTAATTTTAATTTGTTTTATATTTAATTATACTTTTTATAAAAAATATATATATATTTTGTTTAGTTATTTTAGTTTCAAATCTATAAAATGGTAAAAATGGTAAAAAAAAATGTGAGCAGAATTTCCAAAGGTTAATTATTTATTTAATAAACTTATATACATTTATAATTAATTTTATTTTTATTTATATTTAATTATACTTTTTATAAAATAATATATATTGTTTAGTTATTTTAGTTTCAAATTTATAAAATGGTAAAAGAAATTATATAAATTTGTCTTTTTTTTTTTTTGGCTGGTGAGCTAGCTCGAGCTAGATATCTACTTTTAAGGCTTAGCCTTTCATCAAACAAATTTATTTTTAGGCTCAAGATTGTTTTAAACTCGATTCAAGTAACCCTGTATGTGATTCAAAACCTACATCTTTTGGTTGTAATAACAAGATCTAACCAAAATTGATAAAAAATATTAAGAAAATACAAAAAAAAAAAAACAAAATACCCAAAATTCGAATCAAGCACATCTTCAATTGGTAAATAAAAAAAAAACAAATTTGTATAAATTTACCTGTACATGAAGATATCTCTATTATGCCCCAACATTTTCTTGCAAAGAAAACAAGCATCCAAAAAATGAGGTTGTTCATCAAATCTCCCATGATTAAACCTCCCAGATCTCGGAGAAGACAAGTTTCCGATACTCGCTTTTCTCGGCGAGTATAACGGTCGCAAGATCAGGTGGTTTCCGTTTCCGGCACGGTGGTTCTCCTCCGCCGACGACGACGGAGATGACGAAAACCCACTTTCAAAATCCGAAATTGACGCTAACCCATTATTTTCCTCCAGAAAATATGGCCTTCTGGTTGTTAAAGACTCCATTTTTGTTGATTTTTTCGTTGTTGGTTGTACGGACGGCGGCGTTACGGCGGAGGAAAGGTGGAGATGGTGGGTGGAGGGAATGTGAAGGGAGGAGGTGGGGTTTATAAAGAGGAGAGGTGTGGGGTGGGGGTGGGGTAGGGTAGGTGGGGGTGGGGGTGGGGTGGTGAAGTATAAACCACGGGAAGAAGAATCTATTGGCCGAAGACCGCCTTGTATTGAAATTAGTTTTTTTTTTTTTTTTTGGGGTAACACGTGTCAATAGTAGTATCTTTTGTGATCTCATAAAATATTTGGGGTAATTAGTTTATGGTGTTATGAAATAGTTTATTAATAGCACGCAACAATGATTAAGGTTAAGAGGGAGTATTTTATTAAGGGGTATTTTAACGGTTGATTTTTAGGCAATATTCTTAATTGTTTTAGTTCTTTATTTGATATTTTTTTATGCTATATATGGGATTTATAGTCTAATGGTATCTTGGGTTTGAGATAAGACATAGGAAGTATAAGGTCTTGTGTTTGATTTTTATAAATTAATTTTTCTCATATTTTTTGGGATTTGCTGATGACACGATAATACTCCAATGGTCTGTCAGTAATCTAAATTTATCGTTAAAAAATAATAATAAAATATGGTACAATGTTATTTATAAGAATTAAAAGAAACAATTTCAATTTGGGCCAATTTTATTCTTGATGCTCAAATTTATCGATGGAAGTTGTGTGAATGGGAAAAAAGTTGAAAGCAATATTTGTTTCTTTTAATTTTATGAATAAATTTAGTTTTGTTTTCTTTTTAAATTGAAAAAGTATTAGCTATCTTTATGGTTTTGTTTTCATATGTTACAAGAGAACCGGTTATATAATTCTGTTAGGTTTTTATAAGTCTTTCTAATTGTTGGTGCATTATTAAAAGTTTTAAATAAGACAAAGAGTAAATTGTCATTTTAGTCCCTGAGTTTTTGTCTAAATTGTTATTTTAGTTCAAATAGTTTTTTTTCTCCTCTGGTTTCCTGACTTTTCCTTTTTCTTGCCATTTTGATCACATTATCTAACTTAGTCTAAAAATAAGGTTATAATCAGGGGTATTTTCGGCATTAAATTTCTATGAGGTTTATAAATTATGTTGTAAACTACCCCTGGTTATCACTACACAACAGTTATGCCAAAATACCCCTGGTTATAAACATATTTTTAGACTGAGTTAGGCAATGTGATCAAAATGGCAAGAAAATTAAAAAGTCAGGGACACAGAGGAGAAAAAAACTATTTGGACTAAAATGACAATTTAGACCAAACCTCAGGGACTAAAATGACAATTTACTCTAAGACAAAATTAAAAAAAAAAAATCCTTACGTCTATTAAAATTTAATGAAAAAATTAAAAAGAAAACATATATATATGAAAATTAAAGATTTGGTCATATAGGGTAAAGGTAAAAGTGTAAAACTATCATTTATGAAAATGTAAACAAAGTTTTTAACGATAATTAGCATAAAGGAAGTAATATGTTAAAAAAAGTTAACATAAATCGATATCTATACTATATAATAAAAGAAACCATTTTAGAGACACTTGTTATCATATTAGGTCATGTCTTATGGATAATTATTATTTTAGTTTAATTTCTTCTAATTAATTATAGATAATCTTCCTACTAAATATTATTTAGTTTAATTATTACCTTTATATTTATCTATTTACTTCAAATTCAAACTTAGTTATCTAATTTAGAAACCATTTTAGGACACTTGTTATCATATTAGGCCATTTCTTATGGATAATTATTATTTTAGTTTAATTTCTTTTAATTAATTATAGATAATCTTCCTACTAAATATTATTTAGTTTAATTATTACTTTTATATTTATCTATTTACTTCTAATTCAAACTTAGTTATCTAATTTGATATTAGAGTAAATTACGATTTTGGCCCATGTGGTTATCACTTTTACCTTTTTAACCTAAAAATGAATTTTTTAACATCTGATCACTCAATGTCTTTTTTTCTAACCCTTTTGAACCTCAGCGTCTTTTTTCTAACCCTTTTGGCCTCTAAAGTAAATGGATGAGGTTAGTGTTAGGGGTCAAAAGGGTTAGGAAAAAGACGGTGCTCAGATGTTAAAAGATTATTTTTTGGCTAAAAAGGTAAAAGTGATATAACCACAGGGGCCAAAATCGTAATTTACTCTTGATATTAACTATATATTTGAACGTTTTGTTTAGTTAGGTATCAAATAGATGTATTATTTTATAATCTGGTAAACAATATTACATTTATTCAACCTGTGTAATATACGTGGTTTTAAATATATAACTTTTTTATTTGGTATATAAAATTATATTTATTTAACCCGTACAATATGATTCTTATAGATATAACTATTTTTATTATTTAATATATAAAATTATATTTATTCAACCTGTGCAATAAAGGAGGTTTTTAAAGATATATTATTTTATTATTTAGTATATAAAATTTATTTATTCAACCCGTGTAATACACGGGGTTATAACCTAGTTTTTATATAAACGTAAAGAACATTTTCTATATTCTTTTCGTCAATTAACTATGTTGTATAGTTTGTTTAATGACAGAAAGTTTAAGTACTAAATAACTTATATCTAAAATACTTGTAAAATGAGTATAATTATATGAACTTGTTTATTTTTAGATCCTTTACTTACATTTAAATTAATATAAATCTTTCTATACTAATAAATAAAAATCATTTTTGAACACGTGTCATTCTCTGGTAATTTTTCATCCTTATTTTATTTATTTATCTCTTTTATTAAATAATAATAATAATATTAAACAGAGAAAAATGTCCGGATAGTCCCTGTGGTTTGCCCATTTTTCACCTTTAGTCCCTAACTTTCTAAAATTACAGCTATAGTCCCAAACTTTTGCAATTTCGTTCCCGAATAGTCCCTGGCGCGGATGAGAGTTAGTTTTTGATGTTAAGTGGATGTGAAATGACCAAAATACCCTTACCTTTTAAACAAAACAAAAAGCCATTTCAAAAATTAAAAAAGAAAAACATGTGGGCTCCACCCTCTTGTATTCTTCTCCCTCCAATCCTTTTTCCCTATCTCTAAACTAAGCAGAGATCGCAAATTTGATATTGTCGACGGTGACCTCCTGTCTACGCCGACGCCCCTTCACCATTTCACCCCTGTTTCAGTCAAACCACCACCACGATTCAACCCTTCACCAGTTTCACGCCTGTTAACTACTGTCGCATTGCACCACCATTAACCTAAAACAAATTAAAAACGAAAATCACCAGATTACGTTTTCTTCTTTTTGTCGAATGTAACCAGACGCCAATTAAGAGCAAAAATGCTCTTTTGCCTTTGAAATGAGACTTCAAAGTTCAGATCATGCTTATTTTATTCTTTTTAGCCCATAACTACTTTCAAAATGAGACTTCAAAGTTCATGTAGTGGGGGTGCTCAGTATACGTGTTTGCAATTAATTCCCAGCTCAAGATTTAAATTAGTTTAGCCCATATGAAATTTGTTAGTCTTCTGCGATGACTAAATTAACTCGGGGCTGCTAATTAATTTGATTTGTCTATAACGGTGGTGGTGGTGTTGAATGGTAGTGGTGGTGATAGGCGACGTATGTGGATTTTGACCAGATCACCGGAAAAGCAAAGATGGTCGGTGATGTCGTAGGACTGTCACATCGTTGACGGAGATGAAGATTTTGGTTGATTCACCGGCGACAATATCAAATTTGTGACCTACTGTTTGGTTTAGACAGGGAGAAAGGATTGAAGAGAGAAGAAGACAAGAGGGTGGACCTCACAGGTTTATTTTTTTTTTTAATTTTTGAAGTGGCTTTTTGTTTTGTTAAAAAGGTAAGGGTATTTTGGTCATTTCAAATCCATTTAACACCAAAAACTAACCCTCATTCGCGCCAGGGACTATCCGGAAACAAAATTGCAAAAGTTGAGGACTATAGCTGTAATTTTAGAAAGTTAGGGACTAAAAGTGAAAAATGGGTAAACCACAGGGACTATCTGAGCATTTTTCTCTATTAAACATCAATTTAACTAAATCTATTTACCTTTCATCTAACATGATATATAACTAATGAATCCCCCACTGCATTGCGACGGGTGGTAATTATAGTATATAATGAAAACCGTAATTGAAAGATTACAACTTTTAACAAAGGTGTTTCTTTCAATTTTAATGGTTAACTACGTATTTGCCCATCATATGCCTCTCATTTGACTAAGATTTAACTAGAAGGTGGATGAAGTTAGTCTGGTGTAGTGAAATTGCAATAAAATAGAAACTAATGTAAATTGCAAGACATTTGAATTTTATAAAAATATGACAATGGACTATAAACCACAGGGACCAAAACTGCAATTTACTCAACAATAACTATATTTTAAGATTCTAAGTCTTTGTACTTTAAATAAGCGATTAGGGCCTATAACTATGTTAAATAGCATCAATGTCACACCACCGCGATCGATCACCAACACTGAATTTGCGACGTGTTAATGCTAAGAAATTAGATTGTAACGTAAAACACAGAAGATAATAACTAAGTCGATTTAGTACCTGCATATTTTGACGAACCCGTCAAACGGGAAAAAATAGACAACGTAAAAATGCTGAACAACACACGCACATTGCGTGGTGTTAACTCACAAAACTTAGAAGGAAGCGTAAAACGAAACGTAAAAACGTTGAACCGCACACACACGTTGTGTCGTGCTAACTCGCAAAATTTAGAACGAAGCGTAAAGCGAAAAAAATAGCGAAAGATGAAATGTATATGGGATCAAAGTTGAAAGTAAAAGAGTTGTGAGGTTAAATTTGAAAAGATGAAAAGTTTTGGGTTAAAAGTAGAAATTAAAATAGTTTTGGGTTATAAGTATTTTTTCAAATACTTTTGGACTAAAACTAAAAAATCCAAATTGTTTTTGAAACACTCCCCAAACATTTGTTACAACACCTAGATGCATATATGAGTTGTTAATTTATGGTATGTAAATATGCAATCTTCTATTTTAGTTAGTGTGTTAATTTAGTTAAATGAAATTTTAAATAGTTAAAAAAATATATCAAAATCCACATGGCTGGCCACGCCAGTCGAAGCCACGCCACCCCGCACCCCTTATTTTGAAGAATTGCCTTATGGACCGCACACCCGCCACGTGTCGAGCAGTGCCCCCAACCCAATCCTCCCACACCCCGCGGTCTAATACAAAGGAGTTTAAAAATAAGAAGTCTAAAAAGTCACCGTAGAGTGACAACTGACAAGTGTCAATGGAAGAATCAAGTGGGAAGGATAATTTTGTCCACAAGAGAGAAAAATAATATGCATATGCAACTCACATGTTATCCCCCCTATTTTTAAACATACGTAACTGTTTTGTACGTCATTTTTTTAAAAAAAAAGTATACCATAAAATCGAGCGTCTTTTTATCTTTAATACGAGAACCATACTGTTATATTTTTCAAAAAGAAATTGGAAAACCCAGTTACGTATTACACAATTGACATGACCTAAAACACCATGGAAAGTAGACCAAAAACACAATAGATGACAACAGGTAAAAAGACACATTAGACAACAGAATAAAACACAATGAACATAACGTATAACACAATTGACATAACATATAACACAATATGTATCAAACTAAAAGTTGCAATGGAAAGTAAACTAAAAACACAACTGATGATAGCAGATGAAAGACACAATTGATAATAACAGATAAAAAAACACAATGGACAATAGACTAAAACACAATGTACCACAGACTAAAACACAATGAACAACAGTCTTAAACATAATGGATAACTGATTAAACACAATGACCTGAATCTATAACAAAATGTAAATAACACAGTGTATAGAAAACCCAGATAAAATACCATCTTCATTGTATCATACATTGTGTTATAGGTTCTAATAAAAATGCAATGGATAAAATCCAAATTAACATTATGATATAAGTTTTGATAATAACACAATGTATAGAAACTCCGGTAAAAACGTAATGACCAAAACCCAACTTAAAGACACAATGAGCAGAACATTTAACACAATACAAAAAAAAAACCCAGTTAAAATGAAAATTTTTATTTTATTTTTATATGACAATATCATACTCATATTAAATATAAAAAACGCTCATTATTATAGTGAAATTTTCTTCTAAAAAGAATATCGTATAAAAAAGTTATGGGCGTTTTAAATTAATGGGAGAATTGGCATGTGCCTTGCACGTGGAGAGCAGAGCCGACTTTGGGCTTGGCAAACCCGTGCCGACGTCTGAGACCCAAAATTTCAAAGGGCCCGAAAAATCTTTATAAGCTTGTATATATTCACTAAATTATATATTTTGTATATTCATCCGTTTAATATGCAAAAAAATATTGGTGGTGTAGTGGAAAAACCATCTCAAAATAATGCAAAGGTCTCAAGTTTGAGACTTTGCTCCATTGCTAATTTTTTATTTTTGTAATTCATTACCCTTAACCATAATTTTGGGCCCAATTCTTTTCGTTGTCCGAGGCCTAGATTTTTCAAGAGTTTTCGGGAACGGCTCTGGTGGAGAGAGAAAGTTCATAAATATAGGATCCCTTTTATGTCCTTCTATTATAGTATTTTCCCTAAAACTAATCTCATCCCTCCAAATCCAAGATTAATGGACTATAATCCTTCTTACTTATTTTACCCTTTGTAATTGATCCTAATCCTACAATAAAATAATATATAATTTACTTTCTACACTTGTATTTTGGGAGGTTATTAGTATTAGTCATCTTTAGAATATGGTAAAATGATGCCAGAAAAGTTAACCACTCTTGTATTCTTCGTCGTGATATTGATACATTTTTAATACTAATCGCATCTATTAGTTTTAGTTACCATGGTACCTAACATTTTTGTTTAACTAGTATGAGGATATTGTAAACATCAGGGGCGGACCTACCTTAGGGGATGGAGTAGCCTTTGTTAGTCTAATCTTGTGTAAGTTCGGGTAAAAAGTGACCGACTTACAAAGCTCGGGTAAAAAGTGACCGAGTCATAAACTTAGGGGTTTTTTTGAGTTAGTTTTTTTTAATCCTAATTTGAGTCAAAATAGGTTTCTTGTTTAGGTTATATATAATGGAATTTATGTAACCAGTTGTAACCAATTATCAATAAAGGAGTTTTGATTCAATACGTTCTTTGGTATCCAATTCTAACAAATTGGTATCAGAGCTTCTTGGAAGAACGATCGAGAGGGAGACGAGTCCGGCAAGAAGAGATCAATCAGCGAAGGTTAGCGATTGAAGTATCTTGCGACGGGTTCCGACGATCACAGAAGGCGGCGTCCGAAGAGAAGTGGCGCACAACTGTTTGAACAATCGATTGAGGAGAAGGTTCGCAATCAGGAACGAAATCGGTTCGGTTGATTCCGGGCTGCAATCGATTGGAGAATTGTTGACAGAAAAGGGGAACATAAGGACCTGTAACCAACAATCAATTTTCTTTGCGGGAGGCTGTGTTGACGTTTGTGTGAACAAAGCTCAAAGGGCGGTTGGTTTTTTTAAAGTAATATAAAAAACAAGGATGTTGGGTTTTGTTTTTGTTTGACTTCTACTTGAAGCCACCGAAGAAACAGAGTTCTTTGGAGCAACAATTAGAAAATACTAACAAAAGGGTTTGTTATTTATTTTAAAAGCTAAGGTACCTTATATCTTCCTTGAGCCACGATCAGAAATCACAAAAGTCAACAAAAGGGTTATTTTGTGACAAAAAAAAAAAAAAAAAAAAAAAAAAAAAGAGATAAAGACAACAGTAGGTTGGTTTTTATTCGAAGGGAGCAATTAGAAAAATAGTAAATTTGTTTTTTAAATTGCAAAATTAAAAGAAAAAATACAAAAGGATTGGTTTTCTTTTAACTTGTGATTAAAAAAAAGGGATTGAGCAGTTGTTTTCTGGAAGGAATCGTTTTGAGGTTAGAAAATTGATTCAAGTCAGAGTACTCCGTTAACGTACAATAGAAGAAACCGAAGGATGGGTGATAACGCGAACCGGGTACCTCCAGCGAAGGAACCGATGCCTAGTCTTCCATGCCCAATGCTTACGGATACAAACTACACCGTTTGGGCTATGAAGATGAAGGTAATCTTCAAGGTTTACAAGGTATGGGATGTGATTGACCCAGGAACGACCATCGATACTCACAAAGATTCTATAGCAATCGCTTTGCTATTCCAAGGGTTACCCGAAGAGCTAGTGTTGCAGATTGGGAACAATGATTCAGCAAAAGAGATGTGGGAAGCGGTGAAGTCTCGCAATCAAGGTGCTGAACGTGTGAAAGAAGCAAGACTTCAAACCTTAATGTCGGAATTTGAGGGTTTGAAGATGAAGGAACCAAGTACGATCGCTGAGTTCGCAGGAAAGATTTCAGGGATTGCTTCTAGATCTGCTTCTCTTGGAGCAGTGATTAAAGAAGAGAAACTGGTTAAAAGGTTTCTACATGGTTTGCCGAAAAGGTTTATTCATATGGTTGCTTCTCTCGAGCAATCTCTTAACCTTAAGACAGTTGGATTTGATGATGTCGTAGGTCGTCTTATAGCCTATGAGGAACGCGTCAACCTTGAAGATAAGGAGCAACCGGTTAGAAGTGATCAGTTACTGTTGACTTATGAGGAGTGGGAAGCTAGAAAAAAGGAAGGGTACGATCGAGGCAAAGGAACGGCCGAGTCTAGTCAAAGAGGTCGGGGTCGCGGTCGAGGAAAAATCGGGGGTCAAGACAAAGACAAGGAACCGAATCAAAAACCAAAGAAGGACCGTTCTAAGATAAGGTGTTTTCGATGTGATGAATTAGGGCATTTTTCTTCGGATTGTCCTACACGTAAAAAGGATGAGGACGAGGACGAGGAAAACAATCTTATTCAAAGGGTTGAACCGGTTCTTTACTTACAAACACACGTTGAAGAGACTAGTGATGTGTTTCTAGACGAGGAAAGGCTTATTCCAAGGATGTATGCTTCGAGCCCAAGTGAACTCAATACATGGTTTCTTGACAATGGTGCGAGTAACCACATGACGGGTAAAAAAGAGTGGTTCACTAATCTCGATCACAACATCAAGGGAAAAGTGAAGTTTGGAGACGGGTCATGCGTAGAGATTAAAGGACAAGGGATGGTCGTCTTAGAAGGAAAATCTGGGGAACAAAGGGTGTTGCGAGATGTTTACTATATTCCAGCACTTGAAAGTAATATAATAAGCATTGGTCAGTTGGACGAGACAGGGTACAAGATCGCAATCCAAGACGGTATACTTTGGATGTTTGAGCAAGACGGAACTTTGCTAATGAAGGTACCTCGTTCACCTAATCGCATTTACAAGATTAATCTTGAGGTTGTATCTCCAGTTTGCATACAGACTAAAGATGACAAGGCTGCAAATAGCGACCAACCAGTCTCTATTTTGACAGAAGTTTGCGACCAAACAGATCAGTCAGCAACAGGAATTAGCGACCAATCTGGGCAGTCAGCGACACAGCAGACATATAGCGACCAGACTGACCAGTTAGCAACGGAATCTGACCAGTCAGCGACAGAATCTGATCAGCCAGTGACAGCTTTTAGCGACGGGTCTGCGACAGATCAGTTTTTCAGCAATTCAATAGGTAAATGGATGCTCGGTTTATCAAATGAAGAGACAAGTTTGAAAGTCGAGAACTTATTGCGGGACAAAATTAAAGTGGAACACGTGAGCGGAGATTTACAACGGGCCGACATCCTTACTAAAGTCTTGGCACGGTTGAAGTTCATCAAGATGAGAGGACTCATTGGTGTCACAAGATTAGGGGGGTGATTGTTAGTCTAATCTTGTGTAAGTTCGGGTAAAAAGTGACCGACTTACAAAGCTCGGGTAAAAAGTGACCGAGTCATAAACTTAGGGGTTTTTTTGAGTTAGTTTTTTTTAATCCTAATTTGAGTCAAAATAGGTTTCTTGTTTAGGTTATATATAATGGAATTTATGTAACCAGTTGTAACCAATTATCAATAAAGGAGTTTTGATTCAATACGTTCTTTGGTATCCAATTCTAACAGCCTTCGCTACCGCTTGGCGCTCCGGCGATAGTGTAAATTTTACAAAAATTGACGTTTTTCGATTTCATTACCGTTTTTTTTATTAAACGTTATCGCTACAAAGATTTTCTAGATCCGCCACTGGTAAACATGTATGGGTAGGTGTCGCTTTTAGTCGGTCAATTCAATATTAAAGTTGGTCTGGACAAGCTCATAAATTAATTTTATGACTAATAATATGAAAAATAAATGTACTACAACATTGGGTACGAATATAACTTGTTTTTATTTATTTATTCACTATGGAGGATATAATTTTGCAGATAAATGTTGTAAGCTTCCAACCAATGTATACTTCAATTGAATTTCAGCTTTTTATTATACTTGTTTTTAACATATTTTAATTCTTTAAGACTTTATTCATTTTACAAGTTTTTGTTATTTGAAATTTCAGCTTTTTATACAAGTTTCAGTTTAAAATTCAATATTCTATACGGTTTCATTTATTTTAAGAGACTTTTAAGTATTAACAAATTTAAATTTATGAACCTTAGTACATCTTGTCATGTGAACCATGTGCAAATGAGTCAAGGAAACTAATGAAATTAAACGAAGCATTGAAGATAATTACTCTACATATTAATTTGCATAAATTATGAATACTAATTTTATTATAAAATATTAATTTTCTTTAGTTTCAATAGGACCTTTATGCTTCATATAATATACATCTTTAATCCAATCAGTGAATTCATTTAGTTTATTTTTTTTTCTAATAACTTACGTTCGTTAACTTCAAAAAAAAAAAAAAAACTAATAAATAGACGTGTTTATTTTTTTCTCGACCTCCCAATATAGATTTTGTTAAAAACAAAGTTACATTAAAAAACTGTACCAATGTTGTAACACACTGAACTGATGCCAATCAAAACAAGATTTCCCGACACATCACGCGAGTAATTTCACTAGTTTTAATTAATATCAAGAAATTATTGGGATGAATACGATAAATGTTCTCATATGTATTGGTAATTTGATAGGTGTACATAAAATGAAATGTGTAATTTCACCAATAGGTCCCATGACTATTATAAAGTTTTCAAACAATGATAAGCTATGATTGCATTTCATATTAGGGATGAGCTGGATACCAACCGGTATTGGTATCGAAAATTCTAAAGTGGTACCGGTATTGAATATACCAGGTACAGTATGGTTTGATACCAGTACGGACCAATATTTGAAGAAAAAACGGTAAATAGCAGTACCGAACCAGTATCAAACCAGGCCGATACCAAACTGGTACAGAATTGGTACCGAAAATCAAGTCGATTCAGGAAATTTGGTACCTACCGGTTCTGAATCGATACCCGATACCATTTGCTGATTCGTACTTTATAATCAAGAAAGATGATTACAATAGTGTACTTATGAAAAATCTTGCTATGGCCACCCAACATATGTTACGTCTCTTTTTGACATTATAACCTTCTAAATTTATGATAAACCTGTATATACAAAACGTATTAATTCATTTACTCTTCATTTAAAATGGTCATGGTGTTTAATTTTTCTTTTTTGGCGAGTACCGTCCCGTCACCCTCCAACATAATAACCATCTTAAATTTCTAAAGCATTTTAAAAAAAAAACAACTAAAGTAAATTACAACGAGTGGTTTGAAAAAAGAACTATTTTCCTTTTGGATTTAATATAAACGAAACATATACATATTTGGTTGACTTACCAAAATATATAGATATGAGATTATCATACGTTATGTTATATTATATAGATATAGATTTCTATAATGTATCTCTACCACATTTCCAAAGATTAAAAATTATACCTTAACCATTTCGGTTTACACATCAAGCATTTCGATTTGTATCTCAAACATTTCGGTTTGCACATTAAGTATAAAAGAGAAACTAAAGAAAGAACAAGAAGATAGGGATGGAGAATGACGACATGAAAATTAAAATATTAAAAATGTATAATCAATTTTAGTGGGAATGCTATAATGTATTATACTTTTACGCATACAAAGTACGTTTATAAAACTCAATCCTAATATTTCCATACTAATATATACTATCAATTAACAACTTTTATGAGCATAAATGTATTGTATCTTATGTCTGATGAGTTTTTTATGAAAAAAATAGCTGTTGGTTCATGGGACATTATATTTTATTTTTATGTTTATTCTGTTATAATTTATTTTATGATTTCTTTGTTTAAATTTTATTACTTTTAAATCATGTATGCTTTTTTGTGAAAAACATAGATTTATCTTTTTGAGATTTTATTCGTTTCCATACATGGTGCAACGTGTCTATGTGGTTTGATGTAATTTTGTAATTTGTAACACCTTAAAAACGAGTTTGGTAATCAAACCACGTTAATACTAAAAGACGGGTAAAGTACTGTTAGAGGTAAAAGTAACCTGGTGAATATTAGGATTTTAAATAAATGGACCTAATATTAAATAAAAACGGTATAAAGGCTTTTGAGGAAATAAAGTTTATAAAAGGTCCGAGTTAACGGGACTTAAAATAAACTGAGTTATAATTCCCCAAACCCACTAAGTTAACTAGGAATGTTTAACTTAGTTAATAAGTGGGAATATTGTTAGAAATAAGTAGGTTGTGGTCTAATTAATAACTAACCAAACAAGAGGGGCCAAACACGGATAAATTGAAAGTTAAATTAGAAAAATAGGATAAACACAAAACACACACATGGTGTGTGTGTTCTATATCGACCAGGAGAGCTCCCCAGGAACCAAAACCCTAGTTTCAACCTTTTCATCAAATTGAAGGCTCAAACTAAGTCCAAATTCACAATTGAACGTGAATTAAAGATCACCAAAGCTAGGGGATCATGAGGTATGTCAATATTTGATGATTTAAAAAGTTGTAAAATTTGAATAATCTTCATAATCGCGAATTATGAATGAATTATTAAAGCTATGATTGAATTAATGATGTATACTTGCTTAGGAACAAAACCCTAAGTGAAAATTATACATATGATGTTATGAATTGAATGATTTGATGAATTACCAAACTAGGATAAGTGGGTATTAATCATAAGATGAATTTGATGATATAATTATGATTAGAATCATCATATATGATAGTAATCAGAAAATACTTGAACAAATAGTGTGTTTGAGTATATAATTATACTTACTATGATATGCGTTTAGCATGATATGATAAAAATTGATGATATGTTCATATAAAATGATGTTTAATATCATCAAGTATTAATTCGGTAACTTATGATTACAAGAACTTGGTAAATAACATGATTAAAGACGATAGCATAAGAATGATGCTTATCGGATAATTGACCAAGTTATTAAACGAATAGTTGAGCTATTTCGTGTAATTATTTATGTCAATGGGCAGTTGACTTTAAAAAGTCAAACTGACCAATGATATGATCGAATGATAAATTCGACATAAGAATCGTAGGATGGAATAGTCGTAAATGATTATGACTAATCTAACCATCTTACAAATTACAATGATAGTTTGACGCTTGGCAAGCTAAGTGGAAGCTTGGGAATGAAGCGGGTCAAACAAATCAAGTATGAAGAAAAGCATAATCAAGATGCAAGGTAAGTAAAGCTTACACTCTATTTATTTAATACCTATTGGTTTTATAGGTTATGAATACTAGAAATTCATGTTTGACTTATGATGTTCCGACACGACATGTGCGGTGCGGAACCAAGACAATGTTAATAAACCATGTTTAATGATTAAAAAGGACTATCACGATTATTTAGTCATGAAATGACTAATAGATAATGAGTTTAGAATGGTTACCTTATAGGGTAAACCGACATAAATGAAAAGGGTAAAACGGTAATTCGGTCACTCGTTGATAACAACTGTTAGTTGTTGAAAGACACTTATGGCATAAGCCATAATGGGTCAAAAGAGTCAATAAATGTGTTATAAGTAAAATGACCGTACGGTGTAAACCGGAACGAGTCATGAAGATGAGATGGCAATAAATATCATCTCGTAAAGATAAACAGTCACTTAGACCAAACGAGTCAAATGGTGAAGATATCACTATTTGAAAATATCGACTAATGAGTATTGTCGAGTCTTATGTTCATAGGGGTGAAGAGAGAAAGGATAGTTGCATCGCTATTAATCAACGATTATTAAAGCAAGATATTAAAACGAGTCAATACATTGATCCGAGTCAGGTATGTATAATGGTTCAACTCATCATTTAGAACTTGATAATCTATAAGAGTTAGACAAGATCAAAAATGGATATTCGGTTATCTTATAGGTAAACCGAATAATTTAAGTTATAAACATGGTGTTTTAGAAACATAATGGTTTCTAAACAAAATTATAGTTAAAAAGTCGGATTTTTTGGGTCAAACAAGTATTTAAAAGTCATTCGTCGTAAAAGGACTAAAATTGACTAAAACGCCCTTGTAAGCTAAATTGAGCAAACGACCCTTAAAGGTCGTTTGGTAACGAGTTTTTTGCTTAAATAAATACTTAGAATAAGTATAAAAAGCGAAAGATGTAATTCTTTGGTCAATTGACTATATAGGAGTCTTTGCCGTAAAATAATGATTCGAGGGGTAAAACTCGGAATTTATAAATTACCACATAAAAGTCGCCACAATTATAGTTGTGGAGGAAGAGTAATTGATAAGAAATGTGGTAATATAATGCTAGAAACGAATTAAAGCGATTTGTGTTTAAAATATGCTTAAAATTTCCTTAACGGGTGAAAATAAACATATGATCGAAAAAGGATTTAAAACACTTATGAGACCCGTGATTTGAACGTAATATGATAGACAAGATCGGAAATATAAGGTTCACAAGAAATTGGGATCAAACGAATAGGTTTGTTTGATTAATACACGGACGAGTCAAAAGTTCATAATTACATTTTTAAGCCGAAGGCTTAAAAGTCTAAAATTTTGTTAATCCGGATGTCAGATGTTAACTCCATATGATGGAGAATTAAATTCCGATCACGTAGGAAAAAAACGTGACTTAAATCGGATAAAAAACAAGCAAGTTATGCTCGTTTGCTTGAAAAATAAGTTGGCTGGGAATATGCAGCAACTGAAAATAAGCATTCTGTCGAAATGTTCCCTCGCGCCACGCGACGGAGCCAGCCAAATTGGTCGCGGCCCGCGACGTGTGTCGCGTCACGCGACAGAATTGTTAAGTGCCGTCGCGCCACGTGACGACTTGTAAAACTTGAAATTGTTGCTGAAACTTGTGGTTTGCATGTTTCTGACTCGCGAACTTGTTTAGGCATGTTTTAAATGCCAAGTGACTAACTCATTTCACGTTTTATGAAATGTAGGTATTATTTGAGTTACCGGAGTACAATCAAGCTCAACGAGCAACCGAACACATAAAGAATAAAGCTTCCGCGAAATGATTCGTCGGCATGTTTTAAACGACGAATTTACATACCAAATTGTTGAAAAAGTTTTATTTCGTAAAATATTTTAATAAATATGCATTTTTAGTGTATGTTTAAATTGTTAATAGACTATAATAGTCGAAATTTATATGTTAATCGTATAAATGGACTAAGGATCTCTTACATAATTATTCCTTTTCCCTTGGATGTACAGCTACTTGTTGGCCCACTACTATTTTAATAAATAGTTCTGCGGTTTAAAAAAAAGTAGGTTGCTGCATTCATGAACATTACAAACCCGATTAAAAAATATGAATAAAAAATTCCCTGATTAAAAAAATATGAATAAAAAATTCCTCAAATTATACTATTAAATATTAAATGATTAAGGTGGAGTAGCTCACACTGTACCAAATCCCTCTTCTGCTTGCGTCATCGATCCACACTTTTATGCGTGATTCTTTTGTCGTTTTCCTATACGCCAACACATCACACCTCACGCATCATGGGTCCCACTCTCTGACAAAATCAAACAGGTAATGTCATGTGGACCCCACCAAGTTGATGCCCTTGCCTCTTTTTCATCAAACTCATTCTTCATGCCCTTCATCTTTCTTATGGTGTTCACTTTCTACCCCAAAGTTTAATAAACATCTCCTTTCGATCTTGTAGTATTATGATATATTGAAATTTTGTACGGATAGGTTAAAACATGAAGTGAAAAAATAGTTTGTAGGTGTATAGTAACTCTAGTGTAGAAGAAGTTGTGTTAAAATCATATGGATCAAGTCAAGAAGTGAATTAATCTAAGTATTGTTAATTGTTAAAATCAATATCTATCATTTGGTTTAAAATTTAATAGCCACAGTGTGGAACAGTTGTCTTCATGTCGCTGCTACCCGTTTGACCAACTAACTTCTTCCAAAAAAGTCCTCCTTGGGTCTCACAAAACCTCTTCATCACCCATGGGTGTGCCAATCTGTTGGGTCGACCCCATGCTCTCTCTCTCCTAGCCACTTTTGCAAGCATTCCTTCGCTCTCTTCCACATCCCTTCAAGAACGCGTGGTACAAATGGTTTAAGAGATGTGACTTGTACACTATCTTTTTGGCGTGGGTGATACTAAAAATTGATGTAATATTCATTTCTTTATTTGTAAGTATTGTCTTGTCCACCAAAATGTTGCTTTGAAGATTATTGTTGTACATGCTATCAACTTTTCCAACAAGGTCAATTAATTTTTTTTTTTTTTTTTTTTTTTGTAAGTTTCATCATTAGTGAGTAAACCATCAAAATGTTAAATCTTTTTTACCTATGTCATAACTTCTCATACATTATATTTATTAAGATTGTTTTTAAAAGTGGTAATGGGACGAACTTGAGTGATCTTAACCATACCACTTGTAGCACATTAATATGATGACATAGACACTCAAATTAAGGTAGCGTTCGTTTCATGGAATGGAATGGAATGAAATTAGGAAGTTTTTCTTTGTAAAATTGATCTTGGTTGGGGGAGAGAGGAATTTGAAATCCCATGAATTTCTTTAATCATTGAAATTTGTGACTATTTCAACATTCCATTCCATTCCTTCGTTAGAGTGAAGGATTTCTAAGAAATGTTGAAATAGTCACAAATTTCAATGATTAAAGAAATTCATGGGATTTCAAATTCCTCTCTCCCCCAACCAAGATCAATTTTACAAAGAAAAACTTCCTAATTCCATTCCATTCCATTCCATGAAACGAACGCTACCTAAAGGAATAAATTGGAAAAAGAGATATTTGTGATGAATAAAAAATTAAGCCATTAAACATCATTATGGTACGGAATCATGAAAAGTGACAAAGTAAACATAAGGGGTGGCAAGTGGCAAAGTGAAAAAAATGTAAAGTAAGTGGTTTACTTTTTGCCTAAGTCGTGACAAAACTTGAGTGGTGGTGGTGGGGGATATTTATTTAAACTTTTATTATAGGTGTACTATGATTGAGAATTGTTCCCCAAATGTGAGGATGTGCCCGTTGCCCGCGGGCAGTTTATTTTGTACAACTATATATTATATACAACCGTATCAAACTTTATAAAAAAAAAAAAACGATACTTTTATACTCTTGAGAATTAAACCACGAATTTATATAATTCTGGTTAGTTAACTATTGAAGTTAATGAAGCAATAGAAAAATGAGAAGAAAATCTCTTAAATTCGTCACCCTCGAACATGAGACAAGGTCTTGGGTTTAAAGAAATGGGTGGAGCTTATGGACTCAAAGCAGCTGCCGGAGAGTCGGAGACGGCTCGTTAAAAGATCGAACAAGGTCAGGCCTAATTGAGCTCAAGCTCAATTATGAGCTTAAAAATAAACGTGTATTATAAATGCGTCCGAGCCCGAACCTATTAAGCTTAAAATTGGCTAGCGAGACTAAACAAACATATTAACTATATAACTTTTATTCAATATATTTAATATAATTCTATATAGGAATATTGACCTGTAATAATCTCTAGTAGACGTCATTGGCTATTGCCAGTCCCACTTTTATATATTTCCCCCTGGCAGTCCAACCATTCATATATTTTTCCTACACCGGTCCCCCGTTAAAAAAACTTAACTAATTTTTTTTTTCGAATTACAAACAAATGTTTTATGGCTTTGATCAGAACAACAATATGAGTCGATTGGTAAAACTTACCTCGAAACGATGCTCCAAATGACGAAAAGGGAGCTTCAATTCGGGGGTTTAAACTCGAAATTAACAAAAAATCAAGTCATTTGGAGTACCGTTTCAAGGTTAGTTTTACACAGGGCCGGCTCCATAGGCTTGGTAACCTAGGCACGGGCCTAGGGGCACAAAAAAATTAGGGCCTCCGAATTTTTAGAAAGTTTTTTACATATAGTTATATGTATCAAGCCCAAATAAATACGTTTATTTCAAAACTAAACAGTTTTTTCATTGAAGGAGTCTAAAATAAATATTGTTTGGCAAAAAAAGGCCAAGTTTCAAAGCCCATTTCGACTTGACTTCCAGCTATGACAACACAACCACCATCGACCTAATCATCATTATTTAGAGGCCTAAATCCCCGAAATACAGCCGCAATCGTTGTTCCCATTTCCCATAGCAACCTGCTTTCAATTTCTAGGTTATCGGCTATCACTAGCCGAAAAAAGTAAGGGTAACCACCCATGGCGTCGGAATTGGAGGAGAGTTTGTCGGCAAAATTAGGGCCCTCACTTTATAGTTCGCTTAGGGTCTCAAAAAATGTAGGAACGACCCTGGTTTTACATCAATCGACCCGTATCGTCGTTCTGATCAATAACCCTAAAACATCTGTTTGTAATTCGGGAAAAAACTTAACTCCGTTAGGTTTTTTTAATAGGGGCCGGTGGAGAAAAAATAGGTGAAAGGTTGGACTGACATGAGAATATTCAAAAGTGAAACTGACAATGATCAATGACGTCTACTAGAAATTATTTCAGGTCAATTTTCCTTTTATATAGTAGTTATTATTATATGTAACATTATGAAAAAATAGCTAAATAATATTGTGCTATATATAAAGTTGTAACTAAAGTACATGTAAAAATTTATAAATATAAAACGAGCCGAGTTAGGTTCAAGTTTGGGCTTGAAAAATTACTTACGAGCCAAGCTCAAACTTTAGAGATAGAACTCGAAACGAGCCAAGTAATAGCTTGAGCTCTCATAAGTTAAATAAGCCAAACTCGAATCTAATATTACTTTTATTTAAAATAAAAAATAAATGGGATAGAAGGTAAAAGAAGGCATAAACTAACTGGATCTGATATTACTTCGTGTTTACCTAGTGTTTTCATAACCAAATGAGTTTGGTCGGTCAGGTTGTCGTCTCTGGGATTGCCTACACAACCGGCTCGATTGAGGACTTCGAATATACTTTTTTTATTTCTTTTTAAAATCTCATCTTAGTTCGGTCTGTACATTTTATTTATTATAGGCTTCGTATTTTGTTTTAAGTTTTTAAACTTTTAAAGTTAAAAAACATATTAACAAATTGATTTGATAGTTTTTTTTAAATATATAAGATACTAGGTTATAACCTCGTGTATTACACGGGTCGAATAAATGAATTTTATATACTAAATAATAAAACAATATATTTTTAAAAACCCCCTTTATTGCACGGGTTGAATAAATATAATTTTATATATTAAATAATAAAAAGTTAGATCTATAAAACCATATTGTACGGGTTGAATAAATATAATTTTATATACCAAATAAAAAAGTTATATCTTTAAAACCATATGTATTACACGGGTTGAATAGATGTAATTTTATATACCAAATAATAAAAAAGTTACATCTTTAAAAATATGTGTATTTCATGGGTTGAATAAATGTAATTATATATATATTAAATAATAAAAAAATATACATCCTTAGAAAACCCCGTGTATTGTATGAATTGAATAAATCTAATTTTATACATCAAATAATAAAAAAGTTATATCTGAAAAAACCTCATGTATTACACGGGTCGAATAAATGTAATTTTATATAGTAAATAATAAAAAAGGTATATTTTTAAAAAACTACGTGTATTACACGGGTTTAATAAATCTAATTTTATATACCAATAATAAAAAAGTCATATCTTTCAATATACTAATGGATAATACTCGATACGCGATGGATATAGTGATTGTAAAGATGGTTTTTGAAAAGAAGATATGTTATTAAAGAAGCAAATCAAGCATCTATTTGAGTGATAAAATGTTGGTACCAATTCCGACAAATTGATTTATAAATTATGTAATAAAATTGATATAATAATATTTTTAGCAATTAAAATAAAAAAATTTCATATATTAATACAAAGTTTGGTTTTCATGATAAATAATTTGTTTTATTTAAAAATATCTTAAATTAACAATTTAAATTTTAGAATAATCCTTTTGGCCCCAAACACTAACCCCACCCATTTACTTTTAGGGGCCAAAAGGGTTAGAAAAAATGACGTTAGGGTCCAAAAGGGTTAAAAAAAAGACGTTGAGGGCTCAAATGTTAAAAAATTCATTTTTGGGCTAAAAGGGTAAAAGAGATATAACCACATGGGCCAAAATCGTAATTTACTCTAATATCAAATTAGATAACTAAGTTTGAATTTGAAGTAAATAGATAAATATAAAAGTAATAATTAAATTAAATAATATTTAGTAGGAGGATTATCTATAATTAAATAGAATTAGATTAATCTAAAATAATAATTATCCATAAGACATAGCCTAATATAATGACAAGTGTCCAAAAAATAGTTTTTTTATTATATAGTATAGATACATTTGTATATAAAAAGTAAGAATAAAAAATGTATGAATCCTTAATAAAAAAACTAAATAATTTAGGTGTGTTTTTAACTTTTTTTTCTTGCAATTATTTAGTATATAGAAATGAATCTCACCACACATACACATATAATGTGTGTGTGGGTGGGTCGGGTACATTTCTATATACTAAATAATTTTGAGAATGAAAGAACAAATTTGGTTATACATCCTTCTTTGCCCATGCATCTCGTCGAGAAGCGATATAACAATCTTCTCCACTATTCGGAAGTTAGATTCGCCATATCCACATCATTTACCTTTCTCCATTTGTCAGATCTCTTAAATATGTCTGACTCCACAACTGATTGAGGAAAACTGGTGATTAAAGCCTATATAGCGATCTTCTCCACTCTTCGGAAGTTCTGATTAAAAACTCGGTTATTCTCCTGTCTTACCTATGCATCTCATCAAGTACCCCAAATATGTCTTCCCCAACATAATTTGTTGCCCTATATACCTTAAATCGTCCCTATAACTCATTGCCACTCACCCAATTTGAAGATCAACTCTCCACAAAAGCCCTAATTCACAGAGATGGTGACGTCTGTGTTGAAAGAAAAAGTCAAAATGCCAATTCCTAAAAGGCTCTCGTTATCTTCCTTGTTGACCGGAATTTTTCGAAGGCATATGATGCTCTTGATTAGATAAGAGAACGGTAAGGCATCGACGGTTATACCTTTGCTAACTGCCATTAAAAGTTTTTTTTTCTCATTAGTGCGAAGGCCCATTTGTGATTTGTGTTATGTTTAAATGAACTATGAAAATCATTTCTATAATTTTATGATTATAATCAAACATAATACATGTAAATCTCATAAACCAGTTAACCCTAATTTAAATTAACAAATTAATGTTGGTTATTGATGATTGGTGAAGATTTCTTCTCATTTTTTCCTATTTTTTTTTGAACGATAACTATTTCATAATCACTATTCCTAAATTACACCAAGTTTACCCCATGTCTGAAATTGAACCCTGGTCTTTCCCCAAGAGACACAAAGCCTCTACCTGTCACACCCCAATGATGGCGGAAACATCGAAGTGAGACGGAAACGAGATTGCAAAAGACTTCATAACGACTATTTGTGACAAGTATTTAATAATCAAAATTTCATTTCATTACTAGGGCAAAAGTACAATGTTTGGAAACAAATTACAACAATTTATAACATGGAATTAAAATACAAAAACATGTACTAAAATTAAAGTACGTTTCTAGTCGTCCTACTAGATTCCTTTCAATGTAACATCATCAAGTTCCTGCAATGCATATTAAAGTACATGTCAACACATAAAGTATTAGCGAGCATACAAGTTTGAATTACTAGCATAAGTATAAAAACGGTTAAACGTATCCACATGGCATAATCGTAAACTAAGACATAACATTACAATACTAGCATGCATCTCCTACTTGTTAACCCAAAGATTACCACTAGCGTAATCTTATCGTCGCAACGACAAGACCGTTTTTGTATAACTTAACATGACCTCAAGAATACGGGCGGTGTGTTACTCCTATAGCGCTATACATGTTAAGGGAGACTTGTACGAAGTTAATGACCAAGTAAAGTGCAAATAGAGATTCTAGCAGGTATGAATTCTAGCATGACGTATTAAGCATGTATAATGGATTGTTTGTTTACGTTAAGCATGTTTGTATGTGATTGTGTGAGATTGATAAGTTATATGTATTGCACTCAAAAGTGTCGAAAAATAAAAAGGGGGTCATGTACACTCACGATTTGCAAAGCTTTCCAAGTAAACGTGAACTGACAAATCGTTGAAGGTGGAGCACCAAAGTTACCCTACATTGGGGAGACGAAGGCGTATGAGTATACGGAGTTCGTAGAGAGTTTGGATTTGAAATTAATACGAAAAAGTATATTTGCATGAAAATATATCTTGTCTAGATACTCGTTTGGACACTATGTTTTCATATGTTTTTATAGGTCCTAAGTTGCCCATTAGAATCACAAACGAGGAGTCTAGAAACTAAGATAACCTTAACTTAAGTTCTTGACATCTAACCATAATCTGGTTAGTATCAAGAATTTGGTTAATATGTATATATTATATATTATATAATATAAGTTATAAATTTGTTCATCATGTAAGTCAAGTATGGAGGTAGGATGATTTCCATTCATTAAACTCCATTGTATGATTCACCAAAGTACAAACTCATCAACTTAGTTGATGAGTTCGGTTTGTCATGAATATAAGATTAAATATAACTAACTAACTAACTAAAACAATCAAGTGAGCAAACTAGATGCGTACATCTTGAGCATGGAAAGTGTTCGAGGACGTGATGTAGACTTGTCACTTTATGGAAATTGTTTTAGTACAAAACATACAAGTGGGGTACTGGAGCAAATTTGGAGAGCCCAAGCTTCCATGGTTCACACATTAGCCGAAATACAAGACTCACCATAAGAACAATGGTGAGCTTGGCTGGTCACACTCTTGAATGTTGCTTGGAACCTCATCAAAACAGAACGTTTAGAGGGTGTTTGCACCTCTAAACTCATGACAATTCACTAAACACAAGCTACTTAGTCTTAGGCTTGACTAGAAGCAAGGTAGGTGTAAGATTGTATATGTTTAAACAAGTTTATAAAAATGTAAGGAAAAGTTCTTTCAAAACAGAAAGTTTGGACCTCAAAATGGTGATGTTCCACCTTAGTTTACCATAGTAAACTTGTGGAAACACTCCTAGAGGTGTTCCAAACTTTCAAGAAGAAAAAGAAGAAGTGAAAAAAGTTGAAGAAAGGTGAGGGAGAAGCTCACTTTTGCACTTAGAGAATTCTGCCTCAAACTTGATATTCCAGTAGATTTGGGAGTGTTTTGAGAGTGTTTAGAGAGTTGGAAAAGTAAAATGGAGGTGTAGGAGGTTTGGTTTTATAATGGTGGATTAGGGTTTGTTTAATGCAATTTTTAACCACTTAACTTTTTATGAACTTTTTAAATGCCACTTTGACCCCCTCAAGAGTTTTTGCCTTGACGATATAAATTCGAGTTAGTCGGGTCGCGTATAATACGTTATGATTGTACGATATAAATTCGATTTACGTTACGTTTTGATCCAATCGCAATGCAACTATAGGATATATTGAGTTCAATCGGATAAGTCAAAACGTGCGTTTTCATATGAGTAACACATCACATAATGCTTTAGGGCTGGCATAACGGGTTAACCCGATCTGTTAAGACACGAACACGATAAGACACGAACCAGAAACACAAAAACACGAACACGACACGAAATCTTATCGTGTCAGATTTTGGAAACACGAACACGAACCTGTAAATAAATAGGTTACACGAAACAACCTGTTAAGACACGAAAAAAATCACCAACGTATTATACGACTTGTTTAAGACACGAACACGACCTGTTTAAGACACGAACACGACCGAATTGGGGAAGTTGTGAACCAGATATGGAATGGTGGTGTTTGTGAGAGAGATTTAAAAATTAGGGATTGGATTATGTAAAAAGAACCGCGTGTGTTTGCGTATAATTCATCTCGGGTACCACGATTGATGACCCATGGCCACACCCACATATAATATTTTTTAATTATTAACATGTACTTAACAGGTCTTAACAGGTTAACGGGTTTTAACCTGTTTAGACACGAAACCTGTTAAGGTCAAACACGAAACATGATAACTTCGTGTAGGTTCGTGTCGTGTTATTGTGTTCGTGTCAGAATTGCCAGCCCTATAACGCTTGGACTAATACCTTCGATATAAATTAATATAATGTAAATTATTTATTTATTTTATTAAACTAAAGTAGTTAAGGATAGAACCTGTTTCAAAAATGTTTATAAGGGGTAAACAAAAAGATTAATCAATGTTTATTGGTTCTATACTTTTATTTCCTTGTTCAATTCTCAACTCAAATACGGTAATCACTATGTTTACATGACATTTATAAGAACCATCACCGCAATCACCCAATCCATCGTATATCGAGTATATCCGTTAGTTTTTTTTAAATACTACACAAAATTACATTTACGCAACTCGTGTAATACATGAGGTTTTTAAAAAATGTAACTTTTTTATTATGTAGTATATAAAATTAGATTTATTCAATCCATATACTAGTAATACATAAGGTTTATAAAGATATAACTTTTTATTGTTTGGTATATAAAATTACATATGCTCAACCCGTATAACACATGATGTTCTTAAAAATGTAACTTTTTTATTACTGTATTTAATATATAAAATTATATTTACTCAACCTGTACAATACACGGGGTTCTCAAAGATATAACTTTTTTTATTATTTAATATATAAAATTACATTTATTCAACCCGTGTAATACACAGGGTTCTAACCTACTAGAGTTTTAGTTGAAAAGCTCCTCATGTCAGAATAATTAATTTGGCAACACCAAAATAATTAAATTTGCTAAATTGATTGAACTAACATTGCTAAATCGATAATTGACATGTAACAACATGGTATTTCATACACTAGAGCTTTTGAAAGTATGACAAATTTAGGGCCCATGTAATGTTTTCTTATAAACACATAATATTACTTTCCACACGATATTGTTCATAGTACTATCTGGATTCACGAATTTTAAAATAGTGTTTATAACTTTTAAAATATGCAACTTTCATTTTCAAGGATGATAAATTTGAAAAGAAATTTTGTTTATCATTGTTAAAATAATGAAAGGTTTGATATCATAATCAAAAGTATAAAACCCGTGTTGGTAAAGTAATAAGCTTTGATGTTACTTATCTTTAATAAACAATGACAAAATTGAATTCTCATAAGAGTTTATGTTTAACATCTTTTGCCTCGACCGGTTAAACTCTCTAACTTAATATCTAGAGTGTTTTTATATGGCTGACACATTAGCTGTGACAACCGGTAATTTACGCCCTTAATTACGTGATTAACAGGCGAATTACGCGACATTTAATAGTGTTTACGACGCAAATTAACTTAATTAGGGCCTCAGTAAGCTTAGGAACGCTTATGCGGTTCTACAGTGCGCGTGTGACGATCTGCGGAGATACAGTTGGAAAGTAAACAGTAACGAACTGAAACCGTACGAAATACTGACGACACCGACAAATATGGATGTTACACGAATATTTTATGCTTATGAAGTTCGGGTCACGATATCGGATCTCGTAGGAATTACGGGCCACTTACACATGAGATGGGTTTGTGGGCCCTGGGCCCAAGCCCAAAACCCACAAGCCTAAACCTGCGCATAATATATTAGATCGTCCCTTAAAAATCTTATCAAAATCTTATTAAGATTTACGAAAATCTGAACAAGATTCACAAATCTTTACAAATCTACACAAATCTCTTCAAAAGATCTTGATTCAAAGGATAAAACATGCAACCTGAAGGTAACTTGTATACAAAAGACATAAAAGACACTGTGATCTATTTATTTCAATGGAGAGGGAAATGAAAACACATCCATCTCTCCTCACTACACACACCTTCAAAGATCAGACAAATCAAATGAGAAGAAAACCTCAATCCTTCAACACCCTCTATCTCTCTCGATAACTTACACAAGTAAACAATACTCACACCTAAACACTAGTGAAGGAGAAACCCTCAGTCTCACAACCGGCAACACCCACCCCCCTCCCCTTTTTCTTCTTCGATTGACAATCGGAGCACCACCACCACTGTCCGGTGGTGGTGCGACGGCTACAAGCAGGGCGGAGAGAAAGAGAATGAGGAGAGAGAGAGAGAGAGACCGAGAGGAGAGAGAGAGAGAGAACGGCGGAGGTGAGCGACAGAGATAGGCGGCGGAGCCGCCGCTACGGCGGTGATGGGGGAATCTGACGAGCTTCACGGTAAGTGTAACAACTCTCATTAAAATTAATAATTAGAATGATAATTAGTCAATAAGGAAACCCTAATTGAGACACCCAAGTAATCCTGCACTAACCCTAAAATTTTCGGAACAATCGGAATCAGGATCAGGGCCCCTAAAACTCAGGGGGGTAAAACCCTAATTGATAATTATCTTGAAATTGCGTTGTACATATTGAAACTGATTTTTTTAGTGAGTCATAGAAGCTAGTCCCGTAGCCAGCAAGTCTACGTAAATAGACTGCACCCCTTACGGACCGTAAGGGGAAATGCCATACGATCCGTAAAGGAGTCCCAAAAATTACTATAAATAGCCGACCTTGGGACTTGAAATTAGAAGTTGAAACGTCGGCCAAACGCTTTCTGTACGACGAATTATCACAATTATACTACAAATAAACACACACTGCACTCGAATCGCTGCCGCAAAACAGGGTAATTACTCGATCGCTATTACGATTCATTTTCCGAGATCAATATATCCAAAGAATGTTTAAGTGCCGCCCACATTGGGTTATACTTTGTCGTTCGTCGTTAAATCGATGAATGTTTAAGTATTGCACTTTGTCGTTCATTGTGAGAATTTGATTTCGTGAGTTATCGTGACTGCTGTATTGATCACTAACCCGGTTTTGTGTGCATTATTATTGAAATTAGGTTAACAAGGCTAAATCATATTCTGTCCGTGTTAAATCTGCAATGTGAGTCATTCTTCTTTTTATCAATTATTTTACAATACTCCAAATTATTTTCAGAATTATAATTACAGTGATTAAGTTGATGTAATCACCAAATTATAGCCAGTATGTGGGGTATTGTGCACATTACTATTGTTTTTATCACTTTAGGTGGGCGAACCTAAAATTTAGTGATACGTCATTCATTGGGGCAGCCAATGGTGATATGACCACTGTCACAGATCCGGTCGAGTGACAAATACTGTGGGTAGTTGGTTGATATCAGAAACATATGTAAAAGATCTTAATACTGTGAATTATAACAAATGTGTCATTTTTTTTGTAAATAGAATGATTCACTCAGTATTTCCCCGCTGACAAAACCTTTTTCAAACATGTTTCAGGTGATCTACTGTAATTCAGGAAAAGTGCCGGAGAGCATTTCAAGCTTACGATAGTGGCTCAGTATAAAATAAAGAAATATGTTTTGAAATAAAGATTTATCAGAAAAATCTTATTATTGTAAATTATCGGGATTTTATCCCGAATTGTGAAATAAAATAATCGGGAAAAGTTTTTAGCTTTAAAACGATCCTGATGTTAAAATTCCGCTGCTGAAATCACATAAATAAATATCACGGGATTTCTGTCCCGCGGCTCCTGAAACGGGTAAAACCGGGTCGGGGGCCGTGACAGAAATAAGGTGGTATCAGAGCCACTGAGTTAAGCTAATTAAGTATTTAAAAGATACTTAATTTTTCCTGATTACTATTATGTGATTATGTGTTTTATTAAACTGACTATTTGTTAGTTACAGTATGGGTAAGCAAAAGTTGCAAGATATCTATCTTAAATTAGATAGGTCAGTCTACGAAGAGGGAAGTTCATCCAAAACTAAATTTTCAAAGCTCCCTACAATTCCTGAAGAAGGAATATTTGTGCGAAAAGCACAATATGAGAATCCGCTTTCTCCTAGAAAAAGGAGTATGATTATTAAGAAAAGTAAAGAGCAAATCCGAGAAAAGAGGATTAAAAAGGAAACCCAGGAGTTACTCAATAAATCACCTTGGGAAGATAAGCTAGATGAGAAATGGGCAAATTTGTATATGCAAGCTGCAGTAGCAGAATATGCAAATCTTTAAATACCCTAAGTCTAGTAATAGCATTTCTCAGTAAACAAATAAATAAATCTGAGTGTGTTCTTTCCTGTTATTTTGTACAAATAGTGTGCAATAAAACTTCGATGTTTATTTGTTAAACTTTGTTCCAAAGTTTTAACTTAGCATTTCTGTGCATTTTGCATATATGCTGTTATGGGTAAAAATCTGAGCTCCTCATATCCTGGGAAATATCTTGGGTTATATCTTGAATAAATAATAACTGCTTATATCCGAGATGCTCATTCAGGATGTCTATTATATCCTGAATAGTATCCTCAGGATTACTAACGTGTTGAGTGCAGGAGTACGCGTGCAAGTGTACAACGTTCACAAAGACTCTTTCTCCAAGAGACTCGGTCCAAGTCGTTCAAATAAAGACGTTGAAGCCGCATTACCGGGACTACAACGTTAACAATGGAATATTCGGAAGTATCCCATATTTGTAGGAATTTCAGTTTGTATTTGATGAAACAATGGTTAACCGGGCAGGGTTAACACACTGGTCTCGTCAAGAAGGGTTAATCCCTTCCCCTCGAGGATCGCTGGCTGGATCACCGGTGGTTGATCTCCTGCACAAGGAAACAAGCCGTCACTCGTAACAAGGAGGATGGGGTGGGGGGTGCTCCTTGTTACCACTCTCCGGCGTGAGAATCAGTAGTTTGCTTGGGAAGCAAAGTAATATAGTAGTAGTAGTGAGTTGTGAGAAGATACCTCAAACCTGGTTTGGGGTTGGTATTTATAGCCGAGGAGTGAAGGAGGATGATGATGGATGGACTGACGACGTGCTGCACCCTTTCAGGTGTGTCAGGCTCGTCGGTTATGGAGGTTACGCCATGTCAGTCCATTGCTTACGTAGCTCTGACAGGTAACTGCCATTGGTGCCACTTGCACTGTGGTGTCAGTACCACTTGCTTGAGTACATAGGATGCGGTGCAAGCCGCATCGCTACGTGTGGTAACATCTGAAGTTACCGCGTCTCCTACTTGTGATCAAGGAATACGCGAGATGCGGTGCTAGCCGCATCGTCGTCTTGCCTGCATCCCTTGTCGTGACGAAAATGTCCGTATGGTGCGGTGTCAGCCGTACCGCTACGTTCATCTTCTTCTATGCCTAAGGTAAGGCTTTCCTGTATTGATAGAAGTGTTCGCTGGATGCGGTGCGATGCCGCATCGCTGTGAATACTTCCGTTTTCATACACCAGATGTGATGCTATGTCGCATCACTCTACCGTTCTCATGTTCCATGTAAGTCCTTCTTTGTTACTAGATAGATTGGATTCAACCCTTGTGTCGACGCGTTCCCGCATGGGCACAAGTAGGTTGTTAGTTAGTGGGGGTTTTGATAAGGGTAATGGTCACTCGCGGTCCATGCTGACGCGAGATCTGGGACCATACCCCTTCAAGTCCCCCCAGTCTAGTGTTGCTGCCACATACAAGGTGTATGTGGGAGGAGTACTGGACTATGGTGTTTGGAAGGTAGTTTGGAGTCTGGAGAAGATCCTAGACCATGTGTGGTCTTTTCTGTATGTAAATGAAGCTGGAGGTCCGGAAGGGTCATCTGACGCCTCTTCCGTATCGGTGAAGGAATCTCGTCTGATGCGAGATTCTCAGCCGATTTATGTCACCAGGTGGCCTGCCACCTGTTGTTGTGCCGAAGGTCTCTTGGAGACCTTGTTAATAATGCTGCACAAACTTCGAACCAACCTCTGAGATGGTGGTTCGAAGGTATGTGGAGGTTTCCCATCCTTTAAAGGTGGTCTTTTCTTCATACCAATTGTTGAATTGGTGCATGAAGAAGAAAAGAAACTTTTGGACCAATCTTTGAGACTGGGATCAAAAGTTGTTGATGCTTGCAAGTGCTTTGCTCAAGCTCTATGTTCAGCATTGAGTTCTGAGACGACGATCCCTTTTTTGTTGGGTTTTCGTGTTTATCGTCATAGCTCTCTAGTAACCGCACGTTCTTTGCGGTTACCTCGTTGCGTCATTGTTGGCCATGTTTGGTCGAACAATGTATATTCGTACTATGGGTAAATAAATATGGTCATAGGCAAGGGTATGCCCACCATTGTTTATTCTATGCGGCCCATAGTCGGGCTAACAAAGTCATAAGCAGACTTGTTACCGCTGTTCGGACGCTTGTTGTTCGACGAGGGTTTATTTAGAGCGCTGTTCTGCGTTCGTTTTGGAGCCACTTACCTTCCCGCTCCAATACCGAGTTTGCCTTGCAGTAGCATTGTTCGGTGATGTGGAGTGAGCTTGGCTCTTCCGTAGCAACCACTCTGCGGAAGCTATGGTTATGTCCGTAGCTCCTCGTGAGTGTCTGTGGTTTTGCATTACCACATTTGCTCAAAGCGGGTGTGGCTCGGACGTAGCTCTTGAAGGTTCAGGAGACAGGGTTGCTGATGTGCGTTCGCGTGCATTCCCTTCCTTCCTTTTGTTAAAGAAGGTGTTCATGTACCCTCTGCGGTTGTGAACTGGACAGGAGGGATTTGAAGCTTGAAGAGAATGAAGGCAATGCGGTTCCCCTGTGTCTGAGATGCGGTTCAGTCCAACGGCCAGCGCTGGTTCTGAGCATCTGACACACCTGAACGGGCTCGTGTGTGGCATGTCCGCATATTCCACGTGTGCTCGTGGGTAGTGCGGATAGGTATTATACCCCCTTATAGTGTGGAGATATATATTTTTACATATTTTTAGGGGTATGTTAAAAAACGACATGCGGTATGGGTTATGGTGCGGTATACCAGAGAAACCGCATGCCGCTTATAATTGGATAATGTAGTCGCTTTTTGTTGCATACGTGGCTGGACGCACGTGTGAGTTGGTGGAAGTTGGTGAGATCTTCCTGGCATGTGCTGAAATGAAAGGACGTTTGCACTGCCCGAGGCATTAAATGCACTGTAGCGAAGAGTGTAAACGTCTCTTGTGTCAGGCGCGTGGGTGGCCACGCGCGCGTGATAACCGTCAGCGGAAACGGCGCTCGACACGTGGTGTCATACGATTCACCCTTTTTGAACGTGATCATTTGTTTTCTCCCTCCGCATTAATTGCGATGGGTATATAAGGGGAAACCGTTCGTGGTTTCCCCTCACTTGTTTGAAATTTTCAAAAATTTGCCGGTGAGAGAAACTTGTTCTTTGTCTTCTCCGACGAAATTCCTTGAAGTTCCAGTGAGGGTTTTGGTTTTTCTGTTCACCATCTTCTGTTTCTTTGATATTCTTGATGGCTGAACCATCTAATCCACACAATGTGGAGGGTGAAAACCCTGAACAACCGGTAGTGGTTGAAGAAGAAGAGGAAGGGGCTGCCGGTGGTGGATTACCGGCGTTAAAGTGGACCAGAAAAACCTTTGATCGTCTTATGCTTGACGTCCAAATGCCCCCTGAGTATGGGGCTCAGTATCCATCGGAGGGTGATACTGGTGCTGACGCTCCGGCTGGTTATGTGACCATGTGGGCCGACTTTTTTGGTGACTGTAATCTCCGGTTACCATTGACGGTGTTCGTTGTGGATGTCTTGGAGTGGTACAAGGTCCACATTTCTCAAATGAGTCCGTTTGGTATGATTCGGATTCGTAATTTTGAGTTCACCTTCCGTGCTCTTGGTATAGAGCCTACCGTCGGAGATTTCCGACGGTTTTATCAGATGACTGTGTCATTGGGTTTCTTTTCTTTCCGTCAACGAGACGGTAGCCCCAAGCTGATGACTCCTCCCAAGGGGATGACGATGTGGAAAAAGAAATTCTTCTATGTCAAGGCTGCTGCCATTGTTGCAGACATGACGTTTCGGAACGTGACCGAGACGATCATAGGGGAGACCATTGCGATGCCCAGTTTGAAATCAGTGCAGTGGTTTCCGCAGCTTCAGACTATTGAGTCTGTGAAGCTGACCAACACGCAACTGTGGTTGTTGCGTATGATGTTGACGAGGAGGAACAAAAACTCGAGGCCCGTGGTGCGGGAGAAAAGCGGTGGTACGTACTTTTCATGTGTTTGAGTTCCCTATTCTTTTTTGCGGTACTGACTTTATGTTTGTTATCAGAGGATGCTCCCCGCATGGAGGATGTTTGCCCCGGATTTTCTTGGTACGGTTGAGACCGTAGTTTGTGCGGATGGTGAGGAGGATCATAATGCTATCATCCGTAGAAACTTCCGGGTGCCTACTGAGGCCGCACTGGCAGTTGAGTTGCCGCCAGGCAAAGGTATAATTTGGAAGGTTTTTCACTTGTGATGATAATGTTGGTTTATTGATTCACCCTTTGGATTGATTTTATACAGGTGATCTTGGGGCCTTAGGGGACCCTGATGCGAAAGGTGTGCCAAAGAGGCAAACTGTGAAGGGCGTGCGCTTTCGCCAAAAGAAAATAAAGGAGGTCACAACTGTGCCTCATCTGGTGCCGCAGGTGGCAGGTATCTCTCACTCCTCTTTTCGTCGACACAAGGATTATGTGATAGTATCTGATACCCTTGAGGGTTTGGGTACAGCCGCGGGGTCGCGTTCTGGTGCTGCGAAGAAGCAGGCAGAGGAGACGGCCGCGGGAGGGACAGCTGCGGGTCCCCCTGTGATTGGTGAGAAGAGAAAGCCAGAGCCGAAAGCTGCTGGTGGTGTTGAAACCAAACGTCGGAGACTGGTAACCAAAAGGTCTGCTCCGACGCAGAAAAAACCTGCGGTTGTTATTGGTAAGTGTATGCTAGCTTGTCTTAACTGTTATGTGTAACTTGTTTTGATAGCTATTTGACGTTGTTTTTTACAGAGCCTCAAGGTGAAGATTTTTCTATCTTTGATGCTCCGGAGTCGCCCCCGCGTGCCACGGATGCGGGTGCAACTGAAGTGCCATCGACACCCCCTGCCAAGGTGGTGTCGGAGTCGACGGTGTGGACAGAGGGTACCGCAGAGAATGCTGCGACCCAGATTTTTGACACTGTTGACTCGTCCAACAATCTGATTTCTCCCAATGAGGGAGACAATGTGAGTGTGCGGTTTGCTGATACCGGGAAGCAACGGTCTGATGCCGAACCGGAAAAAACTGGCGCTGAAACGCGGCAGCATGATGCTGAGCCGCAGAAGTCTCCTGTTGATAAGGGTACCAGCTCGTCTGCCGGTGGTGCGGGGTACGATGGGCCTCCAATTCAGCCTGGGGAGTCTGAGTTGGAGTACTACTACCGCACCTATACCCAGGGTCGTAGTACTGTATATCACCGACCCCCCTGGACTGTTATGCAGGGGGATGATATTTCCAATGACCCGTCGGCATGCAAGGAGATTCTGGGTGGTCTAGGCACCCCTTTTGAGGTTGAGCGAGCCCGCGCTGCGCCCCGTGAGCTACGCATAAACCAGCTCTCAACAATGTTAGTAGGGTCTTCTATTGTGGCGAATGCCATCTTGGAAGACTACAAGGTGTTGGGTCGCCGCGAGGAGGAGGCAGCTCGCATGCGGGCTGAGGCGGAGAAGTTGGTTGAGGCTGCTCGTGCGGGTGCGGAGCAGCTCGAGAAGGACAAGGCTGCTTTTGAGCAGCAGAAACAGACTTCTGAATGGGCTGCCGCTGCCCAGCTGAAACAGGTGCATACCCTTGCTAAACTTCTTGCTGATGAGCGTAAGAGTTGGAATGAAAAAATGTCCAATGAGCGCAAGAAGTGGAATGCATCGTGGGCTAAGCAGAATGACATTCTGTTTCATGCTCGGCAGGAGCTGACAAATGCCAAGGCAGCGAACGCTACCTTGAGCCAGGAGAAGGCTGCGGCTGAGGCCATTTCTGTTAAAGCGCTGCAGGCGAAGGCCGACGCCCTGAAGGCGCTTGGAGAGGCCAAAGAAGCCGGGGCTCGTGCCTCAAAGGCCCTTGAAGAGGCCGAAGAGAAGGAGAGCCGTTCTTCCAAGGCTCTTGACGAGGCGAATGCGGAGCGCATTCGTTTAGGCAAAGTTGTTGACAGTCTGCAGGTATGTTTCTTTAACTTTGTTGCTTTCGTCCTTTATTGTTTTGAAAATATTTATCGAGTGAACTGTTTGCTGTTTTTGTAACAGGCTGAGGTTCAGGCCCGGGAGGTCGCGGTTGCAGACCTTACTGCCCGCGTGTCTGTTGCGGAGAAACGGGCTGACGCCGCTGCTGAGGCCAAGGATGCCTTGGTGTCCTCTTTTAACCAGCTGGAAGCTGACCGTGAGTGGTTGCGGACTCACGGCATCGCGCGTGTAAGTATCCGTTGTCTTTGCATTTGCTTGGGTTAGTATCCAAGACTTATGATCCCTTTATTGCAGATTGTTGAGGCTATAATGAATGCCCCTGAGACCGCATCTGGTTTGGACCTGGTTAAGGAACGTGCGCGCGATGCTGGCTTCAAGGCTGGTTACAACCGCTGCATTGGGCATATCAATGTATTATCCGCAGGCGGTTATACTGATCAGGCATCCGGGTTCCGTGATGTGGATACCGAGGGTCGTCTGAAAGCGCCCGTAGCCTCCTTTTATGACACGCCCCTTGCCTGTGTAGGGGAGCTGGACGATTGTTTGGAGGTTGCGGACTATGTTGACCGCTTGCGGATGCTTTATCCGGATGTGGAAGAGGAAGAACCCGCTGGTGGTGCCGGAGGAGATGCGGGAACCAGCGGTACAAAATAGGGTTTAGGTTGGCGAGTGTGCCTCCTTTTTGTATTCCTCTTGTATAGAATAGGAACTTTATGTAAATTCACTAAGCATCATGTGGATACTTGAATTTTTTGAATATAAAGTTTCTTTGTTCAGTTTGTACAAGTGTTTTTAATTCTTGCATGTCTGAACGTATGTATGCGTAACTTTACCCATTTATGAACGGGGTCAAGTATACTCCATACTTTTGTTGTATGAGTATGCATCAATTCTGTTATTTACCGTGTGAGGGTTTTAGAATTGCTTAAGCTTTGTAAAAGCTTATATTACCGGAACTCTACCCATTTGTGAATGGGGTCAAGTGTACTCCATACCTTTGTCGTATGAGTCCGCGTCAATTCCATTGTTTGCCTTTTTGGGCTCAGGAATTGTGTCAAGTGTTTAACAAAAACTTGTTTATCCGGCCGGATGAACATGCAAGTCTTTTTGCCTTTTGCTGGCCTATTACAATATTTGTGTGTGGTTACCACTTTGTATGGGTATCTCGAATGAAGATTTTGCCAATCTGTTTTTGGGATACCGCAAAGTGGAACACGCATTTGTAATAGTAATAACAAACAATAATGTATAAAATTGCGTATTTATTTATTTGCAAATGGCCTGCAGCCCGATAGGTTACATAGAGAAATGTAAGAACATGGCTTACATATAACAGCGTCGAAGCTGTTGTGCATTCCATGTGCGTGCGATAGGTTCGCCTTCTAGTGTTTGCAATCTGTACGCGCCTTTCCCTAAGACCTCTTTGATGAGGTAGGGTCCTTCCCACTTGGGGGCGAGTTTGCCTGGGCGCTCGGCATTAGATGCCTCATTGTCGCGTAGGACGTAGTCTCCTGGGTTGAAAGTACAAACGCGGACGCGCGCGTTGTAGTACTTTTCAAGTTTGGATTTATATTTGGCCTCATTGATGGCAGCGTTTTCGCGCCTTTCTTCCAAGAGGTCCAAATCGATCCTGCGTTCCATGTTGTTGTCTAGTTTTTCAATAGCCAACATTCTAGGAGAGGGGAGACCTACTTCTGCGGGGATCACCGCTTCTGAACCGTAGACTAGGCTGAAGGGTGTTTCCCCATTGCTTGTTTTTGGGCTTGTACGGTGAGCCCATAAGATACTTGGGAGTTCATCGACCCAGCCATGATGTGTGTAAAATGCAACATATAAAACACATCAATTAAGGCATAAAACTAACCCTTTTTAAGTACTAATGTTGGAAAAAGAGTGTTTTTGTCTTCCTTTTGTATTTTCAGGATGAAATGAGCTCAAAATCACAAAAGAAGCAAAAAGACCACTAATTCTACCATAAATACAAGAAAAGGAACAAAAGTAAACTGCCCGGACCCTCAACGGCACCTCCCAAGACAAAGAGAAGAGAACAGAGTCTGAACACGCCCCGTGTCCAGTGAACACGGGGGCGTGCCCAGGAAGCAGCAGAAAAGACAAACCAGTAGAAGCTTCCATTGCTCACCACGGGGCCGTGCCCAGCGGGCACGGGGGCGTGTTGAAAGTACAGCAGGCGCATTAATTGTAATTCGCAATTACAATTAATGAAGAGAGAGAATGTCAGACGGGCACGGGGCCGTGTCCAGCGGACACGGGGCCGTGTCCAGCGTTCTGTTCAGCCTATAAATAGAGGAGCTTGGTTTCATTCTCTCTCATCCCTTGGCACACCACCTCTCTCACACTTCATCCACCACCCACCACCACCATAACACCATCATCCACCACCATCATCCATTGTCCATCGTAGAGTGTGTGAGTCGTCTCGGGATCCAAGATTGATCGTAAGAGTTCTTGACAATCAAGGCCATGTTTGCCTAAGTCTCTTACATCACTTGGTGAAGACAAGTGTTTAGTATAATACTTTTTATTTTTAATCTTTTGCACTTTTTATTTGGTTTTGTATTAATGACTTTAATAACTAGTTACTTATGTTGAAGGTGATCTTTCCTTATCGTTTGTCCGTGGTGTCTTGGCGTTATTTTACTGTCTATATAAAATAAAAGATTTTCACCATTCATATCTCCACGGTCTATATGGAGGTATGTTGGCTACCTGGTCGGGGGTTAAGGGAACGGTTTGGTAAGGGTCTTGCCCTTGTTCAGCGTTTAGAGGTCCTGCTTGGGACCTGGGTCAAATTTAGTAGGATCTCCTTCAATGCCCATAGGTATTGGATGGCGGGGATCCAAACTCTTTGACCCCCTCATAAGCTAACTACTATTAATACTATAACCCGGCTATTTAGGACTGTATCCCTGCTGACTCAGACTACTTAGCCGAGGGTAACGTCACCGCCAAAAGCGGGGCCTACCATAATTTGCATTAATAACTTAATTCATTATCTTTCAATAATCCGACCCTTTAGGATTGTATCCTTGCTGACTCAAACTACTGGGTTGAGGGTAACGTCGCCTTCAAAAGAGGGGCCTACTACAATAACTAAGATAATCTCTTAAACAAGTGCAAAAGTGCGAAAATAATCAAAGGTTATACTAATACACGTGTCGGATCCAAGTGATTCATCTTGTCTATCTGTTTTTATTTTATTTTATTTTTCAGCATTTAGTTAGTTTTTATTTTTCTTAGTTTAAAACATTTTTCTAACTTTTTGATTTGGTTAGACGTTGAGGATAAACCGGTATTAAAAGCTCTTGTGTCCTTGGACGACCTCGGTATCTTACCAACACTATACTACGTCTACGATGGGTGCACTTGCCCATATGTGTGTTTAGTGTTAGTAAATATCGTGTTTTATAAATTTAAAACTTGGCTAAAAGTGTAAAAAGGGCTTAATTATACATCTAAAATATATACACACCGACACGCATCAAGTTTTTGGCGCCGCTGCCGGGGACACAAGGATTTTAAGAAAGTTAGGAATCAACGGCCTAATCATCTTTTTATTTTTCTTTAATTTTTAGGATTTTTTTTTTTAGATTTTTCAGCTTCTGCAGAGCTCAGCACGGGGCCGTGCCTGGTCGGACACGGGCCGTGCTCAGCAACGTTACTGGCAGTTTTTGTTTTTCAAGTTAACAGAAGGCTGACCACGGGGCCGTGTCGGTGCAACACGGGGCCGTGTCCAACTTCCAGTAACTGGGATCTGAAAAACAACCACTGTAACTCCGACCACGGGGCCGTGTTCGCTCGACACGGGGCCGTGGTGAACCTTCTGACCAACATTCTTTTCTGTTTTTATTACAGGACTTGGAACCCGACGCCAACCTCGCGTAGTGTATGAGCTCCAGTTCCAATAAAGACATAAAGGAACCATTAGAAGAACCCGAACGCTTTCTCAGAAAAAGGTTAAAAGCCAAAAACCAAGAGAAGGTTTCGGGTGATCCACCCCCAATGGCGGACCAGCGTACCCTCATGGATTACTTACGGCCCACCGTAGGTAATCTCGGCGCCGCTATCAATGCCCCGAATGTCGAAGCCAATAACTTCGAACTTCGACCGCACTTGATACAAATGCTCCAAAACTCCGCGACCTTTCACGGGCTCGCGGACGAGGATCCCCATCTCCATATAACTAATTTCTTAGAAATATGTGATACATTTCGGATCAATGGAGCATCAAACGACGCCATCCGCCTTCGTATGTTTCCATTCTCACTAAAAGACCGAGCGAAAGCTTGGCTCAACACCCTCCCAGCTGGATCGGTAAACACCTGGGATGAACTAGCCCAAAAATTTCTATATAAGTATTTCCCTCCTTCTAAAACTGCTAAATTGATGGCTGAAATTAACACATACTCACAAGAGGACGGGGAATCCTTATATGAAACTTGGGAAAGGTTCAAGGAGCTATTACGCAAGTGTCCCCATCACGGCCTCGCAATATGGCAACAAGTATCCACTTTCTACAATGGGTTGTTGCCACATACTAGGCAGACACTTGATTCTAGCTCCGGGGGACTTTTAGGTAATCGACGCCCACACGAAATATATAATCAGATTGAGGAAATTGCTCAAACCAATTTTCAGTGGCACACTCCCCGGGGAAATAAAACTATCGCCCCGGGCGCCCATAAGGTAGACGAAAGCACCTCTTTACAAGCCCAAATCAAGGCCCTTTCTTCAAAAATAAAAAAATTAGAAATGACAAAAACAGTCTCGGTCATGGCTTGTGAGGGGTGTGGTGGGTCACATGAAAATTGGAGTTGCATGAAAGAAACGGACGATCAACAAGAAATGGTAAACTACATTGATAATAGACCTAGGCCGTCGGGTCCTCCAACGGGGACCTACAACCAAGGATGGCGAAACCACCCAAACCTTGGTTGGAGGGAGCCCGGCAATAGTAGTAACCAACAACCACAACGAACAAACTTTCAGCAATCAAGAAATGAGTCACAAAATTTCACTCAACAACAAAGTGGAAGAGAAAGGCTCGAAGATACTATATCTCGCCTCGTCTCTGACACTGACAAGAAAAATTCGGAAAGATTCCTACAATTAGAATCAAACTTTAGGAATCAACAAGCTAGCATTCAAAACATAGAAAAACAAATAAGTCAACTAGCTCAAAATTTTTCCGAAAGACCACAAGGCGCATTACCCAGCAATACCGAAACCAACCCGAAGGCACAAGTTCACCTCATCACGCTACGAAACCGGACCGTAGGGCCTGCAGAAGTACCTCCAGCCGCGGAAGAATCAACGCCAACACATCTGCAGGAGAAGGACCCTCCCCCATCAACAGAGCCTACCAAGGCTCCTCGAGTTCCGTACCCCGGTAGGTTAATTCGTCAAAAAACCAACGAGCAATTCGCAAAATTCGAAAGTTTGCTAAAACAATTGCATGTCAATATTCCTTTTATCGAAGTCCTAACCCAAATGCCCAAATACTCTAAATTTATGAGGGACTTCCTTACACATAAAAAGAAAATTGAAAATTTGCAATTAGTTAATTTAGGCGAAGAATGCTCTGCCCTCGTACTCAATAAACTACCCCAAAAGAAGATCGATCCCGGAAGTTTCACGATTCCGTGCTCAATAGGGGAATCTCCCGTTCGCAATGCCTTGGCCGACTTAGGGGCTAGCATTAACCTCATGCCCTCTTCAATGTTCAAAAGGCTTGGCTTGGGAACCACAAGCCCCACAAAAATAAGCATACAACTCGCGGATCGATCGGTCAAGTTCCCGCAAGGTGTCATCGAGAATGTCTTGGCAAGGGTAAGCAGATTCGTTTATCCTGTTGACTTTGTCATACTCGACATGGAGGAAGACACCGAGGTCCCTCTTATTCTAGGGAGGCCTTTCCTTGCCACCGCACAAGCAGTAGTGGACATGAATGACGGGACACTAACTTTGAGATATGGGGACGATGAGGTAAAGTTCGGAGTTGGGAAAAGAATAGAGGATGACGACCCGATCCACTACATGAAGGTTATCGATTCAAGCTTGGATGCCGCTCTCCGACGGTGTAACTTGGGAGGCAAGGCACCCCAATCAAAAGACGTGTGACCGGGAATTGGGTCTAGCCAAGGACCCTTATAAACGTGGCGCACCACGGAGGCATTCCGCGGACCTATCCTTAGTTTAGTTTAATCTTTTAGTTTTTGCAGAATAAATCACACTCATGGTGGTAATGGATGAAAAAGGGAACGAGAAAAAATGGAACCATGCAGAAGAACAGAACAAACCGACAAAATCTCCATAACAGAAGGCTCCACACGGGCCGTGCCCAACCAACACGGCCCCGTGCTGAGCCCCCTGCAGGAAATCACCCAGTTCAGGTAACTGGACACGGGCCGTGTTCAGCGGACACGCCCCCGTGTCCAGGCTTCTGTTTCAATTCTATAATTTTTGTTACTGGCACTTGACCACGGGGCCGTGCCCGGTCAACACGGGGCCGTGTCCAGAGCGCCAGTAACACGAATCTTTGTTTTTAAACACACTTTTACATATTCTAATCAACCAAAAACTTTATTTTTGGACACATTGAGGACAATGTGTAATTTAAGTGTGGGGGGGATGCTAAAACCTTGGAATTTTTGCAAAATCCTAAAACAAGCCTTACACAAAACTCTATTGGAACCGCTAAACACCCCAAATTTTTTCAAAAACTTTTTCATTTTTTTTATTTTATTTACTTGTCTTAGTTTAAGTTGGGAATAACAAGTTATAAAAGGGTTATATTTTTACAAACTTACAACCGATAGCGTCGTGATAAAAAGAACTAACACAAGAAAATTATGAAACGGTATAACAAGTCTAGCTAAAATTCGATTATATATGCTTGGTCACATTAAAAACCCATTCCCACAAAAAGTGAGTTTTGAGCCTTTATTGAGCATAAAAATACACATATTTAGATTAAATGCTCATTTTTCGTTTCTTGTGTGAATAGCCGCTCGGTCTTTACAAATCTAGAACTTGCCACGACGATACATTCCCGGTCCTTACCAACTTAAACCCAAGTAAGTAAATGATGGAGGCATTAGGACTAACTATTTTTCTTTCAAAACCATTATTTTTCATTTTTTTTTACCTACCCAAAATCCCCCTAGAAAACCCCTTTGAGCCTAAACCTTTCATTTCATTACCCCCAAAACAATTTTTTTTACCCACCAAAAACCTTTTTCATTTTTTCACCTTTATTTTAGTAACAAACTCGGTTTTTCATAAACATACCCTTTACGTGACGAAAAAAAAAAAAAAAAAAAGAAGAAATGAAGTCAAAAACAAACATAAGCTACAAAAAGCTTGTTTGGAGAAATACTTCAAAAATAAATGTCACCAAAAATAAGGTATTTTACGAAAACCGACACTTGTTACGATTTTCGCCCTTTTTACTAACCACTAACCAACCACCCACCTTTAAACCCAAGCCTTCACCCCAAAAGACCTCTTGATATTTACAAAGGTAAAAAGTTAAAAAGGAGGAGGATTGATCGCTTGGCAAGCATATGGAGAATGTAAATCCGTGCCGCTCTCGAGCGATTCACTTAAATATACACCTTCGGCCGAGTGATTGAGTGATCTCCCGTGAGGTATGTGAACTTGTATATAAATGGAATTTTAATAAGGCATGTTATGCCCAAATAAGTAGTTTATCTTATGAAAAGTTCAAAATAAACCATGACGAATAAGATTGTAAATAAAATAAAAATAGAACCTATACAAACCTTGGATTCCCGACACTCTAGGACAAGTTAAAAAAAAAAAAACTTCTCTTCTACCTATTCCATTTGGGAGTGTAAGCCACATTAAAAAGAGTTTTGCTTGAGGACAAGCAAAAGTTCAAGTGTGGGGGTATTTGATGTGTGTAAAATGCAACATATAAAACACATCAATTAAGGCATAAAACTAACCCTTTTTAAGTACTAATGTTGGAAAAAGAGTGTTTTTGTCTTCCTTTTGTATTTTCAGGATGAAATGAGCTCAAAATCACAAAAGAAGCAAAAAGACCACTAATTCTACCATAAATACAAGAAAAGGAACAAAAGTAAACTGCCCGGACCCTCAACGGCACCTCCCAAGACAAAGAGAAGAGAACAGAGTCTGAACACGCCCCGTGTCCAGTGAACACGGGGGCGTGCCCAGGAAGCAGCAGAAAAGACAAACCAGTAGAAGCTTCCATTGCTCACCACGGGGCCGTGCCCAGCGGGCACGGGGGCGTGTTGAAAGTACAGCAGGCGCATTAATTGTAATTCGCAATTACAATTAATGAAGAGAGAGAATGTCAGACGGGCACGGGGCCGTGTCCAGCGGACACGGGGCCGTGTCCAGCGTTCTGTTCAGCCTATAAATAGAGGAGCTTGGTTTCATTCTCTCTCATCCCTTGGCACACCACCTCTCTCACACTTCATCCACCACCCACCACCACCATAACACCATCATCCACCACCATCATCCATTGTCCATCGTAGAGTGTGTGAGTCGTCTCGGGATCCAAGATTGATCGTAAGAGTTCTTGACAATCAAGGCCATGTTTGCCTAAGTCTCTTACATCACTTGGTGAAGACAAGTGTTTAGTATAATACTTTTTATTTTTAATCTTTTGCACTTTTTATTTGGTTTTGTATTAATGACTTTAATAACTAGTTACTTATGTTGAAGGTGATCTTTCCTTATCGTTTGTCCGTGGTGTCTTGGCATTATTTTACTGTCTATATAAAATAAAAGATTTTCACCATTCATATCTCCACGGTCTATATGGAGGTATGTTGGCTACCTGGTCGGGGGTTAAGGGAACGGTTTGGTAAGGGTCTTGCCCTTGTTCAGCGTTTAGAGGTCCTGCTTGGGACCTGGGTCAAATTTAGTAGGATCTCCTTCAATGCCCATAGGTATTGGATGGCGGGGATCCAAACTCTTTGACCCCCTCATAAGCTAACTACTATTAATACTATAACCCGGCTATTTAGGACTGTATCCCTGCTGACTCAGACTACTTAGCCGAGGGTAACGTCACCGCCAAAAGCGGGGCCTACCATAATTTGCATTAATAACTTAATTCATTATCTTTCAATAATCCGACCCTTTAGGATTGTATCCTTGCTGACTCAAACTACTGGGTTGAGGGTAACGTCGCCTTCAAAAGAGGGGCCTACTACAATAACTAAGATAATCTCTTAAACAAGTGCAAAAGTGCGAAAATAATCAAAGGTTATACTAATACACGTGTCGGATCCAAGTGATTCATCTTGTCTATCTGTTTTTATTTTATTTTATTTTTCAGCATTTAGTTAGTTTTTATTTTTCTTAGTTTAAAACATTTTTCTAACTTTTTGATTTGGTTAGACGTTGAGGATAAACCGGTATTAAAAGCTCTTGTGTCCTTGGACGACCTCGGTATCTTACCAACACTATACTACGTCTACGATGGGTGCACTTGCCCATATGTGTGTTTAGTGTTAGTAAATATCATGTTTTATAAATTTAAAACTTGGCTAAAAGTGTAAAAAGGGCTTAATTATACATCTAAAATATATACACACCGACACGCATCAAGCCACGTCTGGCCGTTCCCAACCGTGCCTTGATCCCTTCGACTAGGCTTTTATTGATACTCTCGACTTGGCCGTTCCCTTGCGGGTGTGCGACTGATGAGAATATGTGCTCAATATGTAGTTCCTCTAGCCATTTTTGAAATTCGTCGGCAGCGAAGTTGGTGCCGTTATCGGTGACAATGCACATTGGTAATCCGAAACGGCAGATGATGTGTTCCCAAATGAACTTTCTTGTTATCATAGCAGTGGTTGAGGCGAGTGGTTTTGCTTCTACCCATTTGGTGAAGTAATTAACCGCCACTATGATAAATTTAACCGCACCTGGAGCGTCAGGGAAAGGTCCCACAACGTCAATTGCCCATTTCTGAAAGGGCCATGCGGTTGTGACGGGGACTAAGTTGTTTTTTGGCCGCAAGGTTTTTGGAGCATGACGTTGACAGTCGATGTACTTGCGCAACTCTTTGACGGCGTCCAGGTGCATGCCGGGCCAGTAATACCCGGCATTCATGATTTTGGCCACTACCATGCGTGGTCCAGCGTGTATGCCACATATGCCCTCGTGTATCTCTCGAATGAGGTATGTGGCATCGTGGGGGTTGACGCATCGTAGTAGTGGCCCGAGGTATGATTTGCGGTATAAGATACCGTCTCCCATTTGATAATGGCACGCTTTGTATTGTAGTTTGCGTGCTTCTGATTTGCTTTCGGGAGTCACACCTGATTGTAAATATGCGATCATAGGTGTCATCCATGATGTTGAACCGTATTGAATGACGTTGACTTGGCGCAGGGGTACCGAAGGATTTTGCAGGATTTCGATGCGTATCTCCTTTGCCAAGTGTTGGAAGCTGGTAGATGCAAGTTTTGATAGTGCATCTGCGGACTTGTTTTCGCTTCGATTAATATGGCGAATATTGAACGAAGCGAATTTGGATTTTAGTTGCAGGACTTGCTCGAGGTAGAGGATCATGATATCCCCCTTTGCGGCATAGTCGCCGCGTACTTGGCCTGCAACTAATAAAGAGTCGACGTGGGCTTCCAGATGTTGCACGCCGATTTTGACTGCTAAACGTAGCCCCGCTAACAGAGCCTCATATTCTGCCTCGTTGTTTGTGCTTTTGAATTCGAGGCGGATTGCATATGTAAGTTCTTGGCCGTCAGGGCTGACGAGTCACAGACCTGCACCCGCCCCTTCGTCGTTGGAGGCACCATCTGTGAAGAGTGCCCATGTCTCTGAGGAGGGTGGCGTTGGTGCAGGAGTTTGTGCTTCTTCGCATTCTTGGATGCGATTCACCGGTACTTCGGCGGCGAAATCAGCTAAGATCTGGCCTTTAATCGCGGGGCGCGGCTTATAATGTATCGTGTGCGCGCCCAGCTCGATTGCCCATTTCGCTAATCTCCCAGAGATGTCGGGTTTGGAGAGGATCGGGCCGATCCTGTAATTGGTTAGCACTGTGATGACGTGGTTTACGAAGTAGCGTCGCAACCGTCTTGAAGCGTGCACTAATGCTAGCACCAATTTCTCCATTATTGAGTACCTCGTTTCTGGGTCGTTGAGCATCTTGCTGATGTAGTAGATGGGTGTTTGAACCCCCTTTCGCTCCACAATTAGTACCGCACCCACCGCGTTGTCCGCGGCGGATAGGTATAGTATGAGTGGCTCATCCTTGCGTGGTGCGGTTAAAGTTGGGAGTTGTATCAAACACTCCTTCATTTCCCGGAAGGCCTGTTCAGCCTCTGCGGTCCACTGGAATTGTTCTTTCTTTGAACAGCTCCGCAGGGTCTTGATGAACGGATAAGACTTAGCTGCGTGGTTGGCTAAGAATCTGTTGAGTGCCGCTAGCCTGCCGGCTAGCCGTTGCATATCCTTCATCGATGAAGGCGATGGCATGCGCTCGATCGCCTGGACTTTCTCCGGGTTTACCTTGAATCCATCTTTAGTCACGATGAACCCAAGGAATTTGCCTTCTTCCATTCCAAACGAGCATTTCCCTGGATTGAGCTTTATGTTAACGCTTCGCAGAGTTTGGAATGTTCTTTCAATATCTGTGAGCATGGTATCTTCTTCCATGCTCATGACGACCAGGTCGTCCATGTAGATTTCGACACTTTTGCTTATTTGGCCGCGGAAAGTGTCGTTCATCAACTTTTGGTAGGTTGAGCCCGCGTTGCGCAACCCAATCGGCATTTTTGTATAGCAGTAATTTCCGGTGGGAGTCCGGAATGCCGTTTTGTCTTCATCCTCGATTGCCATTTGTACTTGATGGTATCCTTTGTAGCAATCGAGGAAACACTTCCACCTGAATGGTGCGAGATTATCGACCTTTTCGTCGATTTCTGGAAGCGCGTAACAATCCTTGGGGCAGGCTTTGTTAAGGTCTTTGTAATCGACGCACATGCGCCAGCCCCCGGACGGTTTTTCTACCATGACTGGGTTGGACAACCAAGTCTGGTATTTAACTTCCCGCAGGATGCCTGCGGAGAGCAGTTCTTCGATCTGCTCTTGCATCGCCTGATTTTTAGCTGACCCAAGGTGGAGTTGGCCTTGGATCACTGGCTTGATACCTGGCATGGTATTCAAGTGATGTTGCGCAATATTACGTGGGACCCCGGTCATGTCCGGGTGTCCACGCGAAGATGTCTTGGTTCCTGAAGAAGAGCTCCGAGGAGAACAAACGGAAACGTGAGGATGACACCTCACGAAGGTCTGAGAAACGACATAGAGGGAACAACGACCACAGGAAAGGGTCGGGGTCTAGGAAAAGTGATCATCAGTCGGGTGAGAAACCCAGATGCAAGATCTGCAGGAGACACCACTTTGGGAGGTGTCGGTTAGAAACAAAATCCCAGTCTTCGGAGAAACGATGTGGAATCTGCAAGTCCACAGATCATAAAGCTGTGGATTGCAAGAAAATGAAGGACGCAACTTGTTTCGGTTGCAACGAAAAAGGTCACATTCGGCCCAACTGCCCAAAGTTTGCAAAGAAGGCCGAGGATGGGAAGAAGACTAATGCGAGAGTCTTCAGAATGGATGCAAAGGAAGCAGTCCTTGACGATAACGTCATTACCGGTACGTTTCTTGTAAATGATGTTTTTGCTAGAGTCTTGTTTGATTCAGGAGCTGATAAGTCGTTTGTAGATGATAAGTTTTGTAAACTGTTGAACCTTCCTGTTAAAACCTTAAGCGTGAAATATGAGGTGGAATTAGCCGATGGAACCTTAGAAACCGCCTCGACTGTTCTAGATGGATGTGTTATATCCATTAGGAATCATTCTTTCCCGTTATCCTTGCTTCCCTTTAAGCTAGCTGGATTCGACATAGTGATAGGCATGGATTGGTTGTCGAGTAACCAAGCCCAGATTCTGTGTAATAGAAAGCAAGTAATAGTTAAGACTCCGTCTGGTGAGTCACTTACTATTCAAGGAGATACCCAGCATGGATTGCCTGAGCAAGTGTTCATGCTCAAAGCATCCAAATGCATGCAGAAGGGATGTGTCATTTATATGGCACAAGTTACCATTGATGAGCCGAAGCCGAAGATTGAAGATATTCCTGTTATCTCGGAATATCCTGAAGTGTTTCCTGAAGAACTACCCGGTTTGCCACCGGATAGGCAAGTAGAGTTTCGGATAGATATCATTCCAGGCGCTGCACCTGTAGCAAGAGCACCATACAGATTGGCACCAACGGAGATGAAGGAGTTGAGGACGCAGTTGGATGAGCTTTTAGCCAAAGGTTTTATTAGACCTAGCTCATCTCCTTGGGGAGCGCCCATCTTGTTTGTTAAAAAGAAGGATGGATCGATGCGTCTGTGCATCGATTACCGCGAGCTTAACAAGGTCACTATCAAGAATAGATATCCGTTACCCAGGATCGACGATCTGTTCGATCAGTTACAGGGAGCAAGCTATTTCTCCAAGATTGACCTGAGGTCAGGATATCATCAGTTAAAGGTCAAGGACGAAGACGTACACAAGACCGCGTTTAGGACTCGTTATGGGCATTACGAGTTCCTAGTGATGCCGTTTGGGCTCACTAACGCACCAGCCGCGTTCATGGATCTCATGAATCGCGTCTGCAAACCTTATTTAGATAAGTTCGTCATCGTCTTCATTGATGACATTCTTATCTACTCGAAGAGCCAAGCTGATCATGAGAAACACCTTCGTTGTATTCTCAAACTTCTGCATCAAGAGAAGCTTTATGCCAAATTTTCGAAGTGTGAATTTTGGCTTCGAGAAGTCCAATTCCTTGGACATGTAGTAAGCGAGCGTGGTATCCAAGTAGATCCCGCTAAAGTCGAAGCAGTCATGAATTGGCAGGAGCCGAAAACTCCTACCGAGATTCGCAGTTTCCTCGGATTGGCAGGATATTATAGGAGATTCATCGAGAACTTCTCAAGGATTGCTGCGCCCCTAACCTCATTGACCCGTAAGAAGATTAAGTTTGATTGGGGCCCTAAGCAGCAGGAATCCTTTGACATTCTGAAGCAGAAGCTGAGTAATGCGCCAGTATTGACATTGCCCGATGGTATAGATGAATTTGTGGTGTATTGTGACGCATCACATACTGGCATGGGCTGCGTACTCATGCAGAAAGGCAAAGTCATTGCCTACGCTTCTCGACAACTCAAAGTGCATGAGAAGAACTACACCACCCACGATTTGGAATTGGGTGCAGTTGTATTTGCTTTGAAGCTATGGAGACACTACTTGTATGGAACCAAGTGTATAATATATTCGGACCACAAGAGTCTTCAGCATCTGTTCAATCAGAAGGAATTGAACATGCGTCAAAGGCGATGGATGGAAACTCTCAATGACTATGATTGCGAGATACGATACCATCCAGGCAAGGCAAATGTAGTTGCCGACGCCTTAAGCAGAAAAGAAAGGGTTAAACCGATCAGAATCAATGCCAAGCGCATTGAAATAAGAAATAACTTGAATGAAAGGGTGTTAGCTGCACAGAAGGAAGCTGTGCTGGAAGCTAACTATCCTGCAGAAAAGTTGGGAATAACTGAGGAGCAGTTATCCCACGACAAAGATGGAATGCTACGACTAAACGGACGAATATGGGTTCCAGTCTATGGAGGACTTCGGGATGTTATCCTCCAGGAAGCCCACAGCTCTAAATATTCCGTTCATCCTGGAGCTGATAAGATGTACCAGGATTTGAAATCAAACTACTGGTGGATTAGTTTGAAAAAGTCCGTGGCCGAGTATGTGGCCAAATGCTTGACTTGTGCGCAAGTCAAGGCCGAGCATCAGAAGCCGTCAGGTTTGCTTCAGCAACCTGAAATTCCCAAGTGGAAATGGGAAATGGTGACAATGGATTTTATCACCAAGTTGCCGAAGACGAAAAAGGGAAATGATACCATATGGGTCATAGTTGACAGACTGACTAAGTCAGCTCATTTTCTACCCATCAAGGAGACGTATAGCTCAGATATGTTAGCTCAATTATACGTCGATAAGATTGTAGCGCTGCATGGTATACCTGTATCTATTATCTCTGATAGAGATACTAGATATACGTCGCATTTTTGGAAGAGTTTCCAACAGTCGTTGGGCACTCGTTTGAATTTTAGTACGGCTTATCATCCTCAGACTGATGGTCAGAGTGAGCGTACTATTCAAACTCTGGAAGACATGCTTCGAGCATGTGCGATCGACTTAGGTGGTAGTTGGGACAAGAACCTACCCCTGATTGAATTCTCCTACAACAATAGCTACCATTCCAGCATAAAGGCTGCGCCTTTTGAGGCCCTATACGGTAGAAAGTGTAGATCGCCCATTTGTTGGGCAGAAGTTGGAGATGTCCAGTTGTCTGGACCAGATATCGTCTTTGAGACGACAGACAAGATCGTTCAGATCCGTGATCGTTTGAAGGCTGCCAGGGATAGGCAGAAAAGTTATGCGGATCCTAAGCGCAAGGATTTTCACTTCGATGTGGGTGAAAAAGTGTTGCTTAAGGTATCACCTTGGAAAGGTGTAATGCGATTTGGAAAGAAAGGCAAGCTAAGCCCGAGATATATAGGACCTTTCGAGATAATCGAACGTGTCGGGGCAGTCGCTTACAAGTTAAACTTGCCTGAAGAGCTTAGTGCTATTCATAATGTGTTCCATATCTGTAATTTGAAGAAGTGTTTCGCTGACGATTCACTGGTTATACCGCATACAGATATACACATAGACGAAAGTCTAAAATTTGTGGAAAAACCTTTGTCGATTGAGGATCGACAGGTAAAGAAGCTTCGAAGGAAGCACGTGCCTATTGTTAAGGTCAAGTGGGATGCCCGTAGAGGTCCCGAATACACGTGGGAAGTGGAATCCACGATGAAAGAAAAATATCCCCATTTGTTTGAATAAATCTCGGGGTCGAGATTTCTTTTAAGGGGGTGAGGATGTAACACCTCGAAAAATTTCGTCCAATAATGTCTTGACACGTGTCATAAGGTTCCGTTATGTGAAAACATACTTTAGAGGGACTAAAAGTGACAAACAGTGAAAACTATGGAACGTAAGGGTCCAAAGTGTCAACAATGGATAAATAGACTCTATGATAACCCTACATAATGTTTATAACCTTAAACGGATGGTTCATGGATCATACGACGCGGAAATTGCACAAAAGTGAAGTATTTCAAACTATAGGGGCCAAAAGTGTCAACATGTTTAATTTATACCTCTGAGTGAACTTTTGGCAGACCCGAAGCTTTGTATAGCTAAAATATACTCACTAGAATATGTGGTAAAAATTTCATGAAGTTTCGTCAACGTATGAGAAAGTTATGGCCAAAACCGTACTTAAGGGACTAAAAGCGTCAACGTCGAATTTCATGGCTTTTCGGTTGAGCGCAAAGTTATCCAAGGACATTACCATGTTGGTAAAAGTCCTAAGGTTCTTAAAAACCAAGTTTGGGGGTTTACGGGTCGAGAAAAGTAGCCGAAACATCGCGTACAAGTTCAGGGGTCAAAGCTGTCAATGTTTGAAACTTGTTTGGCTGAACCAGGGGTCAGGCGACCCGCCTGGGAAAGCCCAAGCGGGCCGCGTGGGTTGCCCAGCGACAGAAATTCGAAATTGGGTTAAATTGAGTCCGAATTTGAGTTGATTACAGTTGTTCTTGCCTCCTTTTGCACCAATTAGAAGCCTTGCATGCCTACATCAACAGTACCCTCGAAAATTCTGGTTTAAATCAGATTACAACCCTTTTCTTGGACATTTGCAGTTGATCAAGAACACATTTCTCACAAGAGCTCTCAAGAACTCTCAAGGCAAGCTTCCTGGAGACAATCTGAGCAACAAGGCCGATTTCTAGTGTTCATTAAACACCTATAGGACCTTTGTAAGCTTTCAATTCGTTCTTTAATCCGTTCTTGTTGTGATTATTAGTAAAAGTCAAACTGGGTGTTCATAAGCTTTGACTTTCTGATTAAACGGATTTCTTTCAGTCATTTCTCGAATTGAAACTTGTTATAGATTGGTATTTATGTGGGAAACAAACCCTCTAAAGGGCACTATCTGAATCCCACTATATGCATGCTAAATGTCGAGTCAAACCTATTTCTAAAAAGTCAACAGAAGCGATTTTTGTGAAAAATGACATGAATAATGATATAGATAACATGCAATCTGATTGATCATCATAAATAACTTGTAATACATATAAGAATGTGTTTTAATCATCATCAACTCGACAATCTATAGTATAGCCACGAATCGGAACCGAAAGTCTTGTAAAACGATTATTTCGTAGACTATCGATTCGGATTCGTACATGCATGTTCGAGATCTGTATTGGAAAGTATTTTTGACTATTTTATTTTAGTTAAACTTTCTGGAATTTTCTTTGATTAAGTCTATGCTTAGCCGATTCGAATGCATGTTTCCTATTTATGCATAAAGTTGACTATTTTGCCCTTTTTGATATAAAACGTGGTTTTTGGAAAAATGAAAGGATAGAAATCTTTATTTCTAATATATGAACTTGCACCGAAAGTTTCGGATCAGTTGGTGGTCCAGATTGTGAGTTATGGCCATTAGCGTAAAACTATATTATAAATTTACATAAACGGTCCTTTTCGCATAGAACCCGTTTCTGGCCACGTTTTGGTACAAAAATTTTTACCAACTGATGTATTATAATATTCTGGGAATTTTGATGTTTTTTTAATTAATTTTTGGCTGAACGGATCCTAGATCGCCTAGTCATTTCGGCTTATGTCGGTTTTGACCGTTTTAGCCATAAAATGAGTTTTACACATCCTTTTGACCCGAAACCTTTTTCTACTGATTTTATATGATGAATAAATTATTTTAAGTATTCTGGAAATATAAAAATCTCAGATTTTATTTGAAAACCCGAAAACGCCCTTAAATCGCATATTTAGCGTTTTAAGCGCATAGTAAGCGTTATACTTGTTTTAAACATATAAGACCTATACCTACTGATGTGTTTAGCATATTTTCATATAAAAACAGTAAGTATAAGTATATAAACTCAGATTTCCAGTTTTGGCACTTTTAGCCCTTGTGAAATTACTAAAATACCCCTACGGTGCATAGTTTGATTTTAAATGATAAATTTGATATATGGGTCATACCCTACTGATATAATATGTTATATTAAGTATATTTACTGTATGAACCAGACCCGAAACTCAGATTTCTAATTTTACCCTTTTATTATCTTTTAAATGACCAAAATGCCCTTCTAAGGCATAAATTGGGTTTAAAATTATTCCGGGCAATATAGAACATAACTTACTGATATAATATCATATTTTAAGCATATTACATCAGGGAACTTGCATTTGAATCATTGGCCTACCCGTATCGCCCTTTCGCGATCGGTTCGGTTTACGTAACTAGTTTGCGTGAGACAACCGAAACGGGTCAAACGATATCATTTTTATTTCAAAATCCAGAATGTATTTAGTATACCCATATTATACAAGTATTCAAACTTGTCGGGTCTAAATCACATTCTATCCGGTCTTTCGCTTAATCGTGCGTAAACCGTATCATTCTTAAAACTAACCGGTCAAAGCTTAGGCTTAAATAAAAGGCCGTTAGGAATCTAATAGGTTAATTATAAACCTTGTTCCAGATTAGGAGGCCCGGTAAAAGCTACCAACACTTATCATTTGTGACTTATACTTGCTCAGGTAAATACATTTTGACTTATTTTCCCTATACGGGCTTGGGGTACGGTATTTAAAATACCGCTTGATCGGGCGCACAAGTCCTGCGCCTTATAGGTGTACAGTCTTGAATAGCTTGTGCGACTTCGTTTAAACAGTTTTGTCTTACTTAAAGGCTTTGGGGGGTTATTGACCGTGTCCCGGATATCCTTGGCATTATCTTACGAGATGGCCACGACCAGAGCACGGGGTGTAGGCGTACACCCGACGTGTATAACTCTTTAATGTGGTGTGTCATTTAATCTCTAGCCCGGACAGTAGATCCCGGGCCACCAGAGATAAAAGTGCATGTAATTCGTTCACAAGTTTAAATTATATAATTATCCCAAGTTAATAAAAATATTTATGCCTTGTGCATTTAAATAAATTTTCAATCATTTTCAAAATGAGTCAGTCGATTTGTATTTACCAGTGTAAACTGACGTATTTTTCCCAAAAGATTAAGTGCAGGTACTATACGGAAATAGGCTGGTTGTTTCCTAAGAGCGTCCACTATAGTCTCGCAAGCTTGGACGACAATTATCTGTTGAACTATTTTTATCTTATTTTATTTGATCCGCCTGTGGATCCATTTCAACTACTGTGATATTTATTATTGCACTTTATTTAAAGTTGAAATGTTTCTATTCTGCTTCCGCTGTGCATTTATTATATTGTGTTGATTGTCTATGACGATGCCAACTACGTCACTGTACCCCACACCGGGCCCACCGGTGACACGTGGAAATCGGGGTGTGACATGAGATACCCTCCTCGGTTAGGATGTCAACCGTGAGGAGCTCAGGATATGTTTCGGGATATGGGCAGAATCCTCCGACTGGTAACGTATCTAATAATAATAACGCTATTGCCACTAACAGTGTTGGATCTTTGCAGGATACAACTGTAACGTCAGAATTATCCAGGGAGCTTCAGAAATTAAAGGATATGATATCCAGTGTACCTGGGGTGGTGCACCCAATTCCCGAAGTATCCCAGGATAGCCACAGGATATCTCGGTTCGTGCATCCTATATGTGATGCTGAAATCCCAAAAAGATTTCAGACTCCGAACATGAAGCTTTACGACGGAACCACGGATCCTGAAGAGCATATTGCCCAGTATAGGGAAAGGATGGAGATCAACCCTATCCCTCCGGATCTCAAGGAAGCTTGCCTGTGCAAGGGTTTCGGTTTTACTTTAACAGGATCAGCCTTGAAATGGCTGTTAAATGTTCCTCCACATTCGATTACATCATTTGCCCACTTAGTGAATTTATTTAATAGCCAATTTTCTTGCAGTCGGAGTTTTGAAAAACTAACCAGTGATCTTTACAGGATAACTCAAGGACCTCAGGAATCCTTGAGGGATTATGTGAACAAATTCAGCCGAGAATCCTTGGATATCCCACATCTTGATGTTGCAACAGCTGTGCAAGCCTTTAAGATGGGGTTGCAAAAGGACTCTCAGTTCTATCAGGATCTTGTAATGAATCCCTGCAGGAATCTTGACGAAGCTCGTAACAGGGCTCTGAGATATATTCGATTGGAGGATGACAAGAAAATGCAAGAAAGGATGAATGCATCCTCAACATACGAATCGACTAACAGGAAATCGGAATCCTCATATAAGCCATATCACTCCAAGCCATATGACAGAAATGATAACAAGAGAGTGAATGCTGTTGAAGACGAGGATCCTGAAGAATATCCTGAATTATCTGAATATTGTTTTTCTGTTAATATACCTGAACTAATGTATGCTATGCAGGGTTTGGGAGATAAATCCAGGTGGCCTCGGAAGAATCAACAAAAAGCTGATTGGAAGGATAAATCCAAATGGTGTGCCTTCCATGAGGATTTCGGACATATTACGTAAGATTGCATTGCTTTGAGGAAGGAAATAAGCTATCTTCTGAGCAAGGGATATCTAAAAGATCTCTTGGGCAGAAAAAAGAACAAAGGACAGGATACTGAAAAGGATCCTGAGCGAGCGGCCTCACCTCCCCCAGATGCCAAGATAATCAACTTTATCTCGGGAGGATCCGATATTTGTGGGACTTCTTATTCAGCGGCAAAGAGACACGCAAAAGAAGCTAAGGCTGAGAGGGGAGACAAACCTATCAAGATGACTACCCTCACAACTGACAAAATGATCACATTTGACGCTGATGACAGGGATACTGTCCAGGATCCTCACCATGATGCTCTGGTAATAACGTTATATGTGGCTAACCATTTTGTACGCAGGATACTGGTTGATAATGGCAGTTCCGTCAACATAATACAACTGGAGACTCTGAAGAGAATGAATGTGTCTTCGATGGATATCACTTCGAAGTCTACTGTGCTCGTTGGTTTCAGTGGAGAAGCTAGGAACACAGTGGGAGAGATAAAGCTGCCCGTATATGTCGAAGGACTCAACAAGATGCAACGTTTCTGTGTGATGGATTCTCTATCCTGCTATAACATCATCCTAGGAAGACCATGTGTTAGGGCTGGATTTTTACAATACATGATCCTCACATGTGATCCTAACCAGTGATCCTTGTTTCTTTGGCAGATAGTGATCCTCAGCAGAGTTCCAGGATCAGGATCACGGACCATCATAGGATCCTCATGCTAACAGTTGCTTTCGTTGAATTTAATGTTGTTTTGCAGGACATCTAGCAGGATCCGCTCTTAAGCATCACAATTAAAGGACACGTCTTTACAACTATGGCATGTGCTTAATCGGAGATGGACGTTGTGAAGGATATGGAAACTTGGCATGATTTAAGGGCGATAATTTAGGCTAGATTTACTTTTATTTCTAAAGGGGTAATGAGCTGATTATTAGTCTTTTTACCTAAAATAGGTCACCTACACTTGTATATATAACACTCTTCCTCATTCGGAAGAAGGGACAACACAACTCTCACACGCCTAGACACTCGAAACTATAGTGATCCTTGTACTCAGCTCATTATCATCCAAAGTTGTAACTATTTTTCTTATATTGAAGTTTGGTGATCGGTAGTTGCCATCACCCGAGGTTTTTTATGCCGGAGATCATACATTGATCAAGGGCTTTTTCCTCGTATAAATCATTGTGTCTTTGCATATTTCACATTGAAGTGATCCTTTACTTTTTCTACAAACCAAGCATCATACCCCATTTACATAAAGTTTGGTTGCATTATCCTTGTGTGATTTTTGACCAAAACAGTTTGGCGCCCACCGTGGGGCAATTGGTGCTTCATTCATAAGAAAACTTTCTGTTCGAAATCATTTCAAAGAATTACATGGCTTCATCATTGAAAAACATGTCCACGGCGATGTCTGCAGTCACCTCGTCTCAGAACACTCTGCCTCCTCCACCGACAGGATCCCAGAAGAATGCTGAGAAGAGACAAACTCCTACTAACTCTAAACCTCCATCTTCTTCTGCTATGAATTCTTATATTCCCAGTACTAGTGATGTATTTACTTTGATTTTGCAGATGAAGGATCGTATGCAGCGGCAGGATGAAACTAATGAAAGGATCCTCAGGGAAATTGGAGATCTCAAAAGACAAAGGAGAACGGCAGAGGATCATTCCCCACTGATGCCCAAATCCTTGAGCTTTGATACTCCAATGATCACTTCTCAGCCATCGGAAATTCCAGACGTGCAAATTATGGGAGAATCAAGAGGATTGCACCTCGGATCAACAGCAATGACTCAGACATCAGGCTCACACTTTCAGCCGGCAGGATCCTATCCCCAGCATATGGGATCCTTCATGAAATCAGGAGCCTACCCGGGAGCGCAGCAGTTTCAAGGATCCTACTTTGTTCCAGGATCATCCCAGGTTCAAGGATCCTCCTTCGCTCCAGGATCATCTCAGATACCAGGATCCTTCCAGATACCAGGATCCTCCCAGATGCCAGGATCCCTAAAGAGTTTGCAAACAGGAAGTCTAGATGTCCGTCAAGGGGACTTCATTCCAATGCAGACCATTGCTTCCACTGGTCCCTCCGTTATTCCAGAATCCCAGCAATATGGATTCACTAACTTGAACCCAATAGGAGGTAACACTTTAAATAATTATCTTACCACTAACCATGGATTCATGCAGGATACAGGTATCAATCATGCTATGGCCAGGGAGTTGCAGAAGCTAAAAGATATGATCTCAAGTGTTCCAGGGGTAGTCAAGCCTATCCCAGAGATCGCAGATGGAAGCCATAAGGTATCTCGCTTTGCACCACCAATTTGTGATGCAGAGGTACCCAAAAGGTTCCATATCCCTACTATGAAGCTGTATGATGGTACAACGGATCCTGAGGAGCACATAGCACAATACAGGGAAAGGATGGAGATCAATCCAATCCCGGAAAAGCTAAAGGAAGCATGCCTATGTAAAGGATTTGGATCCACTCTTACTGGATCAGCTCTTAAATGGCTGCTAAGTCTTCCCCCTTACTCTATTACTTCATTTGCTAATTTAGTTAATTTATTCAATAACCAATTCTCTTGTAGTAGAAAATTTGAAAGATTAACCAGTGATTTATATAGGGTAACTCAAAGTCATAATGAATCATTAAGGGATTATATAACTAAATTTAGTAAAGAATCCTTGGACATTCCCAACTTGGATATGGCTACGGCTGTTGAAGCCTTCAAAATGGGACTGCTTAAGGATTCACTATTCTATGATGATCTTGTTATGACACCATGCAGGAATCTAGATGAAATAAGAACTCGGGCACTCAGGTTCATCCGGCTAGAGGATGACAAGAGGATCCAGGAGAGACAAGTAGGATCCTCAAAACAGGAGAAGCAAGGATCCTCCTTCAAGAACAACAAATTCAAATCCTACCATAGAAATGAGAACCAGAATGTGCATGTTGTTGACCAAGAAGAGGATGATGAAGATTATCCTCCAATCTCAGAATATTGTTTTTCCGTTGATAATCATGAACTAATCCTTGCAATGCAGAATCTAGGTGAAAAAGCTAGGTGGCCCAGGAAGAATGATAAACCATCCGGGACTAAAGACAAGTCAAAATGGTGTGCATACCATGAGGATTTCGGGCATCTAACTGAAGAATGCATAGCTTTAAGAAAAGAGATTGGGTATCTGTTAAGCAAGGGGCACCTGAAAGAATTGTTGGGAAGAAAAAAGCAAAGGACTCAGGATCCTGAAAGGATCCCTGAAAAGGCTCCAGCACCTCCGGCAAATGCACAAGTGATCAACTTTATTTCCGGAGGATCAGACATCTGTGGTACATCTTTCTCGGCGGCCAAAAGGCATGCAAAGGAGTCAAAAATGGATAATGGAGAAAGACCTATTAGAACATCAAGTGTCTCAGAAGGGAAGATGATAACGTTTGATGAGGATGATCGCATTAACATTCAGGATCCTCATCATGATAGTTTAGTTATTACTCTCTTTATCTCTAACCATTTTGTCCGCAGGATCCTTATCGATGGAGGAAGCTCAGTGAACATTATCCAGCTTGATGTTCTGAAGAAAATGGGTATTCCAGAATCAGACATCACACCAAGATCCTCCGTGCTTGTAGGATTCAGTGGAGAAACGAAGAAAACTCTGGGGGACATCAAACTCCCAATCTACGTGGAAGGATTACATAATTATCAGAAATTTTGTGTTATTGACTCTTTATCTTGTTGCAATGTTATCCTTGGCAGGCCTTGGATACATGATATGAAAGCAGTCCCATCCACCTACCATCAATGTGTGAAGCTCCCTAGCCCATGGGGAATAATCAAGATCGACAGTGATCAGCAGGAGGCTAAGGATTGTTATACCTCATCCATGAAGCCAACCTCGAAGCCAAGGGAGCAATAGCAATTACAGTATCCTCCGAGGAATGTCTTGGAGGCAAGGGAACAAGATGTGGACAAAATCCTCTTGGATCCTAGTGATCCTGAATCAAAAATCTATATCGGATCAGGGATCCTTGGCAAGATGAAAGAAGACTTAATATCCTTCCTCAAAAGAAGAAAATCTACCTTTGCTTGGAAACATGAAGATATGACAGGTATATCTAAGGATATTATTACTCACAAACTTGGCATTGACAGGTCTATCAAACCAATCCATCAAAAAAGGAAGAAGTTTGCACCAGAAAGGAATGCCATTATCCAAGAAGAAGTAGAGAGACTACTTCGAGCAGGTATGATCAGAGAGGTAAAGTATCCAAAATGGTTAGCCAATGTGGTCGTTGTCCAAAAGAAAAACGGAAAGTGGAGGGTATGTGTCGATTTCACTGATCTGAATAAGGCATGTCCCAAGGATCCTTTCCCATTACCCCACATTGACTCCATGGTGGATGCAACAGCGGGGCATGAACTGTTGACCTTTATGGATGCATCATCTGGATTCCAACAAATTCAGATGGAACCATCTGACCAAAAGGATACAGCCTTTATGACCCCAACAGGTTTGTATTGTTATATTGCCATGCCTTTTGGATTAAGAAATGCAGGTGCAACATATCAAAGGCTGGTGAATATGATGTTCAAAGATCAAATTGGACAAACTATGGAAGTATACATAGATGATATGGTAGTCAAATCAAAGAAAGCTGAGGATCACCTAAGGGATTTGGAAGAAGCATTTGATATCCTTGATAATTATAACATGAAGCTTAATCCTTCAAAATGCCACTTTGGCGTTAAGGCAGGTAAATTCCTAGGATATATGGTAACTCAGAGGGGCATTGAAGCAAGTCCGGAGCAAATTAAAGCACTAGTGAACATCAAGTCCCCTGCCAATGCTAAGGATGTGCAAAGGCTAACAGGCAGGATAGCAGCTCTGAACAGGTTCATATCAAAATCCTCAGAAAAATGTAAAGAATTTTACGATATCCTAAGGAAGAACAAGAAGTTTGAATGGACTGAGAAACATGAGAATGCTTTACAAGCCCTTAAAGAATATATGTCCTCAGCACCAGCATTAACAAAGCCCGAAAAAGGAGATGTGTTATCCTTATATTTGGCGGTATCCTCAACCGCTGTAAGTGCTGTCCTTGTTAAGGATCATGAAGGTACACAATATCCTATCTACTATGTAAGTAAGAGTTTACTTGATGCCGAATCCAGGTACTCACACCTCGAAAAACTTATTCTTGCATTAATCATGGCATCAACTAAGTTAAGGCATTATTTTGAAACCCATACTATTGTTGTTAGAACTAACTTTCCAATTAAGAATGTCCTCAGGAAACCAGAGATGTCAGGAAGAATGGCTAAGTGGGCAGTAAAGCTTAGTGCCCATGATATAAGATATGAGCCAAGAACAGCCATTAAATCCCAAGCATTAGCTGACTTTGTGGCTGATTTCAGTAGTGATCTACAAAAAGAAGCAGAATTGGAAGTCCAGCAGCTGGATGAGACCAAGGATCCTTGGATACTACACACTGATGGATCCTCAAATGTCAAGGGCACAGGGCTCGGGATACTACTAAAATCGCCACAGGGGGACATAATACCCCACTCCATAGCCTGTGAGTTCCAAGCAACTAACAATGAGGCTGAATATGAAGCCTTAATTGCTGGCTTACAAATTGCTAAGGATATGGGGGTAAAGTATCTTAAAGTATATGTAGACTCATTATTGATCACCAATCACTTTAATGGATCCTATGCTGTTAAAGGTGAAAAACTAACCAAATATTTAGAGATAGTCAAAGAATTGGCACTCTCTTTTGTTTCTTTCAGCTTAGCACAGGTACCAAGGGAGGATAACACGGAAGCTGATGCATTGGCCAACTTAGGATCATCTTTAAAGATTCCAGAAGATATAAGTATCCCTATCATCCATATCCTGGCTCCTGCTATTGAAAATCAAGTGGCCATGGAAATAGAAGAGGATACTGCAGTAATCCCTAGTGAAGAGGCTCAATCTTATGCAGGATCATGGATCTCACCAATCATGAGATACTTGCAATACGGGGAGATTCCGATGGGAGAAAATCCTAGAGCTTTCAGGATTAAGGTATCTCAATTTACAATCTTAAATAATGTGCTATATAAACGATCTCTGGCAGGACCATATTTAAGATGTATTGAGGATCCGGAAATTGAAGAAGTGTTGAGAGACTTCCATGAAGGAGATTGTGGAAACCACACTAGGGGCAGGGCATTGTTCTCAAGGATCCTTAGAACAGGATACTACTGGCCAACCATGAAAAGGGATGCTGTAGAGTATGCTAGGAAATGTGATCCTTGTCAAAGACACAGCAATATCCTTCATCAACCAGCTGAATTGCTACACCCCATACCATCCTCTTGGCCATTCATGAGATGGGGGATGGATATAGTTGGCAAACTCCCTAAGGCACCTGGTGGAAAAGTATTTATGCTTGCCATGACTGACTACTTCTCTAAGTGGATAGAAGCTGAAGCTTTTGCTCAAGTCAGAGAAAAAGAAGTTATATCCTTTATCAAAAGAAACATTATAACTAGATTTGGCATTCCCTCTGAAATTGTATGTGATAATGGTTCCCAATTCATTGGAAGCAGAACTACTAACTTTTGTGACAGTTGGGGAATCAAGATGATAACATCAACACCAGTTCATCCACAAGCCAATGGCCAAGCAGAATCATCCAACAAGATCATCATCAACAATCTGAAGAAGAAGCTAGGATCCAAGAAGGGAAAATGGGCAGAGGAGTTACCTTATGTGCTATGGGCTGATAGAACAACTCCCAAGAATGCCACTGGTCAAACACCTTTTTCTTTAGTATTTGGGGCAGAAGCAGTGATCCCAACAGAGATGGTGATCCCAACTGCTAGAACAAGTGCTCGTGATCCTGAGGAGAATGCTACAATCCTAGCTCAGGATTTGGATACTATTGAGGAAATCAGGGATCTGGCTAGGATAAGGATGGCAAGTTACCAACAAAGAATGGCTGGTGCTTACAACAAAAATGTTAGGATAAGGAAGTTTCAAGTCGGAGATATGGTGTTGAGGAAAGCATTCCAAAACACTATTAATCCTGCTGACGGGAAGTTAGCACCAAAGTGGGAAGGCCCTTACTTGATTGAGGCTGAAGCAGGAAAGGGGGCATACAGATTGCTAACCATGGAAGGAGACTTGTTACCAAGAGCCTGGAATGCTGTTCACTTAAAGAGATACTTTATGTGAACATGATCCTTCAAGCATGTGATCCTTTTATTGAAGTATCCTCGAAGGATCCCGGTGATGTCAGTGATCCTTAATCTGGTAATGTCCTTATCTTAAAACATTTACATTTCCTTACTTTTTACCAAAGGATAAGGATCCTGTATCCTTCATCCTCTTCTCACGAACCATTTGAGTTATGATAGTTCAGGTATCTACAGCATATCGTCAAAGATCTTCAAAAGCAACGCAGATCCTTGGGCTTGTCCCCAGTTATCCTTGGGATTATCCCCAGTTTCTGCCAGCAGCGCACGATGATCCAGATATAGTTCACGTCTTTGGGACCAGTACCCACTTCCGGGGCTGACAACCTCATCGTACTGGCTATACCCAGGATCCTACGTATAATGGTAGACGTACCATACATCCGTTCATAAGGTTTCTAACATTTTCACGTTAGCTAAGGTTTTGACATTTTCATGTCACTAAGTTTGGATAGTCGCCAGTAAGGGCCATATTCCAGTTTACATACGATCCTTTGGGCTTGTCCCCAGTTATCCTTTGGGCTTGTCCCCAGTTATCCTTTGGGCTTGTCCCCAGTGATCCTTTGGGATCATCCCCCGTTATCCTTTGGGCATGTCCCCAGCTACTAATTTATCTTTTACATTGGCTTAGTCCCAAGTTATGTTCCATTTTTCAGGTTCTCGAAGCTAAACAAATAAGGATCCTTAATCCTTGTTATCCGTTAAAATTTTACTTATGGTTATCTTGATTAAAGGTTAGGATCCTAACTTGGATCCTCAGGTATGATCCTTGACTATTTTGATTATACTAAACAACCCCTACACTTTGACAACTAAAACTATGATCCTTGAAAATTTTCAATGATAGGATATTTGATCTAGGATCGTATCCTAAATTCATTAAACATGGTTTGCTCAACTCTTGTTACTCTAACAAATATGTTTCTAAAAACTGGGAAATAAGAATATAAATAAAGGATAACAACACGAGATAAGCCAGAAAGATTAGAGTTATATTATTAACAAAAGGATCTTAAACCCTTTCAAAAAGTTGTCAAAATTGCCAACCCACATTTCTACCAGCAAAACGTGGCCCGTCCACATGGGTTGGCAAAGGGTGTCCATTGTCTATGCGGTCTTAGCAGGTGCAGGAAATTAAAGGCGGCAGGATCACAAAGGCTTCATCCCCCAAACAGAGGATCCCTCCACCTTTTGTAATCCTACCTATTGTCCAAAGGATCCATGATCCTTAACCCTAAAAACTATTGTTCAAGTTACGAACCATAGTTGTTTCAAACATCAACAACCACAAACAAACCACTACCAAACCCAAAAAATTGGGCTCCGGCCTAGTCTCGAAATATCCATCATCGCCCAATCCAGCAGCTCACACCTTTGCTGCTCCATCACCACCGGCTCCACTAGCTTCTCCACCCTGATCCTTGCCAGCATCACCACCCTCCAGCATTGGGATATCCTCAGCATCATCGTCATCCTCCAACTCTGCTAGCCTTGCCTTCCAACCTTCCACGTCCCATGTGCCTTTGTCAAAGGAAGGATCCTGAGCCTCCGCAGCCATCTGCAGCTGGATCTTATACATAGTTATCGCAGCAGAGACCTTAGCATCCTGGGTGATGTCACGCTTCTCGTAGTCAAAGCTGATCAGTGCTTTGACAGCTTTATCCTTGGTAGCCCGGAGCTCCTTCTCAAGATCAGCTATCTTGAGATTCTTCAGCACACCCATCTGTTGAAGGTCGGCAATTTGGCGGTCTTGATCTTCAACGTGATTAACATAAGTCTCTATTTCGGTAAATCTCTGCAAGAAAAACAGGATATGACGTCAGACACAGGTGATCCTCAAAACCATCAGGATAACCAACAGGGGCAATGATCCTTACCTCATTGACATAGTCGAGAAACTGTTGGCGGAGCAGAGGAAATCCTTGAAGATCCTCCGGAGCCTTCCTCTTCTTTCCCTTACCCCTAATGGGTAATTTAGGGGCTGAAGCAGAGGGACTAGCAGCAGGAGTCTTCTTCTTCGAAGACTTGACGTTGGCAAGATCATCAATCCCAAACAAGAAGGCAGACTTGGCGGACTTAGCAGATTTCCCAGCACCTACACAATCAAAACAAGATAAGTCTCCTAACTAATTTAATATTTTTGCATAGAACTTACTTTTTGGTAAGGATACTTACTTGACATTGTGGCAGATGCGGATGATACTTCTTGTGAATCTTGGATGGTGACTTGAAAACTTCTGGTCTCAGGATCAAGCTTCTTGAAAGCTAAAACTCTCTCTCTTGCAGCAGGAGTTAACTTGAGATGAGTAACGGATATAGCTGAAAAAACACAAAAGACAAAAAAGACATTAGTGATCCTCATCATAAGAGACAAGTCTGATGGTGATCCTTCCAGGATCCTCTATCCTACCATGAGTAGCCCACTCCTTGGGCAGATCCTCCCCGTTAGGGAGGGTATCCCTCCTCACAAAGAAGAAACGACGCTTCCAGTTTGTATCATTTTTGGTAACCTTTAAAACAGGGTGATCCTCCCCGGCCTTCCGTTTCAGCAAGTATCGATGAGAACCAAACGTGGTAAGATCATAAAGCTCGGCCAGCTCTGCCATCCCTAAATCAATCCCCTCCTGCTCGATGATCCTCTCGAAGGTATACAAGACCCTCCAGATCATCGGCATAGCTTGGATATAAGATATGCCGGTCAAAGAAAAGAAAGATTGGGTGAAGGCCGGAAAAGGATACGAATATCCTATGGTAAACGGAGTTGCAGGAAAGACCACCCAGGCGTCTGAAACAAAGTCACTCAAAGCAGTGGATGTGAAGGATTTGAAAACAGCATCCGCCGGAAAGCAATGACGAATCCTATCTACATGAGCATCGGTAAAACAGCATCTCTCCGTAGGAGAGTCCTTAATGATCCCTTGGCTTTTCAGGGGACTACTCTTCTCGTGATCCTTATGGGGAGAATTTCGGAGCAACATACTTGTGGCGAAACAAAAACAGAGCAAGAGCAGAAAAAAACAGAGCAGGAAAAGGAAGAAAGAAAGAGAATACCTGATCAATCTTCGGTGGAGATTATAAAGGGAGTATATCCTGAATTTAAATGCAAATCGATCCTTACCCTATCTCCTATTTATAATCATGATTTGCAGGGATGTCACTTCAGTGACGTAATGATCGCAACGGCTAGTCCGTTTATAATGGCTAGTTACCCGAGTTGTCCGTTGAAGATAAGATCAGAACAAAATATAACTCATTTATTTACAAAATCACTCCTTATATTTTGGGGGCAATTGTTAGGGCTGCATTTTTACAATACATGATCCTCACATGTGATCCTAACCAGTGATCCTTGTTTCTTTGGCAGATAGTGATCCTCAGCAGAGTTCCAGGATCAGGATCACGGACCATCATAGGATCCTCATGCTAACAGTTGCTTTCGTTGAATTTAATGTTGTTTTGCAGGACATCTAGCAGGATCCGCTCTTAAGCATCACAATTAAAGGACACGTCTTTACAACTATGGCATGTGCTTAATCGGAGATGGACGTTGTGAAGGATATGGAAACTTGGCATGATTTAAGGGCGATAATTTAGGCTAGATTTACTTTTATTTCTAAAGGGGTAATGAGCTGATTATTAGTCTTTTTACCTAAAATAGGTCACCTACACTTGTATATATAACACTCTTCCTCATTCGGAAGAAGGGACAACACAACTCTCACACGCTTAGACACTCGAAACTATAGTGATCCTTGTACTCAGCTCATTATCATCCAAAGTTGTAACTATTTTTCTTATATTGAAGTTTGGTGATCGGTAGTTGCCATCACCCGAGGTTTTTTATGCCGGAGATCATACATTGATCAAGGGCTTTTTCCTCGTATAAATCATTGTGTCTTTGCATATTTCACATTGAAGTGATCCTTTACTTTTTCTACAAACCAAGCATCATACCCCATTTACATAAAGTTTGGTTGCATTATCCTTGTGTGATTTTTGACCAAAACACCATGGATCCATGATATGAAGGCCGTACCATCGACATATCACCAATGCATCAAGATCCCTACCCCTTGGGGGGTTGTCAAGATCGACAGTGATCAGCAAGAGGCAAAAGAATGTTATTCATCCTCAATGAAATCCTCGACCAAACCGAGTGCAGCATAGCAATTAAAGATGCGGGCCCAGGATATCGTGGAGAATCCGGAGCAGGATGTGAAGAAAGTTATCCTGGATCAGGATAATCCTGATATCTCGGTGCTCGTAGGGACCAATATCCCTCAGGATATTGAAGAGCAATTAACTAACTTTCTGAAATGCAGGATGTCAACATTCGCATGGAAGCATGAGGGCATGACAGGTATATCTAAAGACATTATTACTCACAAGCTTGGAATTGACAGGTCATTCAAGCCTATACAACAAAAGAGAAGGAAATTCGCCCCTGAGCGGAATGCAATTATCCAAGAGGAAGTTGAAAGATTATTGAAGTCCAGGATGATTAGAGAAGTCAAATTCCCTAGATGGCTAGCAAATGTGGTAGTGGTTCAAAAGAAGAATGAGAAGTGGAGAGTCTGTGTAGACTACACAGACCTGAACAAAGCTTGTCCAAAAGACCCATTCCCTCTGCCTCATATAGACTCGATGGTGGATGCCACTGCCGGTCATGAAATGTTGACCTTCATGGATGCATCCTCAGGATTCCAGCAGATTCAAATGGAACCTTCAGACTAGGAGGATACTGCTTTCATGACACCAACAGGTATTTACTGTTATACTGCTATGCCTTTCGGTTTAAAAAATGCAGGTGCAACGTACCAGAGATTGGTGAACATGATGTTTAAAGACAAACTGGGGGACACCATGGAGGTGTACATTGACGATATGGTGGTCAAATCCAAGAAAGCTGAGGATCATCTTCAGGATATTAAAGGAGCATTCGATATCCTGGACCAGTATAATATGAAACTTAATCCTGCAAAGTGCCATTTTGGAGTGGGGGCAGGAAAGTTTTTAGGATACATGGTGACAAAAAGAGGGATAGAGGCAAGCCCGGAGCTGATCAAAGCTATCTTGGATATAAAGTCACCCTAGAATATGAAGGATGTTCAACGATTAACAGGACGAGTGGCAGCCTTGAATAGGTTTATTTCAAGATCCTCGGAAAAGTGTAAAGAATTCTATGATATCCTGAAAAAGAATAAGAAATTTGAATGGGGCGAGAAGCATGAAGCAGCCCTGCAGGATTTGAAGCAGTATCTCTCAACCGCGCCTCTATTAATGAAGCTTGAGGATGGTGAACCATTATCCCTGTATCTGGCAGTATCAGGGAATGCAGTAAGTGCAGTACTCGTAAAGGATCACGAAGGTCAGCAGTATCCTGTTTATTATGTTAGCAAAAGTTTGTTAAATGCGGAAACTAGATATTCTCACCTAGAAAAACTAATACTGGCTCTAGTAATGGCATCAACAAAGCTTAGACATTATTTTGAAACGCATAGGATTCATGTTAAAACTAATTATCCTGTTAAGAATGTGCTTAGAAAACCGGAGATGTCGGGTAGAATGGCTAAGTGGTCGGTAAAATTAAGTGCCTATGATTTAATATATGAACCTAGAAATGCAATAAAGTCTCAGGCTCTAGCAGACTTTGTGGCTGATTTCAGTAGTGATATTCAAAATGAAGTAGACCTAGAAGTACAACAATTAGGAGAAAACTTAGAATCCTGGATATTATATACTGATGGTGCATCTAATGTAAGGGGTGTAGGTTTAGGTATACTACTAAAATTGCCACAGGGGAACATAATACCCCAGGCTGTTAGATGTGAATTCCCTGCTACTAACAATGAGGCAGAATATGAAGCTTTAATTGCAGGATTAGAGTTGGCTAAGAATATGAATATCAAGAATTTGCAAGTATATGTTGATTCCTTGTTAATTACTAATCATTTTAATGGATCCTATGCAGTCAAGGGTGAGAAACTAATTGAATACCTCGGTATTCTTAAAAAATTAGCAAGATATTTCGATATTTTTACACTTGAACAGGTACCAAGAGAGGATAACGCCGAAGCAGACGCATTGGCAAACTTGGGATCATCAATCAGGATACCAGAAGGAATCCCAATACCGATATTACATATCCTGTATCCTGCAACGGATCCTCAGCATAAGGAAGTAGCAAGTATTCAAAATCCTGAAGTGGTGTATCCTGAAGAGGATCCTAAATCCTGGACAACTCCAATTATGAGATATCTCAAGGAAGGACATATCCCCGAAGATGAAAATCCTAAGGCATTTAGGATGAAGGTATCACGATTCACTATTATAAATAATATTTTATACAAGAAATCTCTTGCAGGACCATACTTGAGATGCTTGGAGGATCCTGAAGCCAAAGAAGTACTTCAGGATATACATGAAGGGGATTGTGGTAACCATACTGGGGGTAGGTCATTATTTTCGAAAGTACTAAGGACAGGATATTATTGGCCAACAATGAGAAAAGATGCCGCAGAATATGCTCGAAGATGTGATGCATGTCAGAGACATAGTAACATATTGCATCAGCCCGCTGAATCGTTATATCCTATTGTTTCCCCTTGGCCATTTATGAAGTGGGGCATGGATATAGTAGGAAAGTTACCAAAAGCTCCGGGAGGAAAAGTCTTTATGCTAGCAATGACGGATTATTTCTCTAAGTGGGTTGAAGCTGAAGCGCTTGTCCAAGTTAGAGACCAAGAAGTAGTATCCTTCATAAAAAGGAATATCCTGACCAGGTTTGGGGTACCAGCCGAAATAATCTGTGACAATGGTTCTCAGTTTATAAGCAAGAGAACTACTGACTTTTGCAAGAGTTGGGGAATCAAAATGGTAACATCTACTCCAGTACATCCTCAAGCGAATGGACAAGCAGAATCCTCAAACAAGATAATTGTCAATAACTTAAAGAAAAGTCTTGGAGCCAAAAAAGGAAGATGGGCAGAAGAATTACCCTTTGTTTTATGGGCTGATAGGACAACGGTAAAGAATGCAACAGGCCAAACCCCATTTTCCTTTGTATTTGGAGCAGAAGCAATGATTCCGACAGAGATGACGATACCAACTGCAAGATCTACCCTAAGTGATCCTGAGCAGAATCCTGAAGCTTTGAGTCAGGATTTAGACACTATAGATGAGAAGAGAGATGCGGCAAGGCTAAGAATGGCAGCATATCAACAGAGAATATCCAGGGCATATAACAAGAACATTAGGACCGGAAGATTTAAGGTTGGAGATTGGGTGTTAAGAAAGGCTTTTCAGAATACTACTAATCCTGTCGATGGCAAGTTAGCTCCAAAATGGGAAGGACCATACGAAGTTGAATCAGAAGCAGGGAAAGGAGCATACAGACTCAAGAATATGGAAGGGGATATGCTACCGAGGTCTTGGAATGCTATACACCTAAAGCTCTATTTCAAGTGAGTTTAGAATTTAATTTCTAACTCAGGATGGTATGAATTCTACCTTTTTTAAATATGTTTGGTTTAATTTGTTCTTTGTAACCCAATACTGACTTAAGAATCGGAGGGGTGTTAGCCAAGCTAACGCCCACCTTAGTTTACAATTGTTTTGCAAGATATGTTTCAGGATACAGCTCCAGGATATGTACTCAGGATAACTCGGAAGATTAGAGGATTGGCCCCCTCTCTCACGGTTAAGGGATACTAATCCCTTCACAGGTTTAAAGGTATTCACCTTTCTCCCGAATTGGGTTTAAACACCCCGCCTGGAGCGCAAGTTATTCAGGGATAGTTCAAGGTGGCGGGACCAGTCCATGTAAAAGTGGCTGACAATTTCGTTACTGTTGGCTATATCCTGAATCCTAAAGGTATATGAGGATTGATCACCCTCTCTCACGAAAGGGTATTTTCATACTCTCTAAGGTTTAAAGGTTTTCACCTTTCTAAGTCTTGGAGTTTAAACACTCCCGCCTGTAGCGCATGAAACTCAGGGTTTATCCCCAGGATATTAAGGGTTTGCCCCAGTATGTTGAGGATTCATTTCAGGATAACAAGGTTTTTGCCTCGAGGTGTTTGGAATTTATTCAAGGCATAACATGAGTACATTTGCATTTCGGTGTCACATGCAGGGGACATATATTCAAAGGATGGATCCAAGATTATAGCTGTGCACTGGGGACATTCCTAAGGTAGAAGATTAGATTTGACTCTCCAAGAGTCTTTGGTATGATCTTTCCTTTTCTCAAAAGACTTAAGTTTTCTAAGTTATATGGTGATATCCTGACCAGGATATCTCTTAAAATACTAATCAGGATATTCTTAGATGATGTTCCCATAATATTTCCAAGAGTTCTCAAACAAAACAATTTTCATAAGTAAAATTCATGTAATGGAGGGAATAAAAGCCAAAAAAGGGTTATATTATTAACATAGCAAAAGATTATGCTCTTGGCTTCGTCTCAAACCGAGACCCATCCACCAAAAGCATAGTTAGTCTTCTAACATATTTACTTAACAAATGAAGGCTTCGTCTTGGAACCCAAGATACATCCACCTTCACTTGTTAAAAGCATTCAAAATAAACCATAGTAACTGATGACCAAGGGCTTCGTCCTGAAACTCAGGATCCCTCCACCTTTGGCCATCATATTGTCTACGTGCAGGAAATTAAAATTGTTCGACAAACAAGAAAAGTAAATTGTTCAAGACATCAACCATCGAATCTAAAAAAGTGGGCTCCGGCCTAAGCATCAATATCCATCATCGCCCACTCAGATGCCCTCACACAACGGCATCCTCTCCAGCCTTCCCCGGCTTCTCAGCACCAGCATCCTGCCCAGCATCCTCACCAGCATCCGCTCCAGCATCCTTCTTGTCTCCAGCCTGATCCACCACCTCTGCTGACTTAGAGGACTCACCGGCTTCTACAGGGAGTGGCACAGCTTTTCCTCCAAGCTCCTTCAGTTTGGCCACTCAAGAGTCAACCGGCCAAGCTGGGCACACGAGGCCTGTCTCCTTGGCCTCGTAGGCCATCTTGATACGGGCTTGTAGCAAGGAGACGATGGCAGAGGCCTTGATCCCTTCCCGGAAAGAAACCATGGCCTGCTCGTGGTCCATTTCTGCGGTGGCAAGTTTGAGCTCAGCCTCTTGAGTGACCTTCTTCATCAAGCTCTCGTAGTGTCGGGACTTTGCTTCAGCAATGGCACCTTGGTCAGCAACAGTGCTTTCAAGCTGCTTGATTCTGGCTTCGTGGAGTGCAACAGTACCGCAGACATCATTATACAGGATATGTAGCAGGATATTACCTTGTTGAGGAAGGATGTCATTGGCTCTAAGGAGTCAGAAAAGCTGAGGTCATCATAGGAGAACCCCTCGGAGCCTGGGGCACTGATTTCAGAGCCCTTCCTCTTCTTTGCTGTGGAAGCGCGGGTCCTAGGGTTAGCCCTGGGGGCCGGCAGTGGCTTGGAGCTGGTAGCAGCAGGTGTCTCTTTCTTGACTATAACAGGAGTAGGATAACTGTCAAGCTCGTCAAGGTCAAGGAGGATCGGAACTTTGCTGGAGTCTGCACAACAGGGAGTAAAAATTCTTTCCTAAGATATTTCAAATAAGAACATGTATGCAGGATATTGAGCAGGATCCTTACCAGACATGTTAGCACTGGAAAGAGGGCTTGGAGTTGGTGGAAACGGGTTAAAACTTCTTTCAGCTTCAGGAAGGAGTCTGATAGCGTCAATCCTTTTCTGTGAATCTGCAAGAGGAGGTGCTAGCTTCCTAAAATCGGCTGCAAACAAGATAGTAAAAAGAAAGTTGATCAGTTCAGGATATGAAACAAGATACAAAACAGGATCATCCTAAAGCCCTAAATCCTACCCTTTCTCAACCACTGCACTGGATATTCCGTTCCACCAGGGATTGAGTCTCTTTTTACAAAGAAAAACTTGGACTTCCATTCCTCCTCATTCCTGGTGGCACGAAGTACCAGTGGGTCGCTGGAGGTAGAGTAGAACAAAAAACGGCAGGAACCATGGCATCTAAGCCGATATGCTAAGGGGAGGTCATGAACGGAAAGGTCAGGAATATGGTTGTTCTTGATTTGATCAAGAACGAGCAGGACTCGCCATAGCATTGGCATTGTTTGACTGAAACAGACTTTTGTAGTATCGAAGAACTCGGTGATGAAATCGGGAAATGGAAACTGTAACCCCAAGGTAAAAGGAAAAGCGTTGAAGCATATCCATTCGTCGGAAACCATGTCTGATCGGATTTCCCGATCAAATGGCCGGAACACCGTCCCTTTCGGGAAGATGCCGGAGGTTTTAAGGGCCGTCAGATGTGCGCTGTCAAAGGTGCATATTTCCTTCTCCGGATCCTGGAGAATATTTTGGTGAATAAATGAAGGAGCGGAGTCGCCGGAGCTTGACCTTGTCTGTCTCGCCATATCTTTACCGGAATAGTATAGAGGAAAGAAGTAAGGAGAGAGAGAGAAGGGTTTTACCTTTTTCTTCTTGATAAGGATTAAATGGGGAGAACGAGAGAAGATATAGGGGAGTAATGAGTAGAAATAGGCTGAACGGTTACAAGCGGTCACATCAAGTCCTATCTCTTAATTGCCTCGGTTATTGTGAAAAAATGTAACCGTTAGGACTCAGGATCCTTAACGGCAACATTTTTGGGGACAATTGTTATGGGTAAAATTCTGAGCTCCTCATATCCTGGGAAATATCTTGGGTTATATCTTGAATAAATAATAACTGCTTATATCCGAGATGCTCATTCAGGATGTCTATAATATCCTGAATAGTATCCTCAGGATTACTAACGTGTTGAGTGCAGGAGTACGCGTGCAGGTGTACAACGTTCACAAAGACTCTTTCTCCAAGAGACTCGGTCCAAGTCGTTCAAATAAAGACGTTGAAGCCGCATTACCAGGACTACAACGTTAACAATGGAATATTCGGAAGTATCCCATATTTGTAGGAATTTCAGTTTGTATTCGATTACTATAAATAGTGGGTATACCAGATCGAATAGGACATCACAGCTACACTCACTACACTTACACACTTGTTCTCTCGCAATTTGTACTCTCACACAAAGTATTGTAACACTTAGCGATCTGGTCAATATCCTGCACTGTATCCTGATATTTGAAGCAATAGAAGAACTAGGCAGCTGCGATTGTCAGCTCCCGAGGTTTTATGCCGGCGATCTAGATCGATCAAGGGCTTTCCTCGTACATCTCATGTCAACCCCTTTACTTTTTGCTCATTGTTTGATCGTAGATACAGCTCAATATCCTGAGCCGTATCCTAAACACTGTTTTTCCAAACAACATAACCAGCATATTTTCAACACACTTTTTAGCACACTACCTCACTTAACTAATTTGATCACTTAATTGCTTCGGTAATTTTTGACCAAAACATATGCTACACAGCATGAGCGAGATATCTGAAGCTTTTCAGAACCTCAATCTTTACCCGGTGAATATAGAAGTTTCCCAAGAGTTTACTAGATACTTTGCTGATGTAGACCAACCTGTAGAATTCCATGCTCCACCTTTGACAAAGCCAAAACGAAAGAAAAAGAAGAATTACGTGTGGGGACATCGTATACGTAGGAAAAAGCCAGCTCCAAAACTTCCTAAAATAAACAATCCTTTAGAGATAGCAAAAGAAACTGGTAAACAGCCAGAGATGGAAATTGAAGTTAAGAAAGATTCTAGGCAGATGGAGATACAGTTTGAGGAATATTCTCAAGAAATAGAAATGGAAGTAGGGCAAGGTTCTAGACCAACTCGGGTAGAAATTGGAGAGAGTTCCAATCAAAGCCAGGGAATAACTTTTCAGGATGAAATAGGTTTTCTATTGGCAAACTGTGAAACTATTCAGCCCGTCAATACGAATATTTTTACCTATCCTATCGAAAATCCAATCCCTATGAATTTTGCACCAGCAATCCCAGAACCAATAGTCCACGCTCAACCTGTAGAAATGGAAGAATGGTGGACGAATGATTGGCAATTTCAAAATATTGTCAACGACCCTTATTCCTTCCTTCCGCAATTCGATCCAGAACCCCTACCTAATCCACCAATGAGCACTGAGAATATGACTGAACTTCGCCATTTCGGTGAAGAGTTGATGGATGCAGGGAATAGAATCAGGGAGATAGGGGGACAGATTGCCTGGAAATATGATGAAAGGGAAATGCGTTTTTAGAACAACAAATGGTGAGGGATAGGAAGGTGGTAAAACTATAGTTGTGTAATAGTATAGTAAATAGTGAAATCAGTCTGTAACATAACACCGAATAAAACCTTGTAAAATATCTGTGTGTAGTGATGCATACTATAACGGATATGAAATGGAATCGAGAAATCGATAGTTTTGACTATACATGTATTATAAATTGTCTGATTGTTTATGTATGATTACTTTTCCAAATACTAATAAAAAAATTATTATATATTATCAGATGGCAAATAGTGGTAATGAACCAGTAAATGAGGTTAATCAGTCGGAGCAACATCCAGGGGATCAATATATGACTAGACAAGATATTGAAAATATTGTTGCTCAAGGGATAGCCAATGCTATTCCAGCATTTGTTGCTGCTGTAAAAAGTCCAATCGCACCGCAACATATCATTCCTAGTAAACGTACTACTGAAGATAACTTCAGTAATAGTATAAACGGTGGCCATAATCATGTTAATCATGATAATGAATCCCAGCACACGCCGCTCCCTAAGAAACGGAAGGCTGCAACACCTGGTTGCACTTTCAAAGAATTCCTTGCTTGTAAACCCACTGAATTTGCAGGCAATGAAGGGGCAACTGCATCACTGCGTTGGTTAGAGAAAACCGAAGCAGTAATTGCAATAAGTAAGTGTGCAAAAGATGATCAGGTCATGTACGCATCAAATCTGCTTAAAGAAGGAGAACTTAAATGGTGGAACACTGTGTTACAAGCTAAAGGAAGAGATAGGGCTTATGCTATGACCTGGGAAGAATTTAAGAGTCTGGTAGAAAGAAAATTCTGTCCTGAGTATGAAAAGGAACAAATGGCAAATAAGTTCTTAACTCATCGGATGTTAGGTGTGGATTGTCGTGGTTACACTTCGACATTCTTTGAATATGCTAGAGTAGTATCTAACCTGGCTTCATTAGCGAAATTCGAAATATCGTTAAGGCTGCGAGACCTCGCACTATTGACGATGCAGTAGAATTAGCTAACACCCTAACTGATGAACTGATACGCACAAGAGATGAAGATAGGAAGAAGGAACTAGCTCAGAAAATTACCCAAGGATTTAGGTTGAGTAATAGTAGGAATTTCAAGAAAAGAGGAACAGGGCAATCCTCAACTTTGCCATTCTGCAAAATTTGCAAAAAGAATCATTTTGGAAGATGTAATAAACTTTGCAATTTTTGCAAAACGATAGGACATCGTGAAGAAAACTGCAGGAAGAAATCCATAATTTGTTACAATTGTGGAGAAGCCGGACACTTCAAAACAGAATGTCCTAAGTTAGCCAACCCAGTAGACAACAAACCTAAAGCGACCGAAGGAGCTACTAAGAAGAATGCCAGAGCATTCCAGCTAACTACGCAAGAAGCAGAGCTCATTCCGGATGTGATAGCCTAATTGAGACACCCAAGTAATTCTGCACTAACCCTAAAATTTTCGAAACAATCGGAATCAGGATCAGGGCCCCTAAAACTCGGGGGGGGGGGGGTAAACCCTAATTGATAATTATCAACAAAATTGCGTTGTACATACTGAAATTCGATTTTAGTTGATTCATCAAGCCTATACCACTGACTAGGCTACTCTACAAATTAGACCGCACCCTTACGGACCGTAAGGGTTACGGCTTACGGTCCGTAAGCGAGGCTATTTTCTGGCTATAAATAGCCGACCTTGGGACTTGAAATTAGAAGTTGAAACGACGCAAAGTTGTTGTCTGTACGTCGAATTAGCACCAAATTACTACAAATAAACACACACTGCACTCGAATCGCTGCCGCAAAACAGTGTAATTACTCGATCGCTATTACGATTCATTTTCCGAGATCAATATATCCAAAGAATGTTTAAGTGCCGTCCACATTGGGTTATACTTTGTCGTTCGTCGTTAAATCGATGAATGTTTAAGTATTGCACTTTGTCGTTCATTGTGAGAATTTGATTTCGTGAGTTATCGTGACTGCTGTATTGATCACTAACCCAGTTTTGTGTGCATTATTATTGAAATTAGGTTAACCAAGCTAAATCATATTCTGTTCGTGTTAAATCTGCAATGTGAGTCATTCTCTTTTTATCAAATGTTTTACAATACTCCAAAATTATTTTCAGAATTATAATTACAGTGATTAAGTTGATGTAATCACCAAATTACAGCCAGTATGTGGGGTATTGTGCACATTACTATTGTTTTTATCACGATTAGGTGGGCGAACCTAAATTTTAGTGATACGTCATTAATTGGGGCAGCCAATGGTGATATGACCACTGTCACAGATCCGGTCGAGTGACAAATACTGTGGGTAGTTGGTTGATATCAGAAACATATGTAAAAGATCTTAACACTGTAAATTATAACAAATGTGTTGTTTTCAGTAAACTGAACGATTCACTCAGTATTTCCCCGCTGACAAAACCTTTTTCAAACATGTTTCAGGTGATCTACTGTAATTCAGGAAAAGTGCCCGTGAGCATTTCAAGCTTAAGATAGTGGCTCAGTATAAAATAAAGAAATATGTTTTGAAATAAAGATTTATCAGAAAAATCTTATTATTGTAAATTATCGGGATTTTAGCCCGAATTGTGAAATAAAATAATCGGGAAAATTTTTTTTTAGCCTTATAACGATCCTGATTTAAAGAATTTCGCTGCTAAAATCACATAAATAAATATCACGGGATTTCTGTCCCGCGGCTCCTGAAACGGGTCAAACCGGGTCGGGGGCCGTGACAGAAATAAGGTAGTATCAGAGCCACTGAGTTAAGCTAATTAAGTATTTAATAGATACTTAATTTTTCCTGATTACTATTATGTGATTATGTGTTTTATTAAACTGACTATTTGTTAGTTACAGTATGGGTAAGCAAAAGTTGCAAGATATCTATCTTAAATTAGATAGGTCAGTCTACGAAGAGGGAAGTTCATCCAAAACTAAATTTTCAAAACTCCCTACAATCCCTGAAGAAGGAATATTTGTGCGAAAAGCACAATATGAGAAACCGCTTTCTCCTAGAAAAAGGAGTATGATTATTAAGAAAAGTAAAGAGCAAATCCGAGAAAAGAGGATTAAAAAGGAAACCCAGGAGTTAATCAATAAATCACCTTGGGAAGATAAGCTAGATGAGAAATGGGCAAATTTGTATATGCTAGCTACTGTAGCAGAACATGCAAATCTTTAAATACCCTAAGTCTAGTAATAACACTTCTCAGTAAATAAATAAATAAATCTGAGTGTGTTCTTTCCTGTTATTTTGTACAAATAGTGTGCAATAAAACTTCGATGTTTATTTGTTAAACTTTGTTCCAAAGTTTTAACTTAGCATTTCTGTGCATTTTGCATATATGCTACACAACATGAGCGAGATATCTGAAGCTTTTCAGAACCTCAATCTTTACCCGGTGAATATAGAAGTTTCCCAAGAGTTTACTGGATACTTTGCTGATGTGGACCAACCTGTAGAATTCCATGCTCCACCTTTGACAAAGCCAAAACGAAAGAAAAAGAAGAATTACATGTGGGGACATCGTATCCGTAGGAAAAAGCCAGTTCCGAAACTTCCTAAAATAAACAATCCTTTAGAAATAGCAAAAGAAACTGGTAAACAGCCGGAGATGGAAATTGAAGATAAGAAAGATTCTAGGCAAATGGAGATACAGTTTGAGGAATATTCTAAAGATATAGAATTGGAAGTAGGACAAGGTTCTAGACCAACTCAGATAGAAATCGGAGAGAGCTCCAATCAAAACCAAAACCAGGAAATAACTTTTCAGGATGAGATAGATTTTCTATTGGCAAACTGTGAAACTATTCAGCCTGTCAATATGAATGTTTTTACCTATCCTATTGAAAATCCAATCCCTATGAATTTTGCACCAGCAATCCCAGAACCAATAGTCCACGCTCAACCAATAGAAATGGAAGAATGGTGGACGAATGATTGGCAATTTCAAAATATTGTCAACGACCCTTATTCCTTCGTTCCGCAATTTGATCCAGAACCCCTACCTAATCCACCAATGAGCACTGAGAATATGGCTGAACTTCGCCATTTCGGTGAAGAGTTGATGGATGCAGGGAATAGAATCAGGGAGATAGGGGGACAGATTGCCTGGAAATATGATGAAAGGGAAATGCGTTTTTAGAACAACAAATGGTGCGGGATAGGAGGATGGTAAAACTATAGTTGTATAATAGTATAGTAAATAGTGAAATCAGTCTGTAACATAACTCCGAATAAAACTTTGTAAAATATCTGTGTGTAGTGATGCATACTATAACGGATATGAAATGGAATCGAGAAATCGATAATTTTGACTATACGTGTATTATAAATTGTCTGATTGTTTATGTATGATTACTATTTATCAAATACTAATAAAAATTATTATATATTATCGGATGGCAAATAGTGGTAATGAACCAGTAAATGAGGTTAATCAGTCGGAGCAACATCCAGGGGATCAATATATGACTAGACAAGATATTGAAAATATTGTTGCTCAAGGGATAGCCAATGCTCTTCCAGCATTTGTTGCTGCTATAAAAAGTCCAATCGAACCGCAACATATCATTCCTAGTAAACGTACTACTGAAGATAACTTCAGTAATAGTATAAACGGTGGCCATAATCATGTTAATCATGATAATGAATCCCAGCACACGCCGCTCACTAAGAAACGGAAGGCTGCAACACCTGGTTGCACTTTCAAAGAATTCCTTGCTTGTAAACCCACTGAATTTGCAGGCAATGAAGGGGCAATTACATCACTGCGTTGGTTAGAGAAAACCGAAGCAGTAATTGCAATAAGTAAGTGTGCCAAAGATGATCAGGTCATGTACGCATCAAATCTGTTTAAAGAAGGAGCACTCGAATGGTGGAACACTGTGTTACAAGCTAAAGGAAGAGATAGGGATTATGCTATGACTTGGGAAGAATTTAAGAATCTCGTAGAAAGAAACTTTTTTCCTGAGTATGAAAAGGAACAAATGGCAAATAAGTTCCTAACTCATCGGATGTTAGGTGTGGATTGTCGTGGTTATACTTCGACATTCTTCGAATATGCTAGAGTGGTACCTAACCTGGCTTCACCAGAACCGGTACTCATTTCTTGCTATATTTGGGGATTAATTAGCGAAATTCGCAATATCGTTAAGGCTGCGAGACCTCGCACTATTGACGATGCAGTAGAATTAGCTAACACCCTAACCGATGAACTGATACGCACAAAGGATGAAGATAGGAAGAAGGAATTAGCTCAGAAAATTACCCAAGGATTTAGGGTGGGTAATAGTAGGAATTTCAAGAAAAGAGGAACAGGGCAATCCTCAACTTTGCCATTCTGCAAAATTTGCAAAAAGAATCATTTTGGAAAATGTAACAAACTTTGCAATTTTTGCAAAACGATAGGACATCGTGAAGAAAACTGCAGGAAGAAATCCATAATTTGTTACAATTGTGGAGAAGCTGGACATTTCAAAACAGAATGTCCTAAGTCAACCAACCCAGTAGACAACAAACCCAAAGCGACCGAAGGAGCTACTAAGAAGAATGCTAGAGCATTCCAACTAACCACTCAAGAAGCAGAGCTCATTCCGGATGTCATCGCCGGTACGTTTCTAGTTCACAACGTTTATGCAAAAGTATTATTTGACTCTGGTGCAAACCAAAGTTTTATAAATACTTCATTCTGTCAGGCTCTTAAGTTACCCTTAACTACCGTTAGGCAGATTTTTACAGTCGAAACTGCAGATGGGAATTCAGTAAAAATCAATCAGGTTTTGCAAAAAGTAGAAATAGAACTCTCAGGTCATAAATTTGTTGCAAACCTATTACCTATGAAATTAGCTGAATTTGATGTTGTGTTAGGAATGGATTGGTTAATAGCCAACCATGCTCAAATCATTTGTGATAGAAACTCTATAGAAATTCAATCACCTACTGGGAAAGTAATCATGATTACAGGAGATAAACCTCGAAAGCCACTGAAGTTCATATCAGTAATGAAAGTTGCTAATTATGAACGGAAACAAGGAATAGTATATATGATTTCAGTAATCATTTGTACTAAAGGAAAAGAACTTAAGGAAATTCCTGTAGTCTCAGAATACCCAGATGTATTTCCGGAAGATTTACCTGGGTTACCACCAGATAGGGAGGTAGAATTTAGGATTCATCTAATTCCAGGAACTACACCGATAGCCAAGGCACCCTATCGATTAGCTCCTACCGAAATGCTAGAATTGAAAAAGCAATTAGATGAATTACTAAGCAAAGGATTTATACAACCTAGTTCATCCCCTTGGGGTGCACCAGTGTTGTTTGTGAAAAAGAAAGATGGATCGATGAGAATGTGTATCGATTATAGAGAGCTGAATAAGGTTACAATTAAGAATCGATACCCATTACCTAGGATTGATGATCTTTTCGATCAATTACAAGGCGCTAAATATTTTTCTAAGATAGACTTACGCTCCGGATATCAGCAATTGAAGGTTCAAGAAGAAGACATACCTAAAACTGCTTTTAGAACTAGGTATGGACATTATGAGTTTACAATCATGCCCTTTGGATTAACTAATGCACCTGGAGCATTTATGGACATGATGAACAGGATCTGTAAACCATATTTGGATAAATTTGTAATTGTTTTCATAGACGATATACTTATTTATTCAAAAAGTCAGGACGAACATTGTCAGCACTTGCATACACTCTTAACTTTGTTAAGAAAAGAAAAGTTGTACGCTAAATTCTCGAAGTGTGAATTTTGGCTACAAGAAGTGCAATTCTTAGGACACATGGTGAATCCAGAAGGTATTCACGTAGATCCTGCTAAGATAGAAGCAATTACCAATTGGAAGGTTCCGCAAACTGCAATGGAAATTAGAAGTTTTATAGGTTTAGCTGGGTATTATAGACGATTTATTAAGGATTTTTCCAAGATAGCTATACCCTTAACTAAGCTAACCTGTAAAGCCACTAAGTTTGAGTGGGGACCTAAACAAGAAGAGGCCTTCAGAATCTTAAAGCAGAAATTAACCAAAGCTCCAATCTTAGCCTTACCAGAAGGAACAGAAGATTTTGAGGTATATTGTGATGCTTCAAAATTAGGATATGGAGGTGTGTTGATGCAACGCAAGAAGGTAATTGCGTATGCTTCCAGACAATTGAAAAAGCACGAAGAAAACTATACGACTCATGATTTAGAATTAGGAGCTATAGTTTTTGCCCTTAAAATATGGTATATATTTGGACAAAAAGAGTTAAACATGAGGCAAAGAAGATGGATGGAAATCCTGAGTGATTACGATTGTGATATTCAATATCACGAAGGAAAGGCAAACGTAGTCGCAGACGCCTTAAGTCGTAAGTATCATGAGAAGCAAAGGCGAGTCCGTGCTCTTAGAATAAATCTACAAGTAGATTTAATGGAACAATTGAAAGAAATTCATGAAACGGCAATCAAGGACGATGCCGAAGGAATGAAAGGTTACCTAAAAGAATTGGAACAAGGAAATGATGGAATTTGGAAATTCCACAAAAGCAGAATTTGGGTACCTAAACACGGAAATTTAAGGTCAAGGATTTTAGACGAAGCTGATAAATCTAGGTATACTGTACATCCAGGAAACAATAAGATGTACCAAGATTTAAGAAAGAATTTCTGGTGGATAGGAATGAAGAAGGATATAGCCGAATACGTATGTAAGTGTTTAACTTGTTCACAAGTTAAAGCCGAACATCAGAAACCTTCAGGACTACTACAACAGTTAGAAATGCCTGTATGGAAATGGGAACTCATAACAATGGACTTTGTTACTAAGTTACCCAAAACCAGAAAAGGTAATGATGCCATTTGGGTAATCGTGGACCAATTAACCAAATCTGCTCATTTTCTACCAATAAAAGAAACCTTTAACATGGAAAGGTTAGCCAAATTGTACGTAGATGAAATAGTATCCTTACATGGAGTTCCACTCTCCATTGTATCGGATAGAGATAGTCGTTTCACTTCCCGTTTCTGGACAAGTTTCCAAGAATCAATGGGAACCCGACTCAATTTAAGTACTGCATATCATCCACAAACCGACGGACAAAGTGAAAGGACGATCCAAACTCTAGAAGACATGCTTCGAGCATGTGTAATTGACTTTGGTGGTAATTGGGATAACCATTTACCATTAATCGAATTCTCATATAATAATAGTTATCACTCAAGCATTAATGCCGCTCCATTCGAAGCACTGTATGGACGCAAGTGCAGAACTCCAGTATGTTGGGGCAGAAATAGGAGAAAGTCAATTATCGGGTCCAGAAATCGTGCAAGAAACCACTGACAAGATAACACAAATCAAGGAAAGACTAAAGACGGCTCGAGATAGCCAGAAGAGCTATGCAGACAATCGCCGCAAGCCACTCGAATTCCAGATAGGAGACAAAGTACTTTTGAAAGTATCTCCTTGGAAAGGAGTAGTACGATTTGGTAAGAAAGGAAAACTGAGTCCAAGATATGTTGGACCGTTCCTAGTGATTCAACGAATCGGACCAGTTGCTTATCGCTTACAACTACCAGAAGAACTAGCTGGAGTACATGATGTATTTCATGTATCCCATCTTAAGAAATGTCTATCAGACGAATCCCTGGTTATACCTCTTCAAGATGTAGAGGTAAATGAAAAGCTGAAATTCATAGAAAAACCTTTACAAATAGAAGATCGAAAAATCAAGTTTCTCAAACACAAGCGACTAGTACTGGTGAAAGTCAAATGGAATTCAAAGAGAGGACCAGAATATACTTGGGAACTGGAGTCAGAAATGAAGCGGAAATACCCTCATCTATTTCAATAAATCTCGAGGACGAGATTTTTCTTAAGGTGGGGAGGATGTAACAACTCTTATTAAAATCAATAATTAGAATGATAATTAGTCAATAAGGAAACCGTAATTGAGACACCCAAGTAATTCTGCACTAACCCTAAAATTTTCGAAACAATCGGAATCAGGATCAGGGCCCCTAAAACTTAGGGGGGTAAACCCTAATTGATAATTATCAACAAAATTGCGTTGTACATACTGAAATTCGATTTTAGTTGATTCATCAAGCCTATACCACTGACTAGGCTACTCTACAAATTAGACCGCACCCTTACGGACCGTAAGGGTTACGGCTTACGGTCCGTAAGCGAGGCTATTTTCTGGCTATAAATAGCCGACCTTGGGACTTGAAATTAGAAGTTGAAACGACGCAAAGTTGTTGTCTGTACGTCGAATTAGCACCAAATTACTACAAATAAACACACACTGCACTCGAATTGCTGCCGCAAAACAGGGTAATTACTCGATCGCTATTACGATTCATTTTCCGAGATCAATATATCCAAAGAATGTTTATGTGCCGCCCACATTGGGTTATACTTTGTCGTTCGTCGTTAAATCGATGAATGTTTAAGTATTGCACTTTGTCGTTCATTGTGAGAATTTGATTTCGTGAGTTATCGTGACTACTATATTGATCACTAACCCAGTTTTGTGTGCATTATTATTGAAATTAGGTTAACCAAGCTAAATCATATTCTGTTCGTGTTAAATCTGCAATGTGAGTCATTCTCTTTTTATCAAATGTTTTACAATACTCCAAATTATTTTCAGAATTATAATTACAGTGATTAAGTTGATGTAATCACCAAATTACAGCCAGTATGTGGGGTATTGTGCACATTACTATTGTTTTTATCACGATTAGGTGGGCGAACCTAAATTTTAGTGATACGTCATTCATTGGGGCAGCCAATGGTGATATGACCACTGTCACAGATCCGGTCGAGCGACAAATACTGTGGGTAGTTGGTTGATATCAGAAACATATGTAAAAGATCTTAACACTGTAAATTATAACAAATGTGTCGTTTTCAGTAAACTGGATGATTCACTCAGTATTTCCCCGCTGACAAAACCTTTTTCAAACATGTTTCAGGTGATCTACTGTAATTCAGGAAAAGTGCCCGGGAGCATTTCAAGCTTAAGATAGTGGCTCAGTATAAAATAAAGAAATATGTTTTGAAATAAAGATTTATCAGAAAAATCTTATTATTGTAAATTATCGGGATTTTAGCCCGAATTGTGAAATAAAATAATCGGGAAAATTTTTTTTAGCCTTATAACGATCCTGATGTTAAAGAATTCTGCTGCTAAAATCACATAAATAAATATCACGGGATTTCTATCCCGCGGCTCCTGAAACGGGTCAAACCGGGTCGGGGGCCGTGACATAGCTGTACCATTAACTAAGCTAACCTGTAAAGCCACTAAGTTTGAGTGGGGATCTAAACAAGAAGAAGCCTTCAGAATCTTAAAGCAGAAATTAACCAATGCTACAATCTTAGCCTTACCAGAAGGAACAGAAGATTTTGAGATATATTGTGATGCTTCAAAATTAGGATACGGATGTGTGTTGATGCAACGCAAGAAGGTAATTGCGTATGCTTCCAGACAATTGAAAAAGCACGAAGAAAACTATACGACTCATGATTTAGAATTAGGAGCTATAGTTTTTGCCCTTAAGATATGGAGACATTATCTGTATGGAAGTAAGTTTACTGTTTATACAGATCATAAGAGTTTAAGGTATATATTTGGGCAAAAAGAGTTAAACATGAGGCAAAGAAGATGGATGGAAATCCTGAGTGATTACGACTGTGATATTCAATATCACGAAGGAAAGGCAAACGTAGTCGCAGACGCCTTAAGTCGTAAGTATCATGAGAAGCAAAGGCGAGTCCGTGCTCTTAGAATAAATCTACAAGTAGATTTAATGGAACAATTGAAAGAAATTCAGGAAACGGCAATCAAGGACGATGCCGAAGGAATGAAAGGTTACTTAAAAGAATTGGAACAAGGAAATGATGGAATTTAGAAATTCCACAAAAGCAAAATTTGGGTACCAAAACAGGGAAATTTAAGATCAAAGATTTTAGAGGAAGCTCATAAATCTAGGTATACTATACACCCAGGAAACAATAAGATGTACCAAGATTTAAGAAAGAATTTCTGGTGGATAGGAATGAAGAAGGATATAGCCGAATACGTATCTAAGTGTTTAACCTGTTCACAAGTTAAAGCCGAACATCAGAAACCTTCAGGTCTACTACAACAGTTAGAAATGCCTGTATGGAAATGGGAACTCATAACAATGGACTTTGTTACAAAGTTACCCAAAACCAGAAAGGGTAATGATGCCATTTGGGTAATCGTAGACCGATTAACCAAATCCGCTCATTTTCTACCAATAAAGGAAACCTTTAACATGGAAAGATTAGCCAAGTTGTACGTAGATGAAATAGTATCCTTACATGGAGTTCCACTCTCCATTGTATCGGATAGAGATAGTCGTTTCACTTCCCGTTTCTGGACCAGTTTCCAAGAAGCAATGGGAACCCGACTCAATCTAAGTACTGCATATCATCCACAAACAGACGGACAAAGTGAAAGGACGATCCAAACTCTAGAAGACATGCTCCGAGCATGTGTAATTGACTTTGGTGGTAATTGGGATAACCATTTACCATTAATCGAATTCTCCTATAATAATAGTTATCATTCAAGCATCGAAGCCGCTCCATTCGAAGCACTGTATGGACGCAAGTGCAGAACTCCCGTATGTTGGGCGGAAATAGGAGAAAGTCAATTATCAGGTCCAGAAATCGTGCAAGAAACCACTGACAAGATAACACAAATCAAGGAAAGACTAAAGACGGCTCGAGATCGCCAGAAGAGCTATGCAGACAATCGCCGCAAGCCACTCGAATTCCAGATAGGAGACAAAGTACTTTTGAAAGTATCTCCTTGGAAAGGAGTAGTACGATTTGGTAAGAAAGGAAAACTGAGTCCAAGATATGTTGGACCATTCCCAGTGATTCAACGAATCGGACCAGTTGCTTATCGCTTACAACTACCAGAAGAATTAGCTGGAGTACATGATGTATTTCATGTATCCAATCTTAAGAAATGTCTATCAGACGAATCCCTGGTAGTACCTCTTCAAGATGTGGAAGTAAATGAGAAGCTGAAATTCATAGAGAAACCTTTACAAATAGAAGATAAGAAAATCAAGTTTCTCAAACACAAGCGACTAGTACTGGTGAAAGTCAAATGGAATTCAAAGAGAGGACCAGAATATACTTGGGAACTGGAGTCAGAAATGAAGCGAAAATACCCTCATCTATTTCAATGAATCTCGAGGACGAGATTTTTCTTAAGGTGGGGAGGATGTAACAACTCTCATTAAAATTAATAATTAGAATGATAATTAGTCAATAAGGAAACCCTAATTGAGACACCCAAGTAATCCTGCACTAACCCTAAAATTTTCGGAACAATCAGAATCAGGATCAGGGCCTCTAAAACTCAGGGGGGTAAAACCCTAATTGATAATTATCTTGAAATTGCGTTGTACATATTGAAACTGATTTTTTTAGTGAGTCATATAAGCTAGTCCCGTAGCCAGCAAGTCTACGTAAATAGACTGCACCCCTTACGGACCGTAAGGGGAAATGCCATACGGTCCATAAAGGAGTCCCAAAAATTACTATAAATAGCCGACCTTGGGACTTGAAATTAGAAGTTGAAACATCGGCCAAACGCTTTCTGTACGACGAATTATCACAATTATACTACAAATAAACACACACTGCACTCGAATCGCTGCCGCAAAACAGGGTAATTACTCGATCGCTATTACGATTCATTTTCCGAGATCAATATATCCAAAGAATGTTTAAGTGCCGCCCACATTGGGTTATACTTTGTCGTTCGTCGTTAAATCGATGAATGTTTAAGTATTGCACTTTGTCGTTCATTGTGAGAATTTGATTTCGTGAGTTATCGTGACTGCTGTATTGATCACTAACCCGGTTTTGTGTGCATTATTATTGAAATTAGGTTAACAAGGCTAAATCATATTCCGTCCGTGTTAAATCTGCAATGTGAGTCATTCTTCTTTTTATCAATTATTTTACAATACTCCAAATTATTTTCAGAATTATAATTACAGTGATTAAGTTGATGTAATCACCAAATTACAGCCAGTATGTGGGGTATTGTGCACATTACTATTGTTTTTATCACTTTAGGTGGGCGAACCTAAAATTTAGTGATACGTCATTCATTGGGGCAGCCAATGGTGATATGACCACTGTCACAGATCCGGTCGAGTGACAAATACTGTGGGTAGTTGGTTGATATCAGAAACATATGTAAAAGATCTTAATACTGTGAATTATAACAAATGTGTCATTTTTTTTGTAAATAGAATGATTCACTCAGTATTTCCCCGCTGACAAAACATTTTTCAAACATGTTTCAGGTGATCTACTGTAATTCAGGAAAAGTGCCGGAGAGCATTTCAAGCTTACGATAGTGGCTCAGTATAAAATAAAGAAATATGTTTTGAAATAAAGATTTATCAGAAAAATCTTATTATTGTAAATTATCGGGATTTTATCCCGAATTGTGAAATAAAATAATCGGGAAAAGTTTTTAGCTTTAAAACGATCCTGATGTTAAAATTTCGCTGCTAAAATCACATAAATAAATATCACGGGATTTCTGTCCCGCGGCTCCTGAAACGGGTAAAACCGGGTCGGGGGCCGTGACAGTAAGCACCTACCTCTCTTCCCGTGTTTCCTTCATTTCTCAGATGATGTAATGTCGCTGCTGTTGTGGATAGTGTTGATGGTGGTGGTGGCCGACACCACTGCCGACCGGCGTCGGAGTCACTGGCGGCACCAGTAACATCACAACTCGAAGATTTGGAGCTTGGTTCAAGAATGAGTCTCGGTTCGGTTCAACATCCAGCTTGGGTTTCAAATCGGGAGCCGGGTTTTTTTGTTTCAGGTGTACAAGGTCTCAAGGTTGGGTTTCGCGCTTATTATCAGTTTTGAGAGCGGTTCGGGACGACTCGATTGGACCGAGTCAACTCGGTCAATCCTGGTCAACTTAGCGAGTCAACCCGGTTAACTCGGTCAACTCGGCATTTTGACACAAAGACTCGGTAAAAGATTTAAGACGAATGTTATTTTCGTTAACTATTCTTCATTTTATATGCAAAAACGAGCTCGAACCGATTGAATCGACGATTATTAGTTGAAATTACTTTGTGTTACTAATTATTTGTTCATGTAACTAATTACACGTAAATATGGTTGAGTAAATTGTTGAATTTTGATGAAATTACGACAACTTGTGTTGTCGAGGGGCGTCCAAAAGCAGAGGAAACTCTGCCCGTTTTTTGAGAAAATCCGTAAAACTAAAACGAGTTTTATTATAAAACGAACTATCGGAATTCAAGTGGTCTTTTAGTAACAAAAATACAAATATCGACAACACTTTAACGAGACACAAAAACGACGATTCATATATTATCCTAACATCAAACAAACCAATTTCGTTTTATAAAAGGAATATCGCTTAAATATTTATTTCAGATACCATACAACACAGACTCGATTTATAAAAAGAATATGGTTTATACATATATTGCAAATGTCAAACAACATGAATTCGTTTTTGCAAAAATAAATATAGTTTGTATATTTATTTCAAGTATTAAACAGTACGAATACTTTTATGCAAATAAATATAGTTTTATATTTATTTTAAACTTCAAGCGACTCGAATTCGTTTTATGAAAAATAAATATAGCTTTTATATTTATTTCAAATATCGTATCATACGAACATTCCTTTTTACACAACGACTTCTCAAGACGACTAACGGGATTCTACCAAAATATTTATATATTTTATATATATTCTAAATCCCTTGAGGACTAAGGGGCTGTTTGGTAGCCTCTGAATGGTCATTAAGAGACTACCTTTTAATGGAACCATTAAGAATTTTACCAATGAGAAGGTAGAAGAATGTGACATGTGATGATTTACCATTCAGAGGTTACCTCTTAACCATTCAGACTTGAGGTTACCTCTTATTCATTCAGATGTTTTAAACCATTAAGAGGTATCATCTGATTGATCATTAAGAGGCTACCAAACAGCCCCTAAGTCTTTCCAAGACTTACTAGTTTTATCGGCAATAAATGAAACTTAGCAAATATAACTTAGTCATTTTCGTTAAGTTAACAATTTACCGTCGAATCGTTCGGTTAACGATTCGGTAGAGCTCGGTGACACATAGTTTAGTTACCGCTTTTGGTTAGAAACTTATAAGATATTCCGTGTTAGGAATATTGTAGGACGCACGCTAGCAAGTCAAGTCTTGGAAACGACATAACAAAGTCGTATATAGATAGCTTTGCACAGGAATATTCAGGTGAGTTCATAACCCCACCTTTTTACAGTTTTACATTTTTCTAAATGTTTTCGGGGTGGAAAGACATGCACTTTTTACAAAACATACAAGAATTACATATTTCTAAACCATTTTACAAGCAAGTTTTAACTAACACAAATGGTTTACGAAAAGCTTATGTTTTATACCGGTTTTTCAAATAGGCGTATTTTTCGAAATATGCACACACACGAATTCTAAACCCAGTGAGTTCATGCTCCCCCTTTTCTTTAACTGCTTTTGGTTTTATAACTTCGGGGGTGAAATACATGTTATAAATGTTACAATGTTTACAAGTGGTATGATGAGTACAAAAACATTCAAGTGAAACATTCTAGATCATGTCCCGAATAGGGTACCATAAGCACCATTAATCAACGTATACATTCAGACCGCGGAACAAAAGGTTAGATCTAATGGGTTTCAGGCAACCCCACTCTTGGCCTACTTCTACCAATGAGTGCTTCTGTGTCTCAGTCAAAGTCGACAAAAATGCCTAGGTTTGGTGGCTTCCTATGTCGTGACACATGTTAGTGGCCTTGCAAACCACTAGCGATCTCAAACATTCATAAGTACTCAGTTACAGATACATTCTACATGATACATACAAACATTCATAGTACTCAGTTACCGATACGTTTTACAAGTTACATTCAAACATTCATAGTACTCAGTTACATATACGTTTTACAAGTTACATACCATGTTTTCATACAAAGATTCCATATAACTTGACAAGAAAATGATTTTAAATTCGTTTTCTCAACAATACTTCAAAAACCGGCTATTCAAAAAGATTTATTTCAAATCTTTTACAAGCAAACTATGAACTCGCTCAACTTTATGTTGACTTTTTCGCATGTTTCTTTCTCAGGTTACTTTCAGAAATCATGGCACTGTTGGAATAGGAGAACCATGAAGAGTCGAGTACTTGGTGGGCGTTCACATTCTAAAAGTCTTAGCTTTTTGCTTCCGCTGTGCAATGAAGATACCGGTCCAGTCATGCCAGCTCTGATAATTTCGACCCCCAAGCTTCGCCAATGTTTACCATGTCATGCTTTGTAACAGTTGAAGAAGAAGAAACATATGAGCTTGTGTTTCACATTGAAGAACTAATCTGCGTCAAATGTTCTTGTTTTCCACTTTTCCCTTACACTTTGTTTCACTGCTCTTGTAGTTGAACTACATAAGTGTTTGTACTTGAATCACATAAGTGTTATCAACTATCCATGAATATGTTTGTTCCATAATGCATGAGCATTACTTGTTCAATGCAAAGTCAACAACTTGCATCGAGCTGTTAGTCAAATTAAACAAAAAACAGACCAGATCAAAAGTGTGACAGACCGCAAGGAAAAAAACACGATAAAAGATATTTATTTCAATGTTGTTATTGCTTTTACTAAAACATGAATATCTCAAATAAAAAGGATTAAATAAAAGATATGTTATATTCATGACCAGGATGTTATGTTATGTCATGTTGGTGATTGTCATCAAGTTATTTTAGTTTCTTGAGACCAAAGAGATTTCTAATATGATTACGAGTTAATAGGTGCGGAGTGCATGCTCGTTAGATACTATTTTGATTTCTAAGATCAATGAACCACAGGGTTTAGGGTCCAATTCCGTAGGCGGGGTCCAAGGGCCAACTAATAGAAAGAATCTGATTCGTTAGTAGGTACCAAGTGATCAACAATAAGAACTTTTGTTAGACTGTCTCCAATGCGCATGCATTTACTACATGCATCCTAGTCATCACTGCCATATCAGCTTTTTACCCATTCTTCTCATATGCACTCTCTCTCTCCTCTTTTTAACTCAAAACCATCATTCTCACATGCATCATCTCTCTTCCACATCACATCTCTCACATGGGCCCACAATTCTCTTGCATTTGGTTGCACTTCCCCACCTACAAGCCTTCCCCTTCATCACGCACTCCATTGCATCCTTCCCACATGCTGCCTCCACATCAGTAAATGCATCCCTTTCACTTGATGCATTGGAGGCGGTCTTAGTAGTGAGGACCAACCATAAACACTAACTAAATTATTGCAAACATGAGCATCCATTAGCCGCAATCAAGTTACGCTTGATAATCTTTGGTTACCAAAATTAACCGCCAACTGTTTAAACTGTCAACTGACACACTCCTTCAAGCAACATTACAAAAAAGTGGCGGAACTAGCCCAAAAAGTTAGGGGTATCATATTTTTTTTTTTTTTGGATCAGGGGTATCCATACATAACAGAAACGGAGTTGACAGGTATTTTTACACTACAGAAATGGAGTTAAGGGGTATTTTTATACTACGGAGACGGGGTTGAGGGGTAGCCCATGCTACCCCTATTAATACTATAAGTCCGCCACTGCTACAAAACATATTTATCGGTCTATTTTGGGTATACGTTTTCACAATCTATAAAACATATATACTTTGTTTTATTTGAGTATACGTTTTCACAACATAAAATACATACTAGTTCTTGACTTTTTTTTCCAGATTATCCTATTACGATTTTGAAAGCTTCAACATATAGTTTAATTTGTGATTAATCATATGAGTCATACCCCAACTACTACATAGCCTATATACCATATTTCCATTTGAAACATTCAACCAATTGCTACAAACTAATATGAAGAGGGGAAAAAACACAAATCAAGCAATTCTTAGTGTTTCTTAAACTTGATTAGAAGCCAAAAACCGTAGTTGCAACCAATGATATAGGAATCTCAGACCAAACCTTTCGAGAAGGTCCCAACCAATGTTCCAAAAGTTTCAATTTTACAAGTCGTAATCAATCATCATTAACCTCATGTGTACTCCATCACTTGAGCATTAAATTTTCAAGGACATGTACATTTTCAATAACCTGAACGGGTCGGGCCCTAGAGGAAACATCCAATTTTTAAACATGACAGTGATAGAAACCCATAGCACAATGACCCAACCCCATGCCCAAGTCAATATCTCAATAAATGAAATGGGAATCTTTTACAAAAATAAAAGTGGTCCAAGAATATGGACAATATTGTTCCCAATTTTCTCATCAATCAGATTCATATAATTGAAGTAAACGTTATGTGTTTACTCATTTTGATTGGTCTTTTTTTTAATGTTGTAGACACAAAATGTATGTTTTTATTGACTATTTTACAAATACTAAAACCATCATCACTAGTATCTAAATTAGGGCTACTTGTGGTTTTAAACAAGTAAAGTCGAATTTCTTGCAATCATCTTACAGTCTTACTACACAAATCAACAATTTCACTTTCTTTCTTCTTTCTTCTTGGGCACGTTTGTTATTTAATCATTTTTATAGATATGAGAGCTACATAATACTTAGTTCTGTAAAGAAATAGTGGGAGAAAAGAATATATGTGATCATGCGATTAGATAACAATCTTATTTGTTATAGTTAAAGTAATGTAATCGTAAAAATACACATAATAAATGATAAAATTATCCTAAACATAAAAATATATAAATAAAAAAAGATTGTTTATTAGGAGTTTTGCGAGTTCTGTAAATATTTATCGTTCTGAAATGATCCTGGCCCTATATATATATAGGGTAGGGGCTGCTAGAATGAGAACCACCCCGAGTTGTAAGAACCGCGAGAACCACACCATCCGGGTCGCCGTTTACCACGATTTTTTTTTACAACTAGATGTGTAAATTATAAACACATCCGTAAAAAAAAATTTAAACGCCCCCCCCCCCCCCCCGAGAGGGTAGTTTTTTACACCACAAGTTTGGTGTTTTATTTTTTTTTTCTTTTTTCTTTTTTTTTTCACTAAACTTGTGGTGTAAAAAACTACCCCCTCGGGGGGGGGGGGGGGGGGGGCGTTTAAATTTTTTTTTTACGGATGTGTTTATAATTTACACATCTAGTTGTAAAAAAAAATCATGGTAAACGGCGACCCGGATGGTGTGGTTCTCGCGGTTCTTACAACTCGGGGTGGTTCTCATTCTAGCGGCTCCCTATATATAGGGAGGGGCTCATGCGAGAACCACCCTTATTGTGAGAACCTTGAGAACCAATGTGAACACAACCTAAAATAGCTAAAAAAAAACCTAAAAAAACCTAACCCCTACCCCCCCCCCCCCCCCCCCCCCGCCCCAAAAAAAAACCTAACCCCCCCCCCCCAAAAAAAAAAAAAAAAAAAAAACCTAAACCCCCCTCCCCCACCCCCCAAAAACCTAACCCCCCCCCCCCACAAGCTAAAATTCTAAAAACTAAACCCCCAATAAACCTAAAAAAATCAAAAAAAAATCTAAAATTTTTTTTTTAAAATTTTTTAATATTTTTCATGTTAAAATCGCTACTTTTAGAAGTCAAAAAAAATTAAAAAAAAAAAAACTTTTTTTTTGGCTTCGAAAAGTAGCGATTTTTTTATAAAAAATATTAAAAAATTCAAAAAAAAAAAATTGTGTGATTTTTAGCTATTTTTAGGCATTTTTGGTGTGTTCACATTGGTTCTCGCGGTTCTCACAATAAGAGGTGGTTCTCGCATGATCTTCTCCCTACATATATATATATATATATATATATATATATATATATATATATATAGAGTAAGGTTAACATACAAAAAGCCTTATCATACATCACGTAGGAGACAATGGTAACCGTTGGATCAGAGGTATAATCACGCATGGGACCACATAATCACGCATGGGACTATAATCACGCACGTTCTACGATAATAACGCACGTTATATTTTTTGTCATGTATGTTAATGTAGGTTAAGCCTTGAAGTACATTATACTTTCTCTATATATATATAGGTAGAGGATCCTGTACAAAGTCCTACTTTTGTGAGAAGGGTGAGAAATAATGTGGTGGTGACAAGTGTCTTATATCTAAATTAATTCAAAAGGGTGAATTAGTAATTTTCTATTTCTTTCAATTAATTGATTAAAAGATAACTGCCCAAAATAACTGCCACCCTTTATTATAGGAATTCGAATTTAGGAATTAATCTACGAATTTGTGTAGTGTTATATAATTCTGTAGTGCGACAACCATTCAGAATATAGTGTTATATATTTTTTATATAGTGTTATATAGTGTTATTTGGTGTTATATGGTGTTATAATATGGTTTTTGGTGTTATATAATTCTGTAGCGCAACCATCAAAAAACACTATATAACACCATAAATTATTAATTCTGTAGTGCAACTACCATTCAGAACTGTATAGTGTTATATATTTTTTATATAGTGTTACATGGTATTATATAGTGTTCTTTGGTTATATAGTGTTAGATGATGGATGCATAGTGTTATATAGTGTTGTATTTTTCTAGTAGGATGTCTATGATGGATGTATAGTGTTATATATTGTTATATAGTGTTATATGATAGATGTATAGTGTTATATGATGGATGTATATTGTTATATAATGGATGTATAGTGTTATACATTTCTTGCAGCAGTTACATATTTTTGTATTTTTAGAATTGAGGATCGATATAATTTAGCAATTAAATTTGAATAGCTAGTTTTTAGGAGATTAATGGGGGTTTTGGTTGTGTAGGATACAGTTACCATATTTGAAACATTGGAAAAGACACTATTGCCTTTCAATTTTACATAAGGTCCTTCTAATTAAAACACAATTTACATTTTTATATCCTATTGATCTCAAGAGATCAAATATCCAATGGTTTAAAACACTTCTTACCCTTCTCATATTTTAGACACTTTTTACCATATCCATACCCTATATATATATATATATATGGGGAGGATCAAATGAGAAGAAATAATTAAATGAGAAGAATGAGAATAATATCCTAGCCATAGATTAACATGATCAAATGTTATAAATTAGTGTGGCAAAGATGTAAATAAAACAATCTTTTTATGAGTTTTCTTAATTGAAAAGGGTATTATGGTAATGTTAGTGTAAGATTGCATTTATGTTAATTTGGTGGTTACATTATGTTATTAATTTGGTGGTTACAATATAACTAGTGTAAGAACATTTATGTTAATTTGGTGGTTACATTATGTTAATGTTTGTGTAGGATTTTATCATGTTTCTACATAACAAAAAAAAATGTTACTACACACCTCATATATCAAATAGGATAATTCTACACACCCCTAGATGTTCCTACACAAACATATAATGTTCCTAAACACATTTTAAGGCTTATGTTACTACAGAAACAGTTAGAGAAAGTTGAATTATATGTCATTAATGTGTTTTATTATCCTACACACCCCCTGGATGTTCCTACACACCCTCTGGATGTTCATACACAAACATATAATATTCGTACAACCTTTTTAAGGGTTATGTTCCTACACAAAGAGTTAGAGAAAGTTGAATTATATGTTTGTGTAGTAAGTATGTCATATGAAGTAGGGTGGTTAAATAAATTAATAAATTAATTAATTTATATATCTTGTTTTATTTTTAAGTTATAAAGTGAAAACCATAAATGAACTAATTTGAATAGCTAGATTACAGGAAATTATAACATTAATTATAATGTTAAAATTACCTCATTACCCTTATGAATAAAGCATTCTTATTGGTTAACTTTTCTTCTTTTTTTTTCTCAAGATTTTTTTCTTCTCATTTGAACTTCCCAATATATATATATATATATATATATATATATATATATATATATATATATATATATATATATGCAAATCTTGTAATTGTCTACTTAAGTTAGTTATGCACATAGTGTACTAAAAATATAAAACCAATTTAAAGTAGATAATCACGAGAACTTCATTAACGTGTACCCAATGTTTAAATATAGTGAAAGAGTGGTTCAACTATGTATCATAATTAAAACAATAACTAGATTTGATTATACGAATTATGACATATAAATTATAAGTTAATTTTGTTTTAAGTTAGTTATGTTCATAGTTGTCCTGACATATTGGTCCAGTAGTCAAAAGGCATGTCCTACCTAGTGGAGACGTAGCTTCAACTCCCGCTTGTGCCATTTTCAAGGGACATCTGGGTGAAGGGACGAATTAGGACTTTAATCCTGGGTTTGAACCTGACGGGGGGCAAAGGCTTACGGATTCCATCCAGTTCCCACGCATTAAGGGGCACAGTCTCATAGTGGTCAAGGAGTCGACCTTAAACATAGCCCCGAACAGAATGAGTTAATAAGTAAGATTCTTTGGAATTAAAAAAAAGTTATGGACATAGTTTTTTTTTTTATTTATGTTAGGTAATACAGCTTAATTAATTAAAAAGTTACTTTGAAACTTTTTGAATGTTGGTGTTAAACCAAAAGAATAAGAATATTTATTATTCTTATATCCAAAATTATTAATATATGATAATAAGAAAGTTGAATGAACAGTGATAAAAGGGTATAGAATGAATTTCACATTTCACAGTATCATCAAACACGCGTCACCTCATATGCTTCTCACCGTACATTATCCATTCATCTTCACCAAACCTAATTTTACCATTGAAGGGAGAAAAACCAGAAAATCAGAGTGAACCGGAGCCACTTGCGGAAAACGACGGTGGTACCGGGGTTTGCGGCCACCGCAGGCGGTGGTCAACAGTCGCATTGGCTAGGGTTGCGGTTGCCGTTTGAGGCAGAAACCGATGGTGACGACGGCTAGGGTATCACCACAGTGATGAAGATGGCTTCAAGAAGCTCCAGTTGTGACTGGTCTCTGTTTAACTCTGGTAAGAATTCCGATAATCCTCGCTTTAATTGCATGTGTCTTTCACAGTTAGATCGATTTTTGTTGTTTTCGTATAACTTATTTTTTGTGTTGCAGAACTCTAGTGCACATTCTAATTTTGCAACTCTTGATTCTGACGACTATGGCCACTGTTGGAGGTATAAGTGACCCCAAAGGAGTTCACTTCACTGTCGGCGCATTTCCCTGCGCCCCGTTTGGTTCCGATCCGTGCCGCCAGCGATCAAGGTAACTGCAGGTCGTTAATTAACGATTTAACTCAGCTCCGATCACGTCGCGAGTCTCTTGGGTTCTATTATATGCTGATTTGTTTTGTTCCTAAACTTGGTATTTAAGGATTGTAGATGAAAAGACTATTTCTCTTTCCATTCGGATTTGGATTAGCGGAAGATAGGTTAAGGTATAGCCAGTTTTGTCTTTCATCAGTTTCTAAACCATGTTATTTTAAATTAGTTATACATTATGTATATAAGAGTTGATGTTGTTTTTGTGAAATTAGGTTCTTGAAATTGGATCTACAAACTAAAACCTATTACAGTTCTGTGTTTAATGTCTCTGGGTAAATATGTACTTATGTTTTGTGTTGAGTATCGTGAAAGATGCAATGAATTATGATAAAATTCTCAATTGTGAAACGTGTTTAAATGTAATATTGATGAAAAAGATTAATAGCATATAGTCATCAGTTTTTTTTTTTTGTATTTTTATGTTGATGAACAATCTTGTAATTTTTTGGATTATAATACCTTTCTAATGGTAATTGGTACATGCATCAGGTGACCGGACAATCTTGCAAGTATTTAAATATATGAGAAATGTATGTTGAAGGAGCTCAAGATGCCGGCTTAGGGTTACAAAAGATTGATGTTGAGAGCATGAGGTACCATTTCTTTGTAAACATAGTGTTATTTGTGAGTTTTTTTTAATGAGAAGCATGTGCTTTGTTACCATCATTGCAACCATGGTATCCGGCCAGTGAACCTTCATGTTAATAGATCTGCACATCGGTCTCGTCATGATATGCTTCCTCTATGCGTCAAAATCGATTTTCTCAATATGAATTCCAGCGGTCAGGCCAGCTCCTAGGTATGTTAGCCCAAGGATGGTTTGTACTTGTGTGTTTACTGGACGCGTGGCAGGTTTTTAACAGCCCCATGTGGCCTCAAGGATGTATATCAGGTGTTGGGTTATTCATATAAACACAAGATAAAGAAGAGAAAGTGAGAGAATAAAAAATATAAAATTAAGAGAAAGAATCCGGCCGACTGTTTTACAGCAACGACTAACAACGCCTCTGAACGACGACGACGGCTAGGGTTACCGGGATGTCCAGAGGAGGTGAAGGTGTTTCGCAGAGGGGGTTTGGTTCAACATGGCATCGACGACAACGGAGTTTAGGGTTCCGACGACCATTTTGTTAGAACGGAGACAACAGTGCCAGTTTAAGCGACGACCAACCCTCCGACGAAGTTCAGGTAAGCCTGCCTTTGACGTTTTGACCTGTACCAAAATGACTCATCTGAAATTGATTATAATGTTTAAAACACTTTAAAGAAGATAAAAAGTATTAAAAAACTATATGTATTATTATAATTTACAAGTAAATATAATTATATAAAATTTAGTAATATCAAAATTTATATACTGAGGTTCCAAAAAAGGTGTTTGATTAAGAAGCAAAATGTGGATTGTTGGTAAAAATGGGTTCGAGTGCTTTATTTGTGGACTGTAGCATTTTTCGTTACATACGCAGTCTTATATCTCTTTTTTTATTAAATGCCAACTTGGAACAGGTACTATCAGATATTCTTTTCTTGTATGATATGTAAAAGGTCATATTATTTGATATAAAAATATTGTTTTATATATTTGATATAAAAATATTGTTTTATATATTTTATATATGCAACATTGTTTGCTCAAGTGGGTCTTGAAGCTGCTTTAGATCACATGAGCCCAGTGATGATTACTGTTTTCGTTTTTGTAGGTACAAGCTTATCTTTATGGTGGATACTTGGAAGATATTGGTACAATTCAGGCCTTTTATAATGCAAAATTAGGAATTACAAAAAGCCAATGCTTATACTTGCTTCCTTCCAGGATTATCGGTGGAGGGTGTCGGAATAAGGTTAGAAATTCTTATGCTAATTTGTAAATTAACCTCTTCGATTGTTTGGTATTAAGGTGGAAAATCAGTATGAAGGGTGGGTGACTTAGGTAGCGGGTCATAATGGGTTTGATAAAAATGTGTCGGCTCAACCCACCAACGTTTTTATTCATGCTTGAGAGTTATAAGTGTGTTATACGTGATGAAACAAGGAGGTTCTAGCAGGCTTATAAATGAACCTAAGGGGGGCAGAAAAAAGGTTTTAAGTCATTTATGTTTTATCTAGCATAAATCTTTATAGCAAACATTTGTAGATGATTGACTCGAAATGCCGATGTAGGCAGGCGATGGAAGGTATACATGTGAAGGCAATAGCGATACGAAAAAGCTAGGTATCCGGATGCAAGAAATGGAAATGAAGAAAACAACTTTTGTGATCTATGTATAAGCGAAATACTATATGAAAACCTATGTGCTTCTCTTAAATGTAAAACATGTCAACATCCTTTTGTATCAACTTTATTAGTGCAAGTAAAATTTCAAACTGAGAACGATTTGATTTAGTGCGCCGCAACGCGCGCAGGGTCAAAACTAGTTAAAATAAAAACACGAGGGAGATGCCTAGGTCCACCTTTCATCATATAATTTTTTTTTATCAAAATCTTGGCTAATTAATAGGAAAAATGAGAACTCTGAAACTATAATTACTAGTATATGATGAGTTTTTTACCCAGAGAGAAAACAATATACAGTTGTGTTAACAATAGAAACACAAGTAGGCTGGCAGATAGAATTGGAAATTTAGATTTTACGACATCTCAATTAAGGACATTATACATTATACATATGTTGTCTTTGTGTGTACTGAGGGTATCAGTGTAAAAGTTAAACGAGTTACGTAAAATGTGAGAAAAGGGATAGGTGAACTAATGAAAAATTGCAAATCTTATAACAAAAACACGAACACGCTTATACGTTATACCGCAAACATATAAAACAGAAGTTGTTACTTTGTTACACATGTGAAGGTGAGTGAAGCATATGAGTTGAAAAACTGTTAGATATTTTAGTGTAATCGGGATTGACTTGGTGATTAAAGCGAATAATAATACACATCAAGCAAGTTAGGAGGTGCGGGAGTGCACGCTTGTTTGAGTTATTATAATTCGAAGTATACGGGCGGAGCCCGTACCCTACGGGGGTTCCAAGGGGTAGAGACCCATGCTGGGGTCGAAAATTTTATTTTCTGAAAAATACCATAATTTCAAAACATCAAAATTATGGCAGTTTTGTGGCAATTGTATCTTAAAAATTGAGGTAACTACCTAATGGCAGTTAATCATCCCCAACCCCAAATTCGTAGACAGTTTTGATTACACTTCTTCTGGTTCGGACAATTTTCGCATACACATATACCCTGATTCAATTTCTCGAAAATTAGAGTTGTATCCGATTAAATTATTCGGGTTAACCACCGAAATAATTTGATCTGAGAGTGATTACACGCCTCTCTAATCATTCGGTTTTCTGAAGATTCCCCAACAAAGACAACCTAGATAAAGCTTTTAAATTTCCCTATACATTAAAAACAAAACCAAATGAATAGTAACACTACAAGGGGATTACCTATACATTAAAAACAAAACCAAATGAATAGTAACACTACAAAGGGATAAGCCAATGGTACCGGTATTGGTATCAAATTTATCAAAGTGGGTACATTTTCGGTATCGACTTTTTACATTTTCGGTACCGGTTTTTATCCTTAAAAAACAAAACCAAATGAACAGTAACACTACAAAGGGATAAGCCAATGGTACCGGTATCGGTACCAAATTTACCAAAGCGGGTACAACCTATACATTAAAAACAAAACCAAAGGAACAGTAACATTACAAAGGGATAAGCCAATGGTACTGGTATCGGTACCAAATTTTTCTTTGTAGTAATTTGTGAATTAAGTAATTATTGTTTCTCTACAAGAACAAATAGTTTTCACTTGGGGTTTTAACAAGTGAAACTCCTTGTTGAAAAAGATTTATCTTTTATTATAGTATACTAATTAAACATCTTCTATTTCTCACATTTGTAAAGCGTACTATTACATTAATACGTTAAATTTTCAATCTACATACTATTTAAAGAACACGTGAGCACAAGGTTATGTTGTCATACAAAGATACTTTTTTTTTTTGTGAGTACGTAGTTATATTCTTTAGTGTGTTATATTCAAATGATAGATGTTAAAATCATTATATTGTTATAGTTATACGAATTGTGTTACAACACGACGATGGTACATAAACATATTAGGCGAGTATACTAATAAACTTTTACTCAAGTAACTTCGAAGTAGATACATATGTGTATGATACTCACGTACAATATTAAGTTTTGTGTATTTTCATACGTATCTTCGTATCTACATCATTTGCTCAAATATCTTTAAATTGTACGTATCATATACATAGTAAAGGGGTATCAGGTATGTTACATAATATGGTGTTTAAGTATATATCCCTTAAGAGATTTTTTTTTACTATGGTGTTTTGAGTATATATATATATATATATATATATATATATATATATATATATATATATATATATAGGGGACCGCTAGAATGAGAACCACCCCGAGTTGTAAGAACCACGAGAATCGCGACCCGCGGGTGGCCGTTGACCACGAAATTTTTTTTACACCTAGATCCGTATATTTTAAGACCGGGTGTAAATTTTGGGTTCAAACGGCACGCCCGAGGGGGTAGTTTTTTACGCCCAAAGTTTGGTTAAAAAAAAAAAGAAAAATTAAAAAAATTAAAAAAACCCAAACTTTGGGCGTAAAAAACTACCCCCTCGGGCGCGCCGTTTGAACCCAAAATTTACACCCGGTCTTAATATATACGGATCTAGGTGTAAAAAAAATTTCGTGGTCAACGGCCACCCGCGGGTCGCGGTTCTCGTGGTTCTTACAACTCGGGGTGGTTCTCATTCTAGCGGTCCCCTATATATATATATATATATATATATATATATATATATATATATATATATATAGGGGAGGGTTTAAATGAGAACGCTAAATATTGTGAGAACCGTGAGAACAAATGAAAAAATCATGAGAACTTGATCAAAAACAATTCAAATTCAAAATTTGTTTTCTACACTTATCATTATTATTCGAATACAACGTTAGAAATTTAATTTACACGTTTAAATTTACGTGAATTCGTAAATAAATAAAATTTACACATGTGTAAGTTTGCCATTTACACATGTGTAAATCTGTTATATTTACACATGTGTAAAAAATCTAAAAAGAGTGATTTTGAAAGGAGAAATGAATTATTTGATGTTATAAATTCTTGTTTTGATGTTATATCTTAATTACAATGAGGTTTGTATTAAAAAAAAACTGGTTTTGATTGGTTTTTTCATTCGTTCTCACGGTTTTCTCGCAATATTTAACGTTCTCAAGATAACCCTCCCCTATATATATATATATAATATTACTATTGCCATTGAATAGAAACTTATTTAGGCGTTTGAAATTTGTTATTGTGATATGTGGTTTAGATATAGAATTCGCGTACATCCATGTTTGTTAGACGGTACGCAAATTAAGTGATCAGATGCAAATCAAATTTAAGTAACCTGACTAGTACGTGATATAGAAAACGTGTTTCTTAATGTCACACGTAGATATGTGAATATTTTTTTTACATAGCATTCATTTAAGATATGCTGTTTTCATACCCGAGTAAAACCTAAACTTAATTTGATTGTATTACCTTATAAGTCGCGCATATTAACATATCTAACATAGCCCAAAAAATTAAAACACAAACATTTTATTTGGCAAATTGGATTTAAATAATCTCAACTTTTTTAATTTGCCCGATAATAATCCCAACTCAGTTATTCGCCGATAATAATTCGAATTGGTCCACATAGTCTGCATTTAAAATAGCTTAACGGAGTTAAGTTTTTTTCCGAATTACAAACCAATGTTTTAGGGCTTTTGAGTAGAACGAGGATACGAGTTGATTGAGGTAAAATTTATCTCGAAATACTGCCCCAAACGACGAAAACGGTGCTTCAATTCGGGTGCTTAAACTTCCAATTAACAAAAATCAAGCCGTTTGGAGCACCGTTTCAAGATAAGTTTTACATAAATCGACTCGTATCATTGTTCTGATCAAAATCTCTAAAACATCGATTAGTAACTTGGAAAAAAAACTTAATTCCATTAAGCTACTTTTAACAGCGGATTATTATCGGTAAATAACCGTGTTGAGATTATTAGCTAAATTAAGAAAGTTGAGATTATTTAAATCTAATTTGTCATTTTATTTTAGTTAAATTAAAAAAAGCAAATGACCACACGTGGCCCCGTCATGTGAGCCACACATATGTCTTGTCACCCTCGAACATGTCCTGCTTCTCGAAACCTCTTTTGGTAACATGTAAAAACTTTTCTTCTTATTCTTGTTTTCGCCTTTTCTTTATTGAATTCAATTTACTTTATACTCCTTTCCACAAGTTTCAAGCCAAGATCCTTTATGTATTATTTATAAACATGATGTTTGACCAGACCTGTGTAACACCAAGTTTAAACGAAAACATAAAGAACAAATTTAAACCATTTTTTAACTTTTGTTAGCAAAGTTAATGTAGTTTAATGGTATTAAGTTGTTAGTTTTTCTTTTAAAGTGATAAAGGTTCAAGTTTCATTCGGGCATATAGTGTAATTTAGAAGTAGTAGTTGTAGTTGTAGACGTTTGTTAGTTTGCCGTTAAAAAATGTCATCAGCGATTCGTATTTTTTTCAATTTTGTAACTTCTAGATGCATATGCATAAGTTACGCAAAACCATCCAAATGATTTGTTCATATCTTTTTTTTTTTTCAGTTTTGTATCGTTTATGTGTAACATCATATAACCTATAAATGCGTAGATTATATATAAAAACAAACATCAAATTAATTTGTAAAAATAAAAAGTTCATATCTTAAATGAGATCAATAAACACCACATTTACACAACTTCTAAGCTAAACTTTATAATTTGTAAAAATAAAAAGTTAATTTTGTTTTATGTATTCTCAAAGCATATAGTGTTTTGCATAGAATCCCTGGTTTATTACACATAGTGTATACTTGACACAGGGCCGGCTCAAGGGGGAGTGAAATAAAGCAAGAGCTTTAGGCCTCCATTTTCCTAAGGGCTCAAATTCTAAGAAAATATATTATACGTTGGTAATTTTGGCTTTGAGATTGTTAACATTGATGTTTATAATCTATAATTATGCGTATACAAAGATGATATATGAATAATAGGATCCATAGCAATTTTTTTGGTTTACAAAAAGGGCCCAAATTTTACTATCCGCTTTAGGCCTAGAAAAATTTAGAAAATTTTGAGCCGGCCCTGACTTGACAACACTATATCTGAGATATGCTATGGTGGAAAATTATTTTGCATAAGTTGTATAAAGAGACTCCTACATTTAATCTAAGTTAAGAATGGTTTTTACACGTTTTAGCAAAGTTAATGTTTTTTTACACGTCAAAACTATATCTGGGTTTTGGATTTTATATCTATTTATCGTTTGTTTTACATACACTTTTTGTTTAAGATAAAATGACATTACTATTTGTGGCCCTTATGATTTAATTGGTTTTATAATATAATTATAATTATAATAATAAAATAATTATTAAAAAAAGTAAATAAATGTATTAACACACACCTAACAATTCGACTCCCTCTCCTCTGTCAATCACGGTCTACCGCTACCTCTATGTCATTGCAAACCGCAATCACCTACCCCTCTCCTCTGCCAATCACGGTCTACCGCTACCCCTATGTCATTGCAAACCGCGATCACCTACCTATAACCATCGACAACCACCACCAGCTCATCTGCCTATGAAATTAGTTGTCTAGGCGCGTAAGAAATAAAATAATAAATGGAGTTCTCAAGAGCTCTTCGACAACCTAGCTACAACCATCGACTACCATCACCAGCTCAATTGATATTTTTTTTCTAATATGTTTTATATGTTACTAATCTTTACAGAAATATAAAAAATAAAAAAATAAATGGAGTTCTCAAGAGCTCTCTCAACTCAAGCCGATTCTAAACCGATCCATCCCGTGTATGGTTATATTATTTGCCATTCAATACCTAATTTGTATATCATCTTCTATTTTCTAGATGCTCATATAAATTACAAGAACGCTAAAAATATACGTATTAGAAAAATCAATATACAAAATTACTAGGTTAATGCCCGCGTAATACGCGGCTTCAAACAAAACCATATTATTTACTTTGAAATGTAATATTATGTACAAACGCATACATTGGAAGAAACAAACAGAAAATTATTAAATCCCGGAAAAAACTTCCTTGTAGACTACATTTGTTGTTTTACTCGTTACATTCCCATCTTTGTCTAGTATAAGCAACTTCACACCGGCTCTGCTTTTGACTCTTGATAACGCAACATAAAGTTGACCATGTGAAAATACTGGATATTTCAAATACAATCCAACCCTTGTAGAGATTGTCCTTGACTTTTGTTTATAGTCATTGCGAAACATACATTTAAGGGGAATTGTCGTCGTTGAAACTTGATATGAATTCTTTTATCCGACGGTGTCAAACTGATTCGTGGAATAAATGTTCCTGTCCCTATGTTTCCTCCGGATATAATCTCAGCCTCTATAACACGTTTATAAAGTTTAGTAATTCGTAGTCACGTACCGTTGCATAAACCATTTTGTTGATCGATATTACGAAGCAACATTACAGGTACACTGACTTTAAGGACTAATCGATGATTAGGTAGACCAGATATTTTAAGACCATTGAGAACATCGGGAGAATATAGTCTCGCATGTGCTTCGTTCTTTGCTTGATCAGTTTGACAAATACTATCAGAACTCAGATACTCCACTTCATCACCAGGAAACGAAGCAAGCAATCTTTCATTAATTTCTTGAACAACCTCATTTGTTGGTGCCAATATAGCTCTTTCAGCAAAATAATCTTTATCTTTGTACAGTTGAAGAAGTGAAGGGTATACAAAGTCGATCAAATCTGACATAGGGTCCACAGAGCACTTGATTAACAGATCTTCAGGAATAGCTATAACCACCTCACAATCGTCACTGCCACCAATTTTTCCCTCCACCAACTCGAGCAACCAATTCGCAAAAGCTTTAATCTCCTCTATATCAGATGTGTTGGCTCCTACAGTTAACATCATGTTTTTGGTTAACGTAAGGACCTTGCAAGTACTCCAAATATACGATGACGTGATTGAAGCATTAACGATTTCTCGCCTACTGCCATTTTGTAACACCTCGAAATTTTGTGTCCATTGATGTGTTAACACGTGTCATTCGTTTACACGTGGCATCTATAATAAATAAAGGACTAATTTTGACAAACCTTGAAAGTATATAAATTCGAGGGTTATAAATGTCAACAAGGGTAAATATACTGTATAGTATCCCTAAATAATGCTTAAACCTTCAAACGAATAAATTATAGATCGTACAAAAACAAAACGCGGAAGAAAGTGAGAGATTACAAACTACAGGGGTTAACTGTGTCAACATGTTTAATAATACCTCTGAGTGACCCTTTAACGTCCCAAAGACTTTGTAACGGTATTATACACTCACTAAAATAATATATATAAAATCCGCGAAGTTTCGATATGAAACGAGAAAGTTACGACCGAATTCGTAAAAGAAAGGTTAAAAGCGTCAATAATGAAAGTTAAGACTTCCTGAACAATTAATAAATAAACCGGGGACTTAATAATGCGGGTAATTAACATGAGGCCCCTATCGGTAAATAACCGAGGGCCAAACCGCAAAGTTACCCCTTCAAATCCGAAAGGTCAGGCAAATCATTACGAAAGATTTCGTTATTAATGGCCCGTTTCTGTAATCATTATAAAAGATTTGAAAAATTCAGAAAATATAACCTCACGCGACCCGCGTAAGGTTTAAACATAAGTTGAGGCGGGCCGCGAGCCTCCTCTATTACGCGTCTGATTTTCTGATCCCAGGCGACCCGCGTAAGAGTTGCATGGAATGTCCATGCGGGTCGCGTACGACGCCCAGATGCAGAAAGTTGTAGTTTCTTGACTTTTGGAGCTTGTGAACGATCATGCACATAATTATGGGGCATGGGCACCCTATGCTCAACCCATACACTTAGGGGACATCTACCCATCAGCTCTGGACTGATTGTAGTGCTTGTAATGATCATAAGTTGCTTCCTTTGGCTATAAATAGCCACACCTTGTGCATAACAAATCACACAACACAAAACACTTACAACTGATCATTTCAAGAGCTCCCTAGCATTCTCTTCTGTTCTCTAATCAAGAACACACTTCTGTAAGTCGTTCACAATCAATTTGGTCTTGCATTTCCATAGTTATAGCTCATAAACGCAACCGTCGTAACTAACGGTTGACATTGCAATATCTTGCAAATGGTTCAGTCTTATGACGAATCAAAAATGGTTATGAGTTGGTATTTATGTGGGTATTAAACCTCTAAAATGGTTCCCCCTGATCACCACTCTAACTATGTCAATTATCGAGTCAAACGTGCGGTTAAAAAGTCAACAGAAAGCTATTTTAGCGATTTAAGCATAATCTGTAATGTATATGTTATGGAACCTGTTTTGACAATCCTAAAAACATGATGATAAGTATATAAACTTGTTTGCGCTCGTTTGAATCGATCATTTACTATATTGAACCGGTTCGGAGCCGAAAGTCGCATAAGTTTGACTTTTGCTTTGACTTCGGTTCTGACCCGTTTTAGTGAGGTATAAATATACCCTAGGACTCTCTTAGGACCAGGTCACATGTTGGTATAAGCCTCTGTGGTCGGTTCATGAGTTATCCGAGTCTTTAGCGCATTTCCGTCATTCGCCTAAAAGTTGACCGTAACGGCCTTTTGAAATTAAAACGAGTATTTCGGACACGTGAACGGACCAAAACCTTGCTTACTAAATTATAAGCATGTCCCTAAAGTTTCACGTCAATCCGAGGTCTAGAATGAGAGTTATGCTAAAAGGCGCACTTTTAAGAAAGTTTTGTAATTAATGGCGCAATTAGCATAACGCCCATCTAACCCAAGTTTTCGTCACCAAAACTTTTACCCACTGTGGTAAAATAATATTTTGGGAATTTTAAAGATTTTTAATAATTTTTACCTTGCTCATAACCTGCGGTTATGGCTACGGTTCGGTAAATACCGAATATGCCCTTTTTGGCCAAAACGGGAGTTCTACAAGGTCTTTTGACCCGATTCCAGTTGCTACTGGTTTTAAATAATAAATAAAGTATTTTAAGCTTTATAAGCTGTTCGGGAAACTCAGATTTCCTGTAGAACTCGAAAATCCCTTTTAAAGTCTTTAAAATGACCGAAAAGCCCCTACGGGGCATAATATTAACTTAAACTCGTTACGGGCATTACGGAAGGTATCCTACTGATACCAGAATACTTTTAAGGCATATTGACTTAGGAAATAAGCGTACGACTCTTATGGTTAACCGTTTCGCCTATTTGCGCACACGGTACGGCTCATGGAACTAGTTTTCGTGCAATAGCCGATACGGGTCAAATTATACTATTTGAACCCCAAAATCCAGAGTATGAACCATTGACCCATATAAAAAAAAACAAGTCTCTGAACTTGTTGGGTCCAAATCATACTCCATTCTCGGTTTTCGCCTTTTCGTGCGAATTAACCATATCTATATATCGGAATCAACCGGTTTAAGCTACGGCTAATACAAGGACCGTTAGGATTCTAAGAGGTTAATTAAAACCTTCGTTCCAGATTAGGAGCCCCAGTAAAAGCTATCGGTGACTTGATCTAAATTAAGGATTAATACTTGCAAAGGTAAATACTTTTGACTTATTTCCCCTATATGGGCTTGGGTTACGGTATATTAATACCGCTTGATTGAGCATTATATAATTCCATCGCTTAGGTGGTTAATTGATTAAATATGATCGGCTCATTTAAACAGTTTTGTTGCTTATAAGCCTTTGGGGGGTTTAATGACCGTTGTCCCGGATATCCTCGGCATCATTTTACGAAATGGCCACGACCATCGACATCCCGGTGTAGGCGTACACCCGGTATAAAGTGTCGACATTAAAACTAAAAGACGTAGCCGTTGGTTTCTGTACTACGGTTTTACGCAAACGTGGTGTGTCTATAAATCTTTAACCCGGCACGACCCGGACTACTGAACGCATAAAAGAACATGTAAAACGTTCACAAGATCATTATGAATTTTCCCAAGTTATAAAAGAGTTTGTGCCTTGTGCATTCAAATCAATTTTAATAAACATTTTCAAATGTGTCAGTTGAATGTATTTACCAGTGTAAACTGACGTATTTTCCCCAAAAAGATTAAGTGCAGGTACCTAAACGTAATTGGCTGGTATTAGCTCCCTAGCGTCGGGATAAGCCTCGCAAGCTTGATTGCAGTATCTAATGGAACAATACTTTACTTTTATCTTACGATCCACTGTGGATATTCAACTTCTGTAATACATTGATATTATCACCAGAGGTTGAAATATATATATTTATCTTATGCTTCCGCTGTGCATTATATGATTGTGTGGTTTGACTATATTGTTGCCAACATCGTCACGGTAATCCCCCACCGGGCCCACCGGTGAGACACGTGGAAATCGGGGTGTGACAGGTTGGTATCAGAGCCAACATTGAGCGAATTAAACACTATCCTAATGTGTTTAATCTCAGTGACACAATTGCACATACTTGAGTCTAGACAATAACTTAGGACAAGTTCGGATTATTACTCCTTCTTGTCTTTATTTTCGATTTGATTTTTAATAAGTTTTGGAGCAGGAAAATGCCACCTGTTATATTCCGAGGAAGAGGAAGGGGACGAAGAGGCCGAGGAGAAATCGTGACACATCACGACCAAGAAGCTGGACCATCTGGTACAAGACATCCTTCGATGACACGAAGCGAAGAGCCACAACGACGAAGAGATCTTTACGAACCAGCGAGGCATTCCACTTCGCACAGCTCGACGCCATCCTACCGGCACTCCTTTGGGCCAAATTCGGAAAATGATCCCAACAACCCACAACCTTCCTTCATACCTCTACAACGTTCGGTATCGCACCGAAACTACGACGACCCTAGTCCATACTACGTAGCTCAGTTTAATCCGGCTGACTACATACAGGAACCTTCAGGATTTGTTCCGCTTGGTCCTCAAGACCACTTTTCTGAAGATCCCATGGAGGAAGATGAGGATCCAACTGAACCAGCTCGTGGTACGCCCACGCATCCGATAGAAGTATCTGATGGATCTTCATATCATGGTCCACAATATCAAGGCCCAGACAGCTTTATGGCCTTGTTTGACCGACATGAGTGGTACAACACACCATCTCATCAGACATCGCAACCGAGACATCCACAAGATCCCTCTGAGGATTCACGCTTTGAGGCAGTTACGCCACCACCTCCGCCACCGGCACAACCAGTAATACCTGATCCGCCGAGGCGTAGGAGGACCAATGCTCGTATGTCTACACGAGGAGGAGGGGGTAACCACTTCAGCACTCCTCGACATTCTAGTAGTAGCCACTATCCGCCACTACATGAAGAAGGACCTTCAAGTCCTATACAAGAAGCGAACTCCGCACCTACTGCACGAAATTCGCCACCATTTGGGTATGACCAACCCATACCAGCTTACACAGGTCCAACGGCTTACAACCCGTTTGAACCGTCACAAGCACAATACAACTATGGCTATGAACGCGACCCATATGTGGTGTCGGCTAGATATAATGCGCGCTACCCTGACGGAGCACATGGAAACATGGGACCGCCGGATTACTCAGCTCATGGGTATCCAATACCTCCCATACCTCCAGTTCCGCATCAAGCGCCACAACCACGATTCTCTCCTCCTGAACAGGAAGAAATACTCCATCGACTAGATCGTGTGGAGAGAGAGTTCGAAGAAGAGAAGAAAAGCCACCGAGGATTTCTCAAGGGCTTGGCAAACCTACTAAAGGGCAAAAAGAAGAAACGTGACCACTAGCCCTTAATAGTTGTACTACTGTAATTTCTACTTTAAAATAAGTCCCTGCGTGGACAACTTATCGTATTTCAGTCCCTACGTGGACTTATCTTTAGTCCTTGCATGGACACCTATCTTATATTAGTCCCTGCGTGGACTTGTCACTTATTTTAAAACCTCTATGGAGGTATGTATTATTTGAAAGACCCGTTTAGGGCAATATGTAATTGTATTTGAGATTTTGGAATGTATGTTATGAGTTTTGTTTTAATATATATAAAAATAAATCAAAACCATTTCTTTTACATTGATCTGCCTAAATAAAGAATCTTAAGGGGGTGAAACCTAGCTTGGGGTCTTTTAAGATCAGTCAAGATGGTACGACCTAGCTGAAAAGATTCTGATTCCCTGTTAACCTCTGTACGCATGTTAACATTCATGGCAGATGTGATTCGTTAAAATCACGCACGTCATTCTTATACAATAATCCTTTAAAGGATTTCAAACCCAACTAAATGATTTATAAATCGTGGGTTAAATCACCAATGAAGGTGATCAATACTAAAACATCCATTAGTGATGCAGTGCCTACGGGCCAGAACTATTAAAACTTTCATTAGTGATGCAGTGCCTACGGGCCAGAACTATTAAAACATCCATTAGTGATGTAGTGCCTACGGGCCAGTATTATAAAGACATCCATTAGTGATGCATTGCCTACGGGCCAACATATTAAAACATCCATTAGTGATGCAGTGCCTACGGGCCAGAATTATTAAAGACATCCATTAGTGATGCGTTGCCTACGGGCCAATATTATTAAAAACATCCATTAGAGATGTAGTGCCTACGGGCCAACCGTATTAAAAACATCCATTTGAGATGTAGTGCCTACGGGCCGACCATATTAAGACATCCATTAGAGGTGTAGTGCCTATGGGCCATAATAATTGTCTTATAAGACAAAAGGCAGTAGTAGTCTATGACTCTCTGTCAGAAAGAGATAAAAGAACTACGGTTCAACTCTCTATGCCTTTGATTCTCTGGAATCTCGGCTAATATTATAAAACATCATCGTGATTAGGCTTTATGCCGCCAATACTATTTATATAGTTAAAATAGGATATATTCAAATCCTAATATTTAAATGTAATGAGTTAATAAGTTAACCGAATATGGTCTCTGTACCATGGTTGACAAATTGTCATAAAAGACAATCACATAATAATCTCCTAAAGTAAAATTTTGTTATCTTCTGTAACAGATTCAAGTTACAATGGCGGATCCCAATGGAGAGAACAGCCACACAAACGAAGATGACTACGACAATGCGTCAGTACATTTGACAGGCGCACAGCTAAAGGCTCTGATCAACAATGCTGTCCAGGCAGCTATTGATCGTCAAAATACTGAGTCTCAAGGCAGATCTGTGTCAAAACCACCCTCTAAACCAAAGACACACTCCAAACCACCCTCTGAACCCAAGAAAGATGACGACAAGCATTCGTCTACTGAGCACAGCGTTCACCGCGATAGAGAATATACTGATGCGTCCAGTGCTAAGGGTTGCACCTACAAATACTTTGTATCATGTAAGCCCCGTGAATTTACAGGGGAGAAAGGTGCGGTTGATTGTATCACCTGGCTGGACGAGATGGACACGATAGTGGACATCAGCGGGTGCGCTGAGAGGGACGTGGTTAAGTTTGTGTCCCAGTCATTCAAGGGCGAGGCCCTGGCGTGGTGGAGAGCTCTGGTGCAGGCTTCAGGTAAGTCTGCCTTGTACAAAATGTCATGGGGGGAGTTTATTACCCTCATAAAAGAAAACTACTGCCCTCAGCACGAGGTTGAGAAGATTGAGGCAGATTTTGTCTCACTAGTGATGACAAACCTGGATTGTCAAGCATATCTGACGAGTTTTAACACTATGTCACGCCTGGTACCATATCTTGTGACACCAGAACCTAGAAGGATTGCCCGATTCATTGGGGGCTTAGAACCGGCGATTAAGGCCAGTGTAAAGGCCTCTAGGCCAACGACCTTCAGGTCAGTTACTGACCTCTCCTTGTCTCTTACACTTGATGCTGTCCGTCTGAGGGCACAAAGGAGCAAGGAGGCTGAAAAGCGAAAGCGTGAGGATGATACCTCACGAAAGTCCGGTAAAAAGCACCGTGGAAACGGTGAGGGCAAAAGAGGGTCGGAGGCAAAGAAGGAGGGGCAAGCTGATGGAAGACCTCACTGCAAGGTCTGCAAGAAACCTCACTCCGGGAAGTGTAGGTTTGCGTCTGGTTCACAGTCGCAACAAAGGACTCCACCCTGTGGACTATGCAAGTCCAAGGAACATAAGACAGTGGAGTGCAAAAAGATAAAGGATGCAACCTGCTTTAATTGTAATGAAAAGGGGCACATAAAGAGTAATTGCCCGAAGTATGCCAAGAAGGCAGAAGAGACTAAGAAGACAAACGCGAGAGTTTTTCGCTTGGATGCAAAGGAAGCGGTCAAGGACGACAATGTGCTTACAGGTACTTTTCTCGTAAATAATATATTTGCAAGAGTACTGTTCGATTCTGGCGCTGACAAGTCCTTTGTAGACCAGAAATTTTGCCAACTACTAAATATGCCAATCAAAACCCTTGACGTAAAATACGAAGTAGAGTTAGCAGACGGCACGATAGAAACCGTCTCTACTGTTCTAGAAGGATGTGAAATATCCATTAGGAACCATTCTTTTCCTTTATCTCTACTTCCTTTCAAACTTGCGGGTTTTGACATCGTGCTAGGCATGGACTGGTTATCCCATAACCAGGCCCAAATCATTTGTGGCAAGAGACAAATAATCTTAAAGACTCCGAGTGGTGAATCTCTTACCATTCGAGGGGATACGCACTACGGATTGCCAGAAGACGTATCTATGCTGAAAGCTTCAAGGTGTTTGAACAGAGGCTGTGTAATTTACATGGCTCAGGTGATAATAGAAGAACCAAAGCCGAAGATCGAGGATCTTCCTGTCATTTCTGAATACCCCGAAGTTTTTCCTGAAGAACTACCTGGTTTGCCACCAGATAGACAAGTGGAGTTCAGAATTGACATCATTCCTGGAGCAGCTCCGATAGCAAGAGCACCTTACAGATTAGCTCCGACGGAAATGAAAGAACTGAGGACCCAGTTGGATGAACTGCTGGCGAAAGGTTTTATCAGACCTAGTTCATCTCCCTGGGGAGCTCCTGTCCTATTTGTAAAGAAGAAGGACGGATCGATGCGGTTGTGCATCGACTATAGAGAGCTGAATAAAGTTACCATAAAGAATAGATACCCTTTACCAAGGATCGATGATCTATTCGATCAGCTGCAAGGAGCAAGCTACTTCTCAAAGATCGACTTAAGGTCGGGCTATCATCAACTAAGGGTCAGAGATGAAGATGTACATAAGACATCATTTAGGACTCGCTATGGTCATTACGAGTTCCTAGTGATGCCTTTTGGGCTCACAAATGCACCGGCTGCGTTCATGGATCTCATGAATCGCGTTTGCAAGCCGTACTTGGACAAATTCGTCATAGTCTTCATTGACGATATCCTGATCTATTCTAAAAGCCAAGATGACCACGAGAAGCATCTCCGTTGCATTCTCGAATTGCTACAACGTGAGAAACTCTACGCCAAATTCTCGAAATGTGAATTCTGGCTACGAGAAGTTCAGTTTTTAGGACACGTTGTGAGTGAGCGTGGTATCCAAGTGGATCCCGCTAAGGTAGAGGCAGTCATGAACTGGCAAGAGCCAAAGACGCCTACCGAAATACGTAGTTTCCTGGGGTTAGCAGGATACTACCGGAGATTTATTGAAAATTTTTCAAGGATTGCTGCGCCTTTGACTTCCTTGACCAAGAAGAAAGAAAAGTACATTTGGGGCCCAAAGCAGCAAGAGTCCTTCGAAATACTGAAGCAAAAGCTAAGCAACGCACCTGTGTTGACATTACCGGAAGGTACAGATGAATTCGTAGTTTACTGCGATGCATCACACACAGGCATGGGGTGTGTTCTTATGCAAAAGGGCAAGGTGATTGCCTATGCTTCAAGGCAATTAAAGGTGCATGAAAAGAATTACACCACCCATGATTTGGAGTTGGGTGCCGTTGTGTTTGCACTGAATTGTGGAGGCACTACCTTTATGGTATTAAATTTGTGATTTATTCAGATCACAAAAGCCTTCAGCACCTGTTCAACCAGAAAGAGTTGAACATGAGACAACGTCGTTGGATGGAAACCCTGAATGATTATGACTGTGAAATCAGGTACCATCCCGGCAAGGCGAATGTGGTCGCCGATGCATTGAGCAGGAAAGAAAGGGTAAAACCCATTCGAATCAATGCCAAGAGCATTGAGGTTAAAAATAATTTGATGGAAAGGATATTAGCTGCACAGCGAGAGGCTGTGTTGGAAGCTAATTATCCTAATGAAAAGCTGGGAGTAACTGAGGAGCAGTTGACTCTTAGCAAGGATGGAATTCTTAGGCTGAATGGACGTATATGGGTTCCGATTTATGGGGGACTACGAGATGTTGTTCTCCAGGAAGCCCATAGTTCCAAATACTCAGTCCATCCTGGTGCTGATAAAATGTACCAAGACTTAAAGGCAAATTATTGGTGGATAGGCTTGAAAAAGTCTGTAGCCGCCCATGTAGCAAAGTGCTTGACTTGTGCTCAAGTCAAAGCCGAGCACCAAAAGCCGTCTGGCCTGCTACAACAGCCTGAACTTCCCGAGTGGAAGTGGGAATGCGTAACTATGGACTTCATAACCAAGTTACCCAAAACCAGGAAAGGAAACGATACAATATGGGTCATAGTTGATAGGCTGACTAAATCAGCTCATTTTCTACCCATCAAGGAGACGTATAGCTCCGATATGTTAGCCCAACTTTATGTTGATAAGATTGTAGCCTTACACGGCATACCTGTGTCTATTATCTCCGACAGGGATACTAGATACACGTCACACTTCTGGAAGAGTTTCCAGCAATCTTTGGGCACGCGTTTGAACTTTAGTACGGCTTACCATCCACAGACGGACGGTCAAAGTGAGCGTACTATCCAAACGCTAGAAGACATGCTTCGTGCATGTGCGATCGATCTAGGTGGTAACTGGGATAAAAACCTACCCCTGATCGAATTCTCCTACAATAATAGCTACCACACCAGCATAAAGGCTGCGCCTTTTGAGGCATTATATGGTAGGAAATGCAGATCGCCTGTTTGTTGGGCGGAAGTAGGAGAGGTCCAATTATCGGGACCAGAGATTGTTTTCCAAACAACGGACAAGATTGTCCAGATCCGGGAACGTCTCAAGGCTGCCCGCGATAGGCAGAAGAGCTACGCTGATCCAAAGCGTAAGGATTTTCACTTCGAAGTGGGTGAAAAGGTATTACTTAAGGTATCGCCCTGGAAGGGGGTGATGCGTTTCGGCAAGAAGGGCAAGCTGAGTCCGAGATACATAGGGCCTTTCGAGGTCATTGAACGAGTCGGATCAGTTGCCTATAAACTAAACTTGCCTGAAGAGCTCAATGGAATCCACAATGTGTTCCACATCTGCAATCTCAAGAAGTGCTTCGCCGACGAATCGTTGGTGATTCCACACACAGATGTGCATATAGATGAGAGCTTAAAGTTCATAGAAAAACCCTTGTCGATTGAAGATCGACAGGTAAAGAAGCTTCGCAGAAAGCACGTACCGATTGTAAAAGTCAAATGGGATGCTCGTAGAGGTCCTGAATATACGTGGAAAGTCGAAGCTACAATGAAAGAAAAATACCCCTATTTATTTGAGTAAATCTCGGGTCGAGATTTATTTTAAGGGGGTGAGGATGTAACACCTCGAAATTTTGTGTCCATTGATGTGTTAACACGTGTCATTCGTTTACACGTGGCATCTATAATAAATAAAGGACTAATTTTGACAAACCTTGAAAGTATATAAATTCGAGGGTTATAAATGTCAACAAGGGTAAATATACTGTATAGTATCCCTAAATAATGCTTAAACCTTCAAACGAATAAATTATAGATCGTACAAAAACAAAACGCGGAAGAAAGTGAGAGATTACAAACTACAGGGGTTAACTGTGTCAACATGTTTAATAATACCTCTGAGTGACCCTTTAACGTCCCAAAGACTTTGTAACGGTATTATACACTCACTAAAATAATATATATAAAATCCGCGAAGTTTCGATATGAAACGAGAAAGTTACGACCGAATTCGTAAAAGAAAGGTTAAAAGCGTCAATAATGAAAGTTAAGACTTCCTGAACAATTAATAAATAAACCGGGGACTTAATAATGCGGGTAATTAACATGAGGCCCCTATCGGTAAATAACCGAGGGCCAAACCGCAAAGTTACCCCTTCAAATCCGAAAGGTCAGGCAAATCATTACGAAAGATTTCGTTATTAATGGCCCGATTCTGTAATCATTATAAAAGATTTGAAAAATTCAGAAAATATAACCTCACGCGACCCGCGTAAGGTTTAAACATAAGTTGAGGCGGGCCGCGAGCCTCCTCTATTACGCGTCTGATTTTCTGATCCCAGGCGACCCGCGTAAGAGTTGCATGGAATGTCCATGCGGGTCGCGTACGACGCCCAGATGCAGAAAGTTGTAGTTTCTTGACTTTTGGAGCTTGTGAACGATCATGCACATAATTATGGGGCATGGGCACCCTATGCTCAACCCATACACTTAGGGGACATCTACCCATCAGCTCTGGACTGATTGTAGTGCTTGTATTGATCATAAGTTGCTTCCTTTGGCTATAAATAGCCACACCTTGTGCATAACAAATCACACAACACAAAACACTTACAACTGATCATTTCAAGAGCTCCCTAGCATTCTCTTCTGTTCTCTAATCAAGAACACACTTCTGTAAGTCGTTCACAATCAATTTGGTCTTGCATTTCCATAGTTATAGCTCATAAACGCAACCGTCGTAACTAACGGTTGACATTGCAATATCTTGCAAATGGTTCAGTCTTATGACGAATCAAAAATGGTTATGAGTTGGTATTTATGTGGGTATTAAACCTCTAAAATGGTTCCCCCTGATCACCACTCTAACTATGTCAATTATCGAGTCAAACGTGCGGTTAAAAAGTCAACAGAAAGCTATTTTAGCGATTTAAGCATAATCTGTAATGTATATGTTATGGAACCTGTTTTGACAATCCTAAAAACATGATGATAAGTATATAAACTTGTTTGCGCTCGTTTGAATCGATCATTTACTATATTGAACCGGTTCGGAGCCGAAAGTCGCATAAGTTTGACTTTTGCTTTGACTTCGGTTCTGACCCGTTTTAGTGAGGTATAAATATACCCTAGGACTCTCTTAGGACCAGGTCACATGTTGGTATAAGCCTCTGTGGTCGGTTCATGAGTTATCCGAGTCTTTAGCGCATTTCCGTCATTCGCCTAAAAGTTGACCGTAACGGCCTTTTGAAATTAAAACGAGTATTTCGGACACGTGAACGGACCAAAACCTTGCTTACTAAATTATAAGCATGTCCCTAAAGTTTCACGTCAATCCGAGGTCTAGAATGAGAGTTATGCTAAAAGGCGCACTTTTAAGAAAGTTTTGTAATTAATGGCGCAATTAGCATAACGCCCATCTAACCCAAGTTTTCGTCACCAAAACTTTTACCCACTGTGGTAAAATAATATTTTGGGAATTTTAAAGATTTTTAATAATTTTTACCTTGCTCATAACCTGCGGTTATGGCTACGGTTCGGTAAATACCGAATATGCCCTTTTTGGCCAAAACGGGAGTTCTACAAGGTCTTTTGACCCGATTCCAGTTGCTACTGGTTTTAAATAATAAATAAAGTATTTTAAGCTTTATAAGCTGTTCGGGAAACTCAGATTTCCTGTAGAACTCGAAAATCCCTTTTAAAGTCTTTAAAATGACCGAAAAGCCCCTACGGGGCATAATATTAACTTAAACTCGTTACGGGCATTACGGAAGGTATCCTACTGATACCAGAATACTTTTAAGGCATATTGACTTAGGAAATAAGCGTACGACTCTTATGGTTAACCGTTTCGCCTATTTGCGCACACGGTACGGCTCATGGAACTAGTTTTCGTGCAATAGCCGATACGGGTCAAATTATACTATTTGAACCCCAAAATCCAGAGTATGAACCATTGACCCATATAAAAAAAAACAAGTCTCTGAACTTGTTGGGTCCAAATCATACTCCATTCTCGGTTTTCGCCTTTTCGTGCGAATTAACCATATCTATATATCGGAATCAACCGGTTTAAGCTACGGCTAATACAAGGACCGTTAGGATTCTAAGAGGTTAATTAAAACCTTCGTTCCAGATTAGGAGCCCCAGTAAAAGCTATCGGTGACTTGATCTAAATTAAGGATTAATACTTGCAAAGGTAAATACTTTTGACTTATTTCCCCTATATGGGCTTGGGTTACGGTATATTAATACCGCTTGATTGAGCATTATATAATTCCATCGCTTAGGTGGTTAATTGATTAAATATGATCGGCTCATTTAAACAGTTTTGTTGCTTATAAGCCTTTGGGGGGTTTAATGACCGTTGTCCCGGATATCCTCGGCATCATTTTACGAAATGGCCACGACCATCGACATCCCGGTGTAGGCGTACACCCGGTATAAAGTGTCGACATTAAAACTAAAAGACGTAGCCGTTGGTTTCTGTACTACGGTTTTACGCAAACGTGGTGTGTCTATAAATCTTTAACCCGGCACGACCCGGACTACTGAACGCATAAAAGAACATGTAAAACGTTCACAAGATCATTATGAATTTTCCCAAGTTATAAAAGAGTTTGTGCCTTGTGCATTCAAATCAATTTTAATAAACATTTTCAAATGTGTCAGTTGAATGTATTTACCAGTGTAAACTGACGTATTTTCCCCAAAAAGATTAAGTGCAGGTACCTAAACGTAATTGGCTGGTATTAGCTCCCTAGCGTCGGGATAAGCCTCGCAAGCTTGATTGCAGTATCTAATGGAACAATACTTTACTTTTATCTTACGATCCACTGTGGATATTCAACTTCTGTAATACATTGATATTATCACCAGAGGTTGAAATATATATATTTATCTTATGCTTCCGCTGTGCATTATATGATTGTGTGGTTTGACTATATTGTTGCCAACATCGTCACGGTAATCCCCCACCGGGCCCACCGGTGAGACACGTGGAAATCGGGGTGTGACACATTTGGTACAACCGGAAGTATCTGTCTAAAGTCACCACCGAACACCATAACTTTACCACCAAAGGTGTAACACCCCAAAAATATTGAATAAACATAAGATTAAATCTAATAGTAAAGAAATGATGCCTAAATTTAATTAAGATGAAAATAGAGGGGTCAAGGTTGTAACTATCAAAATTTGATAGTTAAAAATAACAATTAAGAAAAAAACCCCACACACAGTACGTGTGTGGGAGTTCTCTGCGATCAAACAAGGCAAAAGGAAGGGGGAAACCCTAGTTCAAAGAATCAAGTGAATCAATCCAAATTCATGAGCCAATCTGATGCATGTTCCCTAAATTGTGATTAGCTAACCCTAATCTCTTAAGTGGTAAGTTCAATTTCTGAAAAATCTTGAATTGTAGGATGAGGGGATAATCCCAATCTCGATTTCTTGAATTAAAATAGGGAAATCTGAGATGTAAATTACCTTCTAGGGCAAGAATTATGTTTGATTTTAGGTTGTATGAAAAATGTAGTGAAAAACCCACTTTGTTAATATTATGTTACTAATAGAAAAATTCATAAGGATTATGATCATGTTTTAGTTGATATGTGAAATTGTTGTGATGCTTGAATGCTAGATAAACTAATTTTAGAATGGAAATTATGTGAAATTAGGGGAAGATGATTTTTGTGTTGTAATGAGTTAGTAGGAACATGCTTAATAGACTTGTACCTTGTACCTTAAATATGACGCCTACCAAGTGTTCGATGAAATGCATAAAAGATGAATGTACATGAGAATAGTAGAAAGTCTTGACAAACTAAGTGAAGGAATGAATGTTCTAATGTAGGCGTAAAAGAAGAAGGTACAAGCACTAAGCAAGCGGAAGGAGTACAAGATCGAGGTATGTTTCGTTTTATACGAACCTTTATTATGTTTCCCATTTATATTAAATTTAATGTAAAAACTATCCTTGTATAACGAACGTGACAATGTAGGAAGTAAGCGACAAATCCCTTGTGGATTTGGGTATGTTAATGAAAGTAATGTTGAGTTATGCCAAACCCAATTTCACGGGTTGAATGTGTATGCTTAACTCTCTACGAGAGTGTTTATGCCAAACCCAATTTCACGGGTTGAATGTGTATGCTTAACTCTCTACGAGAGTGTTTATGCTAAACCCAATTTCACGGGTTGAACGTGTATGCTTAACTCTCTACGAGAGTGTTTATGCTAAACCTAATTACACGGGTCGAATGTGTATGTCAAACTCTCTACGAGAGTGGTTATGCCTAACCCAATTATTGGGTTGTTGTATGCTTAAGAGTAAGAAGGTTTGTAAGGATAAAGCTAAAACGAAAGGTTATGATTTTCTATGGAGATAACTAACTGTTTAAATTGTGAATGTTAATGTAGGTAAAGCACCTCTATAGGCGATTTGGAGATATGGACGAGCACATGTTCAAGCCTTATGATACCAAGCGCTTCCGCAACTTATATGCATGCTTTTGGGTCGTGTTTGTTACTTGTTAAACTTTGTTGAAATGTTTTAGAATTGAAAACTTGTCGTTTTGTCGGGATGGTTTTAGTAAAATGGGTCGTATTGTAAACGTCGTAAGTTATGTCAAAACAGGGGGTATGCCGTTTTACAAACGGGTCATGCCCAAATTTTGTAAAAATTTCTATTAAGTGTCAAAATTGTTTTTCAATGTCCGAAAGATCTTGCTTAGCATGTAATCTAGTATTTTAGGAAAGGCGGTCCTAACAAGTTGGTATCAGAGCCAAGGTTTGAGAGATTCGGCAAGAGTCTTAGTGTCCGAACTCAAACCGATGGCTCGTGTAAATGTGCTCGCTCCAAGATCGCCAAGGAGGTAAAATTTTTAAACGTTTGTTTAATATGATCGTGTATTATGCGCTACGGTTAAAGAATTGAGGTTTATTATGTTAAGAAATGTTAAGATGGGTTAAATGAGAAATACCGGGACCCGGGAAGCTGAAAACAGACCCGGAAAACAGTCGGAACAGCCAAAAAACTAAACTGCAGCGTTTTGTAAAACGGAGGGCCGTCGCCGACGGGTACCCTCCCGTCGCCGACGCCACCCCTTTTCCCGACGCGTTAACCGTCTGCCGACTGGGTAAAATGGCCGACGGCCATTTGCAAGGCCCGTCGCCGACGGGTTGGTGAGCCGTCGCCGACGGCTTGTCTGATCCAGCCCACAATTTTCTTTGAATTTTTATATTTTTATTTAACGGAACTTCCCGGGAGCCGGATTCATAATCTTGTCGGATCAATATGGGGCAGAATAAGCATGTAAGTAAATAGATAGATAATGGTAAAGGTGTAAAACCATCAAACGTTGAACGAAATATATGTGAAGGTATGAGATAAACGGCGAATGTATGGAATAAAATTCGAAAATATAAGAACGAGTATAAGTGACACGGAATGATGAATTATGAAATGCTAAGATCTATGATTCGAAATAAGTGTAACCATGATTTCGTGTAGATGGCTGATGCAAGAAATATCAATGATGATAATGTTGATAACAATGATGCGGCTAGACAAGAAGCATTCGAGAACAGAGTCACGGAAGTAGCGGAAGGGGTTATACAAGCCAATCTACCACGGTTGGCTCAAGAAGTAGAAAGCCGAGTTCTGGGGGTGGTGGATGCTATGATGACCAGTAGGTTTGAAGAATTGAAAGAATTAATCGAGGATCCAAGGGTAGAGGTAAGGAACGAAGGTGCACTTATAAGGATTTTATGGCATGCCATCCGACGACGTATGACGGTAAAATAGATCCTGTCGAATGTCAAAGATAGATCTCGAACATAGAGGCGGTCTTTATACGAAGTCGGTGTGATAAGGAGGATCAAGTGATGTTCGCTACCGGTTTACTAACCCACCAGGCGAAGGATTGGTGGGATGCTCACAGCAAGGAGGTAGGTGAAGACAGACTGCAAGTTATGACTTGGCAGGAGTTTAAGGGGCCCTTCATGAGATATCACTGTCCTCAGTCGGCTATCGACAAGATTCAGGAGGATTTCTTACGCCTCCGGCAGAAAAACGAATCGGTGAATGAAATAGCAAACAATTTTATGGATAAAATGAAGTTCTGTGGAGAATTGGTGACAACCGAGAGAATGAAGATAAATCGGTTCTATGGCGTGTTAAAGGCAGAAATTAGGGAATTCATCACTCCCTCGAAATGTGAAACCCTGGAGGAGCTCATTAACTTAGCGCGGGATAGAGAGATCGAAATTAAAAGGCAAGAGGAGCGAGGTGAAAAGAGACCGAGTGAAAAAGGTGCAAGTTTTAGTCCATCCAAAAAGGGGAAGTTTCAGGATCAAGGAAGAAAGGGTAAGTCGAAAGGTGGGATTACACCATGCAAAACGTGTGGAAAGCTCCATACCGGAGAGTGTTTGCTAGGTAAGAAGGGGTGCTTTAAATGCGGTAAGGAGGGGCATTCGTCCTATCAATGCCCGGACAACCCAAAGACTTGTTTCAACTGTTTCGAAAAAGGGCATATCAAGTCGGAATGTCCAAAGCTTCAACAAGGGTCAACGAAAGAAGATAAGAAGCAAGAGGGTTCTAGGGCAAAGGGGAGAATGTTTCAGATCACATCTGAAGAAGCCAAGTCCCAGCCAAATGTGGTCTCAGGTATTTTTCTAATAAATTCTATACCGGTTTACGTTTTGTTTGACACCGGAGCTACTATGTCGTTTATCTCTAGTGAAATTGTTCAACATCCATCCTTTAAGATTGAACGAATGTCGATGCCCTTAGAAGTAGAGATAGCAGATAGTAAAAGTTACTTGTTGCGCGAAATATGTAAAAATTGCAAATTGACCATTGAGGATGAGGAGTTTGCTATTGATCTTATACCCATGATCTTGGGGGAATTCAAAGTAATAGTGGGTATGGATTGGATGTCTCAAAACCATGCAGAGATAAAATGTGAAACCAAATCTATACTTCTCCAAACTCCAAGTGGAAGACGATTAAATGTACAAGGCGAAAGAAAGATGGAAGCGAAGCTATGTACTCTCGTTCAAGCCACTAAGTACGTGCTCAACGGGAGTAGAGCATACTTAGCTTACGTAGTAAATACTCAACAAAGCTTCCCAAAGCTCGAAGATGTTGAAGTTGTGAACGAATTTCCGGATGTATTCCCGGAAGAATTGCCGGGACTCCTTCCCGAGCGAGAAGTGGAATTCAATATCGAATTGAATCCGGGTGCGAAACCGGTCGCGAAGGCTCCCTATAGATTAGCTCCCACGGAAATGCGGGAATTAATAACACAAATACAAGACCTCCTAGACAAGGGCTTTATACGCCCAAGTGTGTCGCCTTGGGGAGCGCCCGTCTTATTTGCTAAGAAGAAAGACGGGTCGATGCGCATGTGCATCGACTATAGGGAGTTAAATAAGCTAACCATAAAGAACCGCTACCCTTTACCTAGAATTGACGACCTTTTTGATCAGTTACAAGGGGCGAGTTGGTTCTCCAAGATAGATCTGCGATCGGGGTACCATCAGGTTAGAGTACGAGAAGAAGACATTCCAAAGACCGCATTTAGAACCCGTTACGGACATTATGAGTTTTTAGTAATGTCTTTGGGGTTGACTAATGCGCCGGCGGCATTTATGGACCTTATGAACCGTGTATGCCGACCCATGTTGGATAGATCGGTAATTGTATTCATAGATGACATTTTGGTTTATTCACGAAGCAAAGACGAACATGCTGTACATTTGCGTGAAGTACTTGAAACTCTCCGTAAGGAGAAGCTCTACGCAAAATTTTCAAAGTGTGCCTTTTGGCTTAGGGAGGTACAGTTTCTGGGGCACGTGATAAATTCGGAGGGTGTTTTGGTTGATCCTTCAAAGATCGATGCTGTAATGAAGTGGGTTCCTCCGAAAAACCCAACAGAGATAAGAAGTTTTCTGGGTCTTGCTGGATACTACCGAAGGTTCATACAGGATTTTTCCAAGATAGCCTTACCCTTAACAAAATTGACAAGAAAGAAAGAGAAGTTTGTATGGGAAAAAGAACAGGAGGAGGCTTTTCAAATGTTAAAAGAGAAACTGTCAAGTCCCCCGATCTTAACATTACCAGACGGAACCGAAGACCTGGTGGTCTATTCAGACGCATCACACCAGGGATTGGGTTGTATTCTAATGCAGAGAGGGAGAGTTATCGCTTATGCTTCGCGACAATTGAAGCCACATGAGGTGAATTACCCCACACACGACTTGGAACTAGCGGCGGTAGTGTTTGCATTAAAGATTTGGAGGCATTATCTATATGGGGCAAAATGCACCATTTACTCGGACCACAAAAGCCTTAAGTATTTATTTGAACAAAGAGACTTAAATATGAGGCAGCGGAGGTGGTTGGAGCTTATCAAAGATTATGATTGTGATATCCTCTACCACCCGGGAAAGGCAGATGTAGTAGCCGATGCGTTAAGCCGTAAAGAGTATCCATCTCCCTTAAGAGTGAAATCCATGAAGATGATAGTTACGCCACGATTACTCGAAGCGATACGCGAATCCCAAGAAAAGTCACTCGGAGCGGAAGACCTGAAGAGGGAAAGATTAAAAGGTGTAATCGATAATCTAGAAGAGAATTCGACTGGGCTTAAGACGCGGTACGACCGAATTTGGATCCCACGGTTCTGTGAAGTCAAGGCTGCCTTGCTTGACGAGGCACATAAGTCTCGATATTCTGTCCATCCCGGGGCTACAAAAATGTATCGGGACTTGAAAGTCAATTACTGGTGGCCGGGTATGAAGCGTGACATAGTTAAATACGTCGCGAAATGCCTAACATGCTCCCAAGTGAAAGCAGAACATCAAAAGCCGTACGGGAAGTTACAACCTTTGGAGATACCGATATGGAAGTGGGAGGAACTAACGATGGATTTGATAACCAAGCTTCCTAAGACAAAGAAAGGGCACGATACAATATGGGTAATCGTAGACCGACTTACAAAAAGCGTTCACTTTTTACCCATCAAAGAAGCTTACTCTTCCGAGAAGATGGCAGAAATTTATATGAACGAGATCATATCCCGTCATGGGGTGCCCGTGTCGATTGTCTCGGATCGGGACACCAGATTTACTTCTCGTTACTGGCGAAAGTTTCACGAGAGCGTGGGTACGAAATTGCACATAAGTACCGCCTACCACCCTCAGACTGACGGCCAGTCAGAAAGGACCATTCAAACACTTGTCGATATGTTGAGGGCGTGTGCCTTAGACTTTGGGGGAAGTTGGGACGACCAATTGCCACTGGTCGAATTTTCTTATAATAACAGTTACCATAGTGGTATTCAAATGGCACCTTACGAGCTACTATACGGGAGGAAATGTAGGACTCCCGTATGTTGGGGTGAAGTAGGACAAAGAGAACTTGCACCAAGTGATTTAATAGCAATAACGAATGAAAAGATCGAAATGGTTAGAACAAGGTTGAAAGCAGCTCAAGATCGGCAAAAAGCTTATGCAGACAAGAGAAAGCGTCCTATCGAATTCCAAGTCGGAGATTTTGTCTTGCTAAAAGTGTCCCCATGGAAGGGTATTATCCGTTTTCGCAAACGGGGAAAGCTAGGTCCTCGTTACATTGGGCCGTTTAAAATTTTGGCTCGGGTTGGAAGGGTTGCGTATCGACTAGAATTACCGCCTGCTCTAGACGGGATTCACAGTACCTTCCACGTGTCTCAATTGAGGAAATGTCTCGCGGATGACACAGCATTAGTACCTCTCGAGGACATTGAGTTAGACGAGAGGTTAAACTATGTAGAGAGACCCATAGCCATTAGAGATTTCAAGGTGAAGAATCTCCGTAACAAGGCTGTTAAACAGGTGCTGGTACAATGGCGGCACCGGAAGGGTTCGGATCTTACGTGGGAAGCCGAAGATGAAATGAGGAGACACTATCCTTTTCTTTTCGGTATGTCAAAAATTTAAATTATGTTCAGGTTTCGGGGACGAAACCTCTTTTAAGGGGGGTAGACTTGTAACACCCCAAAAATATTGAATAAACATAAGATTAAATCTAATAGTAAAGAAATGATGCCTAAATTTAATTAAGATGAAAATAGAGGGGTCAAGGTTGTAACTATCAAAATTTGATAGTTAAAAATAACAATTAAGAAAAAAACCCCACACACAGTACGTGTGTGGGAGTTCTCTGCGATCAAACAAGGCAAAAGGAAGGGGGAAACCCTAGTTCAAAGAATCAAGTGAATCAATCCAAATTCATGAGCCAATCTGATGCATGTTCCCTAAATTGTGATTAGCTAACCCTAATCTCTTAAGTGGTAAGTTCAATTTCTGAAAAATCTTGAATTGTAGGATGAGGGGATAATCCCAATCTCGATTTCTTGAATTAAAATAGGGAAATCTGAGATGTAAATTACCTTCTAGGGCAAGAATTATGTTTGATTTTAGGTTGTATGAAAAATGTAGTGAAAAACCCACTTTGTTAAGATTATGTTACTAATAGAAAAATTCATAAGGATTATGATCATGTTTTAGTTGATATGTGAAATTGTTGTGATGCTTGAATGCTAGATAAACTAATTTTAGAATGGAAATTATGTGAAATTAGGGGAAGATGATTTTTGTGTTGTAATGAGTTAGTAGGAACATGCTTAATAGACTTGTACCTTGTACCTTAAATATGACGCCTACCAAGTGTTCGATGAAATGCATAAAAGATGAATGTACATGAGAATAGTAGAAAGTATTGACAAACTAAGTGAAGGAATGAATGTTCTAATGTAGGCGTAAAAGAAGAAGGTACAAGCACTAAGCAAGCGGAAGGAGTACAAGATCGAGGTATGTTTCGTTTTATACGAACCTTTATTATGTTTCCCATTTATATTAAATTTAATGTAAAAACTATCCTTGTATAACGAACGTGACAATGTAGGAAGTAAGCGACAAATCCCTTGTGGATTTGGGTATGTTAATGAAAGTAATGTTGAGTTATGCCAAACCCAATTTCACGGGTTGAATGTGTATGCTTAACTCTCTACGAGAGTGTTTATGCCAAACCCAATTTCACGGGTTGAATGTGTATGCTTAACTCTCTACGAGAGTGTTTATGCTAAACCCAATTTCACGGGTTGAACGTGTATGCTTAACTCTCTACGAGAGTGTTTATGCTAAACCCAATTACACGGGTCGAATGTGTATGTCAAACTCTCTACGAGAGTGGTTATGCCTAACCCAATTATTGGGTTGTTGTATGCTTAAGAGTAAGAAGGTTTGTAAGGATAAAGCTAAAATGAAAGGTTATGATTTTCTATGGAGATAACTAACTGTTTAAATTGTGAATGTTAATGTAGGTAAAGCACCTCTATAGGCGATTTGGAGATATGGACGAGCACATGTTCAAGCCTTATGATACCAAGCGCTTCCGCAACTTATATGCATGCTTTTGGGTCGTGTTTGTTACTTGTTAAACTTTGTTGAAATGTTTTAGAATTGAAAACTTGTCGTTTTGTCGGGATGGTTTTTGTAAAATGGGTCGTATTGTAAACGTCGTAAGTTATGTCAAAACAGGGGGTATGCCGTTTTACAAACGGGTCATGCCCAAATTTTGTAAAAATTTCTATTAAGTGTCAAAATTGTTTTTCAATGTCCGAAAGATCTTGCTTAGCATGTAATCTAGTATTTTAGGAAAGGCGGTCCTAACAAAAGGTCATCTCACATTTGAAAATATCTTTCATTGTTCGGTCAAGTGCTTCAAACGCATGTTTATGATTCATCGGTGTTTCATCCCAAATTATCAATTTCGTTTTCCTTAATAAATCAGCAACGTCATCATCCGGTTTAATAAAACACATCGAGCTTTCTGTTAAATTTAAAGGTATATGAAACCTTGAATGTGCAGTACGTCCACCAGGTAACAAAAGAGATGCGATTCCACTTGATGCAACATTTAATACAATATCTCCTTTACATCTGATGGATGCAGATAATGTCTTCCACAGAAACGTCTTACCAGTCCCTCCGTAGCCATAGACGAAGAACATACCACCCGCATTACTATTAACTGCTTGAATTATCTCATCAGAGACTAAGAGCTGCTCATCAGTTAGGCTGCTTAAATTATTATTAAATTCAATGGCAGTAGCGCTTACATCGTACCCAAGCTCGTCAGCAATTAAACGGTTGTCTGCTGAATATATTGATTCACTGTCGGGTTGAGGCATAGACGGAAACCGACTTAGACTTGAGTTGTTACATAATAAGTAACGCTCAATTTCAAGCAATGTTAGGTTCCTTATTTGTTCTTCTGGAAGAGACAAACCGATTAAAATTATATAATTAAATTATTAAAATTCGTATAAATAAAAATGAAATTAATAAACACTATTATATAAGACATAACTGTGAAAATATTAAATAACAATTTGGGTACCTTCGATCCTCAAAAGTTTTTGACGATTGTATAAAATACCATCCTCAAGGTACTCCCATGTGTTTTCCCAAACATGTGATGGAAAAATTGGTGAAAATAGCATTTTTCACAAATATAGGAAAATGATTTTTTTCTATTTTGGACTAGTAATGAATATAAGAAGCAGAGGTTTCTTTATATATTTAATTGTGGGTTTGTGTTCTATGTTGGAAGAGCTTCGCAACGAACTAAATCACGTCCAAAACGGAGCTAAGATGAATGAGATTTCGATGCTCAAAGTTGGGTGTTTGAAACATTGAATGCTGAAACAAAAGGGAAAGTTGCACCTTGTCCCACATAGGAGGAGAGATGAAACTTAAATGGGTATTTAAGTGGGAACTCTCCATCCTTATTGTTTCATGGAAGCACACACTAAGGGTACTCGCGAAGGGTGCGGAGCACCCTCACTCGCGCTCGCGCGCGTGGCGTGGGCGATAAGGCGCAATATGGCGCATTGATGGCGCACATTGCACTTCGCATCACCGCTTGAGAGCCGCCTTTGTATTTTTTACCACGTTCGCATGGTGGATCAAAGGGGCTGCAAGGACCAAGTGGTTGATGTGGTGCGCGGGTTCGAGGCGCATGACCCAGATGGGTCTGCGAGCATAGGCGCATGATGTGGCAGTCCACGCGCGTACAAATAGCATGAAGGCGCACGGTAGCGCGCATGGTGCATGGGTCCTGAAGTGACGTGCGCAGCGCACCAGAGTGAGCCAATACGGTGCGACTGTGTGGCGTGCTCGTATAGGCTCACAGGTGACGTGGCGCACGCGCGCATGGACCTGAGTCAGTGTGGCGCACGCGCGCAGAAGCTTCCAGTATTGAATGACAGTGCAGTTACAGTTCAGCTTTGAAACCGCCGAGTCAAACGGTTTTGACTGAGAATTAAATAATGAATTAAATTGCATTGAAGACGTTTAATGCAATTTATTCCTCTTATTTAATTTGTTTTTGGTTGTTTCGAATCAGAGGCTGTATAAATACAGCCTCTTAGTCACTGCAGAAGATACTACGAACACAACAACATATGCAAACAGTTCTCTACAGCTTACTGATCTTCATCCTGCTCTCTTCAAGGTACCCTTCGGGTTGTAGGCAAGCTCCGGCAGTACTACTACTACGGCTGTTGTACTCTGGGAAACAAAACGAGTACTCCTGGGAGACTCGGAATTTGTTTTAAAAGAAGCGTGTTGAACACGTGCCTCAGTCATAGTTTTTCTTCTTCTACACCAATTCTTGTATTTTATTTATTTAAGCTGTAATAGTATTTCAATTTTCAGATTTCTTTATTTCTTTGTATTGTAATCAGTAAATAAAATTTGTTTTATTTTATTTAAATTACGCGAACGGCTCCCACAATCTTAAAACAAATTTTAAAACACCATTCGTCTAATCAAAACCATTATGTTTGGTGATTCAAACCAGTTTTGTTTCACTCAGTTTGTGTTTTAAAAACAATTTTTTTTTTGTTTTCATCTTCAAAGGAGCGACTTTGGTTGAAAACTATTTTGGCTACATTCAGATACTGTCCTAAAAATTGCTAAAAACTTTCTGTCTTGGTTTTCAAAGTTAGACTTAGAAACCAAACAGATAGTTCTAATAATTAAAAATTTTCTGTTTTTGGTCTTCAAAGTTGCACTTAGAATCCGAAACAGTAAATTTGTGGTAAAATTAAAATTTAAGTGTTTATTTCTGTTTTTGAGTAAAACAGAATTTTTGGACGAAAACTTTAAATTTTAATTTTTCAGAATGTCGACCGAAAATGTCAACGTTAACAACAATACAAATGTTGTGACGGGAACCCCTTTGAATGCCACCACTGTGGGAGCGTCCACAGTAGCTAATCACGCTGAACGACCCGAGAAGTTCTCGGGTCTACACTTCAAGAGGTGGCAGCAGAAGATGTTCTTCTACCTGACCACCATGAACCTTGTGAGGTTCTTAACTGAAACCGCTCCCCAGCCTGTGGAAGGGGAGACCGACGCACAAAGACAGTGCGCGGTAGATGCGTGGAAGCATTCGGATTTCATATGTCGAGGCTATGTGTTAAACGGGCTTTCGGATGCATTGTATAATGTGTACTACAATGTAAAGACTTCCAAAGATTTATGGGATGCCTTGGACAAGAAGTACAAAACGGAGGATGCTGGCACAAAGAAATTTGTGGTAGTCTGTTTTTTGGAATTCAAAATGGTAAACTCTAAAACAGTTATGAATCAAGTCCAAGAATTGCAAATTATACTACATGACATCTTTAAGGAAGGCATGACACTTAGCGAGACATTCCAAGTGGCAGCAATAATTGAAAAGTTACCTCCTGGTTGGGTGGATTTTAAGAATTATCTTAAACACAAACGAAAGGAGATAACTATAGAGGATCTTATTGTTCGTCTTCGGATTGAAGAGGACAATAGAATTGCCTAAAAAGGCAGCCATGCGCAAACTTCTGCTAGCGCAAATTTGGTTGAGCATGGGCAATCCTCTAAGGCCAATAAGGGCAAGGGGAAAAAGGACAAAGAGAAAGCAAAGGCTAGCAAACTTGGACCGAAGAAAGGGGTTGTGAAAAAGAAACCTCAAACGTTCCAAGGGACTTGTTACAACTGTGATGAGCCGGGGCATCGGGCTAACCAATGCAGGAAACCAAAGCGTGAGCCGCACACATGGTGGATGAAGACGGAATGCCTTTGGTGGCAATGATTTCCGACAAAACCGCAGTGATGGATGAGGTCAATGCTGTGACCAACACTCCAAAAGGATGGTGGGTTGATACGTGCGCGACCCGTCGTGTGTGCCCAGACAAGAGCCTCTTTACCACTTTCAAGGAACTTGCGGGAGATGAGAAGTTGTACATGGGAAATGCAGCCACCACCAACATCAAGGGTGAAGGAACGGTGATTTTGAAGTGGACTTCGGGGAAGGATCTCACTCTAAGCAACATGTTGTATGTCCTAGACTTGCGCAAGAGCCTAGTCTCGGGATGCTTGCTTAATAAGTTTGGATTTCGTTTAGTATTTAAGAGCGATCAATTTGTACTTACTAAACGAGGAATGTATGTTGGTAAGGGCTATGCCCAAATGGTATGTTCAAATTAAATGTAATGGCAGTAAAAAAGAACATGAATAAAATTGCTACTACTTCTACTTATATGCTTGAGTTTTCTGATTCGAATAAATGGCATGGTAGATTAGGTCATGTAAATTTTAATTCAATACGTCGTTTAATCAAATTGTATACCAACATTCCATATTGATTCACATTATAAATGCAAAACATGTGTAGAATCCAAACTTATAAGATCATCATCGAAATCGGTTGAACGAATAACCGAACCCCTTGATTTAATTCACACCGATATTTGTGATTTAAAAGCGGTACCCACAAGAGGTGGAAATAAGTACTTCATCACGTTTATTGATGATAGTACTAAATATTGCTATGTATATTTACTAAAAAGTAAAGATGAAGTAATAAGTAAATTTATCTTGTATAAAAATAAAGTTGAGAATCAACTTCAAAAGAAAATAAAAGCTTTGCGAAGCTATCGAGGAGGCGAATATGTTGCACCTTTTATCGATTTATGCGCAAAAAGTGGCATTGTACATGAGTGTAAACCTCCATATTCTCCACAATCAAATGGCGTGGCTGAACGAAAGAACCATACATTGAAAGAAATGATGAACGCCATGTTGATAAGTTTTGGGGTGAGCCAGGAAATGTGGGGGGAAGCCATTCTCTCGGCTAATTATCTTTTGAACAAGATACCACTTAAAAAAAGGCACGAAACTCCATATGAGTTATGGAAAAGGAAGAAACCTTCATACAAATACTTGAAAGTGTGGGGGTGCCTAGCAAAGGCGATTGTACCACCTCCTAAGGCTCTTAGGATAGGACCCAAAACTGTTGATTGCATATTCATTGGGTATGCGCATCAAAGTAGTGCACATCGCTTTCTTGTACATGAGTCCAAGAATCCAGATGTACACGTAAACACTATCATGGAGGTGAATCCTAACGTTGTGTCATACTTTGAAAATGTGTTTCCTTTGAGAAGACAAACACAAGCAACTAATTTTGAAGTAGGTGAAAGCTCATCTACACCAGTTGATGAGGTAGTTCATGATAAGACACATGAACGACCTGAGGTTGAAGAAGGTGATCATAGGCGAAGCAAAAGGCCAGGGGTTGAAAAATCCTTCGGTCCAGTCTTCGTTAGCTATATGGTTAAGGGTGAGCCCAATACATATCGCCAAGCGGTTTCCTCTTCAGAAGGACCTCAGTGGAAAGAAGCAATAAAGAACAAAATTGATTCGATATTGCAAAATCATACTTGGGAGTTAGTAGATCTTCCACCTGGTTGCAAACCACTTGGATATCGTTGGATATTCAAAAGAAATATGAAAACTGATGGAAGTATTGATAAATACAAGGCTAGGTTGGTGATTAAAGGATTTAGACAAAAGGAAGGTCTAGATTACTTTGATACCTACTCGCCTGTGACGCGCATAACCTCAATTAGATTGGTTCTTGCTATAGCGGCTTTAAGAAATTTGGAAGTTCACCAAATGGATGTTAAAACCGCTTTTCTAAATGGCGATTTAGAAGAAGAGATTTACATGGAACAACGTGAAGGTTTCTCCGCCCCAGGTCAAGAGGGTAAAGTATGTAAACTCGTCAAGTCTTTGTATGGCTTGAAGCAAGCCCCAGAACAATGGCACCAAAAGTTTGATCATGTCATGATTGACAATGGTTTCAAAATAAATGAGTGCGACAAATGTGTTTATTTTAAAGACACAAATGAAGGTTATGTGATCTTACGCCTTTATGTAGACTATATGCTTATCATTGGGAGTAATGATAAAATTATCAAAGCTACTAAAAGCATGTTGAAAGCGAGATTTGACATGAAAGACATGGGTTTAGCAAATGTGATTCTTAGAGTAAAGATCATAAGAACCCAAGATGGTCTTGTGTTAAGTCAATCTCACTATGTGGATAAAATTCTTGAAAAATTCAACTCGGGAGATACGAGTGTAGATCGAACTCCAGTTGATACCTCCCAACATCTCAAGAAAAATAAAGGAGATGGAGTCGCTCAATTAGAGTACTCAAGAATTATTGACAGTCTAATGTATCTAATGACATGTACTAGACCCGACTTGGCTTACGCGGTGAGTAGGCTAAGTAGATACACCGGCAATTCGTGCGCGGATCATTGGAAAGCTATCACGAGGGTGCTTAGATACATAAGATACACAAGAGATTATGGACTGCATTATACCCGACAACCAGCAGTGATCAAAGGATACACTGATGCTAACTGGATATCGGATAATAAAGATTCCAAATCAACAAGTGGTTACGTGTTTACACTTGGAGGACCTGCTATTGCTTGGAAGTCTTCTAAGCAAACGGTCATAGCAAGATCCACAATGGAATCCGAATTTATCGCCTTACATAAGTCAGGCGAGGAGGCGGAATGGCTACGTCAATTCATGGAATATATTCCAAGATGGCCAAAGCCTTTGCCAGCCATGTGTGTACATTGTGATAGCCAATCAGCGATTGGTAGAGCTCAAAGCTTGATGTACAATGGCAGATCAAGGCATATTCAACGTAGACATAACACGGTACGGCAACTACTCTCAACGGGTGTTATCACAATTGATTATGTGAGATCAAAGGATAACATTGCGAACCCGTTTACAAAAGGCTTAAGCAGAGAGTTAGTTGAAACGTCGTCAAGAGGAATGGGACTAAAGCCCGTGATAAATGGAAATATGAGGGAAACCTAACTTAGTTGACTGGAGATCCCAAGATCTAAGTTCAACTGGACAACTTAATCATATTACCAAAACGGAGTCACTGTGGGGGAGTACCCCAAACAAAATAAAAGGGAGTTATATACTTCCTAGTCCATTCCAATCAGTGACATTGAAGTGAGGCTAAGCATATTAAGGTTAACGATTTCGGGAAATCAAATAACCATGATGCTTTTAATGATTCATGGGAATCACCTATATGAGAGAGAAGTAGGGTCGCTTCGAATGGCTTTGTGGGGTGCGCAATCCTAGAGCTCTAGCAGAACCAGGCTAGTGTTCCAGGACCATAATAGGAGACGACAATGAGGGGTTGGCCAGACCAGGGAGAGTATTGTGTAAAGTGTATTGTCGTTTACACAAATGGGGGTATGTTCAAGGACATCGCGTCTATCAACCGCTAGTAAGCTAAGTATGCTTCACAAAAGAAGGTTCAAAGTTAACAACCTGCCTATCTTGCAATACTCAACTGTCGAAGTTTATCATTGAAAAGTGTAAGGAAAGATCGATTTCCATACATGTGGGGGATTGTTGGAAATTTGATGAAAATAGCGTTTTTCATGTGGGGGATTGTTGGAAAAATTGGTGAAAATAGCATTTTTCACAAATAGAGGTTTCTTTATATATTTAATTGTGGGTTTGTGTTCTATGTTGGAAGAGTTTCGCAACGAACTAAACCACGTCCAAAACGGAGCTAAGATGAATGAGGTTTCGATGCTCAAAGTTGAGTGTTTGAAACATTGAATGCTGAAACAAAAGGGAAGGTTGCACCTTGTCCCACATAGGAGAAGAGATGAAACTTAAATGGGTATTTAAGTGGGAACTCTCCATCCTTATTGTTTCATGGAAGCACACACTAAGGGTACTCGCGAAGGGTGCGGAGCACCCTAACTCGCACACGCGCGTGCGCGTGGCGTGGGCGATGAGGCGCAATGTGGCGCTTTCATGGCGCACTTTGCACTTCACATCGCCGCGAGCCGCTTAAAAGCCGCCTTTGTATTTTTGACCACGTGCGCATGGTGAATCACAGGGGCTGCAAGGACCAAGTGGTTGATGTGGTGCGCGGGTTCGAGGCGCATGACCAAGATGGGTCTGCGCGCATAGGCGCGTGACGTGGCAGTCCGCGCGCGTACACGTGGCATGAAGGCACGCGGTAGCGCGCATGGTGCATGGGTCCTGAAGTGACGGGCGCGGCGCACCAGAGTGAGCCAATACGGCGCGACTGTGTAGCGTGCTCGTATAGGCTCACAGGTGACGTGGCGCACGCGCGCCTGGACCTAAGTCAGTGTGGCGTACGCGTGCATCGCAGTGAGCCAAAATGGTGCACACGCGCATGAGCGTGCAGACCCGCGCGCGCGCGCACTGGTGTCTCTTGCGCGCGCACGCAGAAGCTTACAACATTAAATGACAGTGCAGTTACAGTTCAGCTTTGAAACCGCCGAGTCAAACGGTTTTGACTGAGAATTAAATGATGATCACTGAAGACGTTTAATGCAATTTATTCCTCTCATTTAATTTGTTTTTGGCTGTTTCGAATCAGAGGTTGTATAAATACAGCCTCTTAGTCACTGCAGATGATACTACGAACACAACAGCATATGCAAACAGTTCTCTATAGCTTACCAATCTTCATCCTGCTCTCTTCAAGATAGCCTTCGGGTTGTAGGCAAGCTCCGGCAGTACTACTGCTCCGGCTGTTGTACCCTGGGAAACAAAACGAGTACTCCTGTGAGACTCGGAATTTGTTTTAAGGGAATCGTGTTGAACACGTGCCTCAGTCATAGTTTTTCTTCTTCTACACCAATTCTTGTATTTTATTTATTTTAGTTGTAATAGTATTTCAATTTTCAGTTTTCCTTATTTCTTTGTATTGTAATAAGTAAATAAAATTTGTTTTATTTTATTTAAATTACGCGAACGGCTCCTACAACATGTTCAGGCCTTGATAATGTATTAGACGCCAACATTGTAGCAAAGAGATTACGAAGAACGCTAAAAATATACGTATTAGAGAAATCAATATATAAAATTATGTTACACAAGTAACAAGAAGTAAGGTGCGTTTATTGCTCTTATTCCTAAGACTAAGGACCCGTTGGGGTTGGGAGATTATCGGCCGATTAGTCTCGTCGGAGTTGTTAACAAAGTGGTTTCTAAAATCCTTGCTAATAGGTTGAAACCGGTTCTTAATGAGGTGATTGCCAACTCTCAATCGGCGTTTCTCAGGGGTAGATTTATTTTAGATGGGCCTTTAATCATCAATGAGTTACTTTCATGGTCTAGAAAGAACAAAAAACAGGTATTTTTCCTTAAAGTGGATTTTGAGAAAGCATATGATAACGTGAATTGGGGATTTGTCATCGATATTCTACAACAAATGGGCTTTGGGGAAAAGTGGTGCGACTGGATTTCGGGTATTCTTGCTTCTGCTAGAGCTTCCGTTCTGGTTAACGGGTCGCCTACATTCGAGTTTGGGTGTAGTAAAGGAATGAGACAGGGGGATCCTATCTCGCCGTTTCTTTTTGTGGTGGTGATGGAGGCGCTATCTTGTTTATTTAATAAAGCTTGCGAAGTTGGCGTTGTCCATGGTGTTAACATTCCTGGTAACGATTTAAGTGTCTCTCACTTATTTTTTGCGGATGATGCTATGATTATGGGGGAATGGAACAAGGAAAATATTGCCAATGTCGTTAGGATCCTGAGATGCTTTTATGCTTGTTCGGGCCTCAAAATTAACCTCAGCAAATCGAGTATTTTTGGCACCGGTGTTAGTAACGGGGAGGTCGAGGAGATTGCTAATTGGATTGGTTGCAAGGCGGGTTCAGTTCCTTTTAATTATCTTGGGTTGACGGTTGGCGCTAATATGAATCGCATCAGCAATTGGAGGCCGATTTATGACATCTTCGAAAGAAGACTTTCTCTTTGGAAGGCGGCATTACTGTCCATAGGTGGGAGGGTTACACTTATTCGGTCAGTTCTTGAAAGTCTTCCTACATATTATATGTCTTTGTATAAAGCGCCCGTGAAGGTAATCAAAGACTTGGAAAGCATTATTAAAAAATTCTTGTGGGGTGGCTCTAATAATATTAGGAAAACCCATTGGGTAGCGTGGGACAGGGTTTGTTTACCTATGAAAGCGGGAGGGTTGGGGTTGTGTAAGTTAAGGAATACCAATGTGGCTCTTCTAAGTAAATGGGGTTGGAGGTTCAAGGTTGAATTTAATAACTTGTGGGTTAAAGTTATCAAGGCTGTTCATTCGAAGCGGTCGGGTTGGGAGATGTTTCCTTGCAATAGAGCGGTTAGTGGTGTTTGGCTCAACATATGCAACTTGTTGAATAAACCGATTATCGGAAACAAAGGTATTCGAAGCTTTTTCAGAGGATAGATTAGCTTGGGCTGCGATATCTTATTTTGGTTAGACCCCTGGATCGTCGACTGCCCTTTAAAAGAGATGTTCCCTCATCTTTTTCATTTAGAGGTTGTTAAAAACTGCACTGTGAATGATTGTCTGGCTGGTGATGGGTTGTGGTTGTGGCGTCACGATCCAAACGCGGATGTCGAGGTGCAGGAATGGACCGCTTTGTCCACCTTGATCTCCTCGGTTACTCTCAGACCTGGTCGTGACAAATGGAAGTGGTCGATTGATTCAGATGGTATTTTCTCGGTCAAATCGGTGAAGGATCTCCTGCTTCGTGATTCCAGCGCTTCGAATTCGTTCGATTGGTGTAAGTGGATTCCCTTGAAGTGTAATATTTTTGTTTGGAGACTTGAGATGAATCGCATTCCGACGTATGATGCGTTAGTCTCGAGAGGTATTTTAAACCATGTTGGTACTTGTCCTCTTTGTGGCAGTGAAGACGAGTCCGTGTCGCATTTGTTTATCTCCTGTCAGCTTGCTACCGAGTTGTGGATGAAGATTAGTAGGTGGTGCCGAATCACGCCTATATACGCCTTCTCGGTGAAGGACTTACTGGAAGTTTATAAATTCAGCAATCTGGCCCGATCGGACTCGGTAATCTTGCAAGGTATTATTTTTACGACATGTTGGTGTATTTGGTTGGCGAGAAACAAGGTGGTTTTTTCAAGATCTCGGCTTGGTGTGGAGGATGTTTTCAGTGACATTAGATCTACGGGTTTCTTTTGGCTCAAGCATAGATCGGTGTTTCATTCTGTCTCGTGGAGCAATTGGTGTAAATTTGTAATTATGTAGTTTTGTCTTTTCTTTTTCTGCTTGTTTTGGTTGTTTGTTTGTCTTGCCGGCTCGGTTTTCGGGTTCGATGTTGTTAATGAAAGTCAATTTTCAAAAAAAAAAAGTAACAAGAAGTAAAACACAAGAACAAATATATTCGGGACGAAGATCTCTTGGCCTAGTGGTTAAGGGGGAGGTGGGAAGCTTTGCTTCTCTTGGAGGTCCTGGGTTCAAGTCCAGGCAAGGGGATTTTATACTAACTTGGTGATACTAACATATTAACTACTAACCTGGTTAGCGATATCCTAACCGTAAGCCGTTCAAAAAAAAAAAAAAAAAAAAAATATATTCTACCGACCGTCACACGTGTGGATCAGTTCGACGTAGGACTTACGTGGTCTGTTGATGGTTTCAACGTATATTGTGGTGAGATATATGAAAATGTATAAATAATATTTTTATTTTTAATTCCTATAAATATTAAGTTTAATATGTCCATCAAGGAGGCATGTGGAAAGATTCTTAAAATTAAAAAAAGTTGTCGATGAGGTGTATTTGTATAATTTTTAACTCCTTCCTTGTATAAGAACTCAATAAATAAACAAGTGGAAATGTGTTTTTCACGTTTTATTACCATTAATGTAATTCATAAAAAAAAAAAAAAAAAAAAAAAAAAAAAAAAAAAACTAGTAGGTGTACGTGCGTGTTGTTACGGATCACCTTTTCTATACAACAAAGCATAATAAGGTCGCTAACAAACACCAATTCAAGAGAACAAACATTGGTGATTGATGATCATGGATACAAACATCGGTGATGATCTTGGCCCGATCTCAAACTTTAGAAATATAAATCGAAACAAGTGAAGTTCGAGCTTGAGCTCTCGTATGTTAGACAAGCCAAACTCAAACTCAAGCCCATTCAAGCTCGACTCACTCGTTCACAAACATAAGCATTCCTAGTTTCAACTCTTAAGGCTATTAGGGGGGGGGGGGTTCCTTTTTAACGAACGCCAAAAGGGTTATGCATGTGGTGCCCAGAGATTCCAACCAATCAGAAATTTTCTTTTTGATTTGCTTTTTATTTTTTATATTGTTTAAAGGGGACGCTATCCCATAGCGCGCAAGTCAACGGTAAAGCCCATCTCTTATGTGGCGAATACGTAACGGGTAATGTGGCGTGATAAAGCCCCTAGGGCCTTTATCACATACCATATGGCCTAAGTCCATGTGTAGTGGTGAGGCCTTATAAGTGGGGTTACATGAGAAGTGACAAAATGTGTAAGAAAAAGGGGTTTAACTTGAGTGTGTAGTGAAATAGGGGAGTGTGTGTGAGAGAGAGCAACCAATGTATAGCGCCGCTATCCCATAACACCCGGAGGACGATGTTCCGGAGGCTGTGGGGCGCCATAGCCTTTTTTCACCCCCTTATAACGCTCGACTACTGATGGCCTAACTAAACACAAGTAACAACTATGCCTCAATAATTTGGCTGTTTAATTTAACAATTCATGTCTAAATATAACTTTGTGAAGATCAACAATTTTTATGAATTCTAATATGCAAGCAATTTCTACTTCCACATAATTCAGCAAAAATTGTACCTCACTCCAGAATCCAGATTAGTGTATTTTAGTCCATAAACAGTTGATTTAAGCATCAAAATCATAACATTCATACACCAGATCATTGAACAGACCCAAAAATACTAGAAATCGATTTATGTTTTCGAACATGAGGCGGGCACTTAAACAACAAATCTTTAGCCTCAACTTCTCTACCTTCATCAAACAGCCTCTGAAACATGTTCAGGTATGCCGAAACCGCAGGGCTTTGTTTAAAGCTCAAAGCTTTCAAGAACTCCAAAGCATCATCAACACTTCCATATTTCGAAACATACCCGACAAACGCCTCGGAAAACGGCGGGTAATCGTGTTTTCTCATCAACCTTAAAAGCCCCAAAGATTCATCAAACTTCTTCTCAGATAACAGTTTCTGAATCAGATTTTTATAAGTCGCTTGCCACGGTTTCATCCCGACACTCTTGACCATTTCGGTTAGTAGTTGGTATGCGTCGATGGTTTGGTTTTTACCCAAAAACGCGTTTATTAAAACATCTAAAAGATCTGCGTCGGCTTCACATCCTTTCGATATCATATCGGCTAATAAGATAACGGCTTTATCGACTTCGTTTGCGGAACAATGTCCGTGAATCAAAATCGTCCATGTTTTGACGTCGGGTGCGCACGCGTTTTGTTCCATAACGTCGATCACTTTTGCCGCTTCTTCTAGCTTTCGGGCTTTACAAAGCCCGAAGATCAACTGACTGTAGGTTATGTTATCGGGCTCGTACCCCGCGTCCTTCATCGCTAACACGATCTTTTCCGCTTCTTCAAACTGGCCCACGCTTGTTAACGATCGATGAATACCGTCGTAAACATTCTTCGAAAGAGAATTACCCTTGGATTCGAACGTATTCACGACCCGAAACACGAGATCCAAATCGGGCGAACTGCTACCCGCGATAGTTCGTAAAAGCACACCGCAATCTTGACCCGAGGGCGCGTACGGGCTATCCATCATACGCTCATAAAGCTCGACCGCTTCATTCAACATCTTTCGCTTTTGAAACAATCTTGTGACCTTTAAATACGTATCGAGATCCATCTCATAACCGTTCGTTTTCATTTCACCAAACACGTTCCAAAACTCTTGGATCGATTCCTCTCGACCAAGAACGCGTAAAATCCCGTTGTAAGTAACCGCATTATGTTCAAACTCGAAATTCTCACTAACCCATTCGAAAAACGCTAACGCCTTAAAAGGGTATGTTCTTAAACCCTTCAAAACCCGAAGCACGAAATTATCCGACAACTTAACGCCGAAATCGATCCGTTTCAACCTCTCCTCAACCGCGTCACCCCAATCCGAATCGATCACAACCTCAACAACTTCCTTAACAACATCATTATCTTTCACCATTGCATTATAAAATTTAGTAAAAACCGAAACCTCATTAACCATATTCAACTTCTGAAAATCCCTAACAATCAACAAATAAGCTTGATCATCAACAAAGAACCCCTCTTCTTTCATCCTATGAACCATGACCCAAAACTGTTTAATCGAATCTTTATTCGCGTAAACTCGAAGCATCAAGCTATAAATTGAAGAACTTGGTTCAAACGCTAATTTACCCACTACCCAATTGAAGAAACTGGATGCTTTTTGGGGGTGTTTAGACAGTTTCTTCAACACATAGACTACAGATTCATGGGAAAAATTGGATCTTGAGTTTAACAATTGTTGTTCAAGATTATTAGACCAGTTTTCGGATAATAAAAGATCAAGGGTTTGTTGTGGGTTTGAAGAAAAGAAGAGTTCTGTATGGAGAAATGGGTGTAAGTGAGTTATGATCACCTGGTTGGTTCTGGTGAGTTGAGTTGAGTAGAATGAGTTGGCGAGTCGGATTGAACTCAGTAGTCTCTTGGTTGGATTCATGGCTGCTGCAATTGAAGATTATTGTCTTTGTGAAGAAGGTGGAGAAAGGCTTATCGAGGGTTTTGACTTTTGACTTTTTAGGTTTGATTGATCAGATGTGGGTCAAGTCGGGTTCGGGTTCGGGTCTGGGTTCAGTATCTAAGTTATTTATTTATTTATTTTTTAACAGCATCGGGCTCCACTGGATAGGCCCAAGGGCTTATCTACACTTTAACCAAGTTCGAACTTCGAAACGTGCCTACCGCCTCTAGAGGTGCACAAATCGGGTATTTTTAATAATTGGTTTCGGCTTTTTATTTTAAGGGTTGGAACTCGTTATTGCTATAAATAGTTCGGTTCCGGTCACGGTTATTTGACCAAAAAAATAAGGGATTTTTACATATTTCCTCCTCCTAAGCTGAGTTATTACGTATTTCCTCAAACTAAAAAAACAATTACATATTTCCCTTTTTTTTGAGAAATTACCCAATTACCCTTGTAAATACCCACATTGGTTTCATCTTCCTCTGCAAACCATCATATATTCTTCCACTGTTACAACCAACAAGCCGGCTTATCATCTTCCTAATCAACTTTTTGCTGCATACACAAAAGAAATAGAAATGGCTCAATTCTGAAACACGGTTCGATTGGCTTATTTTCCCTAAGTGGTTTGATTCTTGGTTTCTTCAATTCTGAAACACGGATACACAAAAAAAAGAGAAATGGCTCCAATATAAAATTTCAAATCTCATCTCTCCAATAAAGTAAATTGGGTCAGAAGGCAATTCACCTCCATTTCGAAATTAGGGTTCTAAGATATTTCAATTGTATCAGACTTTTCAATAATAGTCTATTTAGTTGACAATTTTTGTGCTTGGGATTTTGATTATTATTATTATATAAAATTGGTTTGTTTAGGGTTCCTGATGCATGTTTCATTTTATTATAAAAGTGAATGAAACATTCATTGTTTCATATATTGGTCGTAAAACTGGAAAACCAAATTTTGGTTTTGGTTCGAGTTGAGCCCTAAAACGGCCCATACATACCCCTACTTCAATCTTGATCGTAAACAACAAGCAATCTAATAACATTTTTCACCGTACTTTTCGTGGTTCGACACTTGGGTGAACGGTTGTGTTTATATTTTGAGTGTTGTATGTAGCAAATAGAACAATTGAGGAAATACTACATGATTTGGGGAAATATATAATTGATTGATGATATTAGAAAGGGGAAACATGTAAATATTCATTTAGTTCATTAAGGGTAAAATAGACATCATTGAGAGTAACTTTAATGAAAAGGGGAAATATGTAATACATATGGGTTAGGGAGGGGAAATATGTAATTGTTTTTTTTTTTTTTTTTGGGGAAATACGTAATAAGCCAGCTTAGGAGGGGGAAATATGTAAAAGACCCAAAAAACAATACCCTATGTGCCATGTTCTGGATAGGGTTTGATTCTGGTTCATAAAAAATCGGGTATTAAAATACCCTATTTTTATGGTTATTCAATACCCTATTTCCGAGTATTTAGTACGCTATTTTTTAAGCTTTTTAATACTCTATTGCGTTTTTATCACCTTATTTTCTCGCCGTTTTGTTTATTATTATTAAATATGCATTATATAATGTAAAAAGGTAAAAAAATAAAATAAAATAAATGCACAAACATAAACTTAAAAGATAGATATTAGAACCTTGTATCGGGTATAGCGGGGTATAATCGGTTCTGGTTCCGATTCTCGTACGGTTTCGAGTATTAATCGGGTATGATCGATTCCAGGTATTGAGATCAAAATACATACCCTATCTCTACCCTACGAGTGGGGTCGGTTTCAATTTCGGGTATAGAATACCCAAGTATTAAAAAAACAGTTCTGGATTTTTTTATCAGGTCTGGTTTCAAATAAGTTTTTTTTTTTTTTTCGTACCTCTAGTCCGGGCACACTTCCCTTCCAGGTTCATTGCACTTGAATATAGTTGAAAAGCTTTTCATTTCAGAATAATTTATTTGGCAAAACCAAAACAATTAAATTTGATAAATTGATTGAACTAACATGCATTGTTAAATCAATAATCATTGTCTAGTACCAAAAGGGCATTTCATATAGTAGAGTTTTTTAAAGTACGACAAATTTAAGGCCCCTCGTGTTACATTTTCTTAGAAATACATAATATTATTTAAAGTAAATCCATATAATAACTTTTTGTAGGTCCCGGTTTCGGGATCGATTCCGTGATTTTCATGATTATGTTCATAGATGGAAGAAGATAAGAGAGGATAAACAAACAACTTTGCATTAATCCGGTAGTAAAACATTACAAGTCGGCCCGATTACATGGAAACCGAACTAATACCAAAGAAGTATACATCCAGGGAGAAATCAAGTGGTGATTTCTCCCGGTGAGGACTCAAACCTCCTATCACTCTCTTGCACACACTTGTGCTCTCACTCTTGTGTTGCAAATGACAAGGTGTTGGTATTTATACCAAACACAGGTTGCACGGTCGAAGGATTAAACTGACTGGTCGATAGATCATCTGTCGACCATCCAGCTTTCGAAAGATACACACATACCTCGAAGGATGCCATATCCTTCGAGGTCCATCTTCAACCTTCGATGGATATCTTTCGAGCTCATCGAAGGATACACAATCCTTCGATGCCTTATCCTTCGACACCAACATTAAACAACCATAAACTGTCTAGCAAACACACACGGTCAACCGAATAACCCTCTCGTTTGACCACTTCAAACGAGCGGGTCTATACACGTTCGATAGACCGTTTCACTAACTATTACAAATTCAGCGTAAAATAATGACTAACCTATTCGACAAGCATCGGACACAAAATCTGCATCAACAAATTCCCCCTTGTCCGTTGCTGTCGAATGCTGAAAATGCAACTGCAATCATCGATCTTCAGTCAAGTAATCATCTTCTCTGTGTAAACAAATTCCCCCTTGACCGATGATCCAGGTAAGTAGTATCTTGATGCTCATTGTATAAGATTTCCCCCTCAGAGTACGCGCATCCGTGTTGAGTGTTGTGCAATTTCCTCAAAAGGCTCAATTGACCGATCTTCCGCTGATCTTCCAATACTCCAACCGGCATTTGATAAGGGTTCCATTCTTTTACAACTGCATCAAGTCTTGATCTTCAAGCGTCTGTGCAAAACATTCCACGCTGAACCGTTTGTATCACCAGAAAATCACAAACTCTACCACCTGTGATTGCGTTTAGAAATTTACCGAAGAAATTCAACATTTGAAAATTTTTATCCCCCCATTTCTTTGGTAAAATCTCTAAACCTTAACAGATTCTTTCCACTTCAAAGAAACTGTCGTCAAATGTTCACCAATTCCCTCCACTGAGCGGAACTGTCATCAATCTTCATTGAATGTTCTCGGTTCCGAAAATTCACGAACATGACTTTCTTCTTTGCATAAACTAGTTGAATAAGAACGTCCCCTGGTACCCCGTAGGATCTGACTTGTATCCCCCCAAAGACCAAAGACTTTGTGAACTCGTTAGGACCGGTATAGACGTTCCAGGTTCATACGTTCGTATTCAAATGCGAGAATATGACAATAAACAAAATCCTTTCGAACATTTCCGAATAACCGGTAACAATCATAAATACTGATGCGCGGAAGCGAACATATCGTGTTGTTTTTGGCCCATAATAGTCGCGTTACCATTTTTGCCATTGCATCGGTAACCGTGACTACCCCACAATTTTTCAAACATCAAGTTTCCATTATCTCTTGTTTTCATCGTTTCGAATCTATCCCGCGCGCTCCCAAAACCCATACGAATTTTGACCTTGATATTAGGAGCGCGATTCAGATCAACTCCGCAAATACCCGACCCCACTCTGCATCAAAAACCTTTGTTCCAATGGATTTTTTTTTTTTTTTTTGCCCAAAATTTCACACCAAATGGGCCCAATAGAAAAATCTAGCAAAATATAACTTTAGGCGCTAGATTTTCACTTTGATACACCTTGTGTGGACGCGACTCGGCTCGGTTCGACTCGGTTTTGACACGGTTAGGTCCGGCTCAAGCCCGACGTCACGACATTCCTCCGTCGTGCGCCCCAGAGTTCGACACGCGAAGCACGGAGCGCCACAAACCCATTCCCGTTTACACCTCACCATGACATCATCATTGTGATGTCATGGTGATATCACAAGCATTTGTCTTATGTTGAAATTGGTAAAAGTCTTATAATCAGAAATGATCTGGGCCGTGAATCCTTATTTGGGCCGTGAATACCAACAACAAACAACAAGTTCATTGGTTACTTTTGCGGTGCACAGCAATTATCCAAGCATCTTTCGAATACATATGATTTGTGAAAGTGGGCGGTGCAAATGGGTGTTGCCTTGGGCAGTGTACACAAGCAATAAACAATCAAACATTATTTGTTACTTGGGCGGTGCTTTGTCCGACATGTGGGCAACAAAGTACGAAAGGTCGGCGGTTTGGTAACAATTGGGCGGTGCACTATGTCCCTTTATTTTCTTGGGTGGTCAGTGGTGCACAATTTTGAGAAGTGAACGCACAGATTGACCAATAACTGATTGACCAATTATCCTTCGAAAACTGAATCAATCGAAAGAAGAAAGAGTGACCCTTCGAATTGTTGATCTTTCGAACAATCTTTCGAACACACAATGATCTGACCCTTCGATACAGAATTTTTATCTTGCAAAATCAGTTGATTGACCCTTCGAAACAATCAAATATTCTATCGAAAATTTAAATGATCTTTCAAAGTTTTGGATCTGACCCTTCGAACACAGTTGGGAAATGATTGACCTTTCGAGCAGCCTTATCATCTTACGAAATATGCAGATGTGACCCTTCGAATTCAGTGAGATGACCCTTCGAGAAGTTAACTGATCTTTCGAAGTTTTTGATCTGACCCTTCGAAAATGAAAAATGACCTTTCGAGAAAGTGTTTTGACCTTTCGAAGTTGTTGTGGGTGGAAGTTGACCTTTCGAAACAGAAACCTGATCTTTCGAAGTTCTTCACATCTTTCAACACATGAAGATGTGAAGAACATCAAGAACACAGACATCTGGGTAAATTTGCAGATTCGATGAAAACATTTGTACACGATTTTTGATGATGGAAACTTGAAGATTTAGGAGAAAAACATAAAACCCAACACTCGTTTTATCACAGATCTGGATATTCGGGTCCAGATCTGAGTTTTTCTCACTTTCACCATTTTTACATCTTGAACAAAAACCCACAAAAATCACAGATCTAGAGCACATGCGACTTAGTAAACGGTTAGTTTTACTAAATCGGGCACCATGGCTCTGATACCAATTGTAGGTCCCGGTTTCGGGATCGATTCCGTGATTTTCATGATTATGTTCATAGATGGAAGAAGATAAGAGAGGATAAACAAACAACTTTGCATTAATCCGGTAGTAAAACATTACAAGTCGGCCCGATTACATGGAAACCGAACTAATACCAAAGAAGTATACATCCAGGGAGAAATCAAGTGGTGATTTCTCCCGGTGAGGACTCAAACCTCCTATCACTCTCTTGCACACACTTGTGCTCTCACTCTTGTGTTGCAAATGACAAGGTGTTGGTATTTATACCAAACACAGGTTGCACGGTCGAAGGATTAAACTGACTGGTCGATAGATCATCTGTCGACCATCCAGCTTTCGAAAGATACACACATACCTCGAAGGATGCCATATCCTTCGAGGTCCATCTTCAACCTTCGATGGATATCTTTCGAGCTCATCGAAGGATACACAATCCTTCGATGCCTTATCCTTCGACACCAACATTAAACAACCATAAACTGTCTAGCAAACACACACGGTCAACCGAATAACCCTCTCGTTTGACCACTTCAAACGAGCGGGTCTATACACGTTCGATAGACCGTTTCACTAACTATTACAAATTCAGCGTAAAATAATGACTAATCTATTCGACAAGCATCGGACACAAAATCTGCATCAACACTTTTAAAATATGTAACTTTTACTCCTATGTCGCTTCAAGCCACTATAACCTATAACTAGAGGTGTAAAAAAAAAAAATCGGTTTTAGAATCAAAACTGGAAAAAACTGAAACCGTTTTTTCAACCCGAACCGAACAGGCGGTTTGTAGACCGGTTAGTATGCATGACCTTTGAAACCGATTTTAAAACCGAAACCGGTTAAATTTTTTTTTTTTTTTTTTTTTTTTTTTTTTTTGCACAAACCGGTTTTAAACCGACCTAAACCGGTTGGACCTTATTGATTTGATTTTAAAAATCGGTTAGTAATCGAAACCGGTTATAAAAAACCAAATTTTTGTTTTTGATGGAAAAAAAAAACGATTCGATTAAAAACCGGACTGTTTAAAAAAAAACGATTTGTACACATCTATCTACAACCATCAACCACCACCACCTCATTAGCCTATGAAATTAGTCATGTAGGCTCGCCGGCCTCCACCACCTAACATGATGACACACCTAGATAATATTAATCACCCAAGGGCTTATATGGATTTATTAACTGTAATTTAATATCTAATTACTTAATTTAATTATGATCTTTTTGTATTTTAAGGTTCATATAAATTACGGGTCATCTAAAATTACAAGTACTAGAAAACTAAATACATAAAATAATAGCCTAAGACCATAGGTAATGGTTAATGCCCACTAAGGGATATTTTTCACCACATCATCATCATAATGCCCTTTTAAAAAAGGTGTAATGGTTAATGTCCATTTCATTTATTACTTTCCATTATTTTTCTTCTCTTTTGACATTATTATAGAAATGCCCCTCACTCTTCATGCCCCTATAATGCCCATGAGTAATGGTGTAAGGGCATTATCAAAATCTTTCATGCCCTTATAAAGCCCCATTACATATGGTCTAATGGCATCTAAGATGGGACAAGTCTTTGTGACCATTAGGTATTGGGTTTCATTCTCGCAAGGGGGTTTTTCCAGATTTATTGGGTTTTCTTTTTGAATTGGTTTATAAGCATTATTACCTAGTGAAAATAGATATAATCAGCTAATTCCACTTATAACACAATTATACCACAATGGTCTGTCAATAATCCAAATTTGCCGTTAAAAAAATAATAAGAAGAAGTAATTTACTCTTATTATTAAATATGCATTGTATAATGTAAAAAAAAAACAAAATAATTGCACAAACATAAATTTAAAAGATAGATATTAGAAACTTGTATCGGGTATAATCGGTTCCGGTTCCGATTTTCGTCCGGTATCGGGTATGATCGATTCCAGGTATTGAGATCAAAATACATACCCTATCTCTACCCTACGAGTAGGGTCAGTTTCAATTTCGGGTATAGAATACCCAAGTATTAAAAAAAAACGGTTCCGAATTTTTCTATTTGGTCTAGTTCCGAATACATTTTTTTTATATTTTTTTTGCGCACCTCTACTCCGGGCACACTCCCTTTCAGGTTCATTGCACTTGAATATAGTTGAAAAGCTTTTCATTTCAGAATAATTCATTTGGCAAAACCAAAACAATTAAATTTGATAAATTGATTGAACGAACATTCATTGTTAATCAATAATAATAATAATTGTCTAGTACCAAAAGGGCATTTCAGTAGAGTTTTTTAAAGTACGACAAATTTAAGGCCCCTCGGCCTCGTGTTACATTTTCTTAGAAATACATGATAATACTTTTCACGATATTGTTTAAAGTAAATCCATAATATAACTTTTAAAATATGTAACTTTTACTCCTATGTCGCTTCAAGCCACGATCACCTATTTATAACTAGAGGTGTAAAAAAAACGGTTTTAGAACCAAAACCGGAAAAAAACTGAAACCAATTTTTTGAACGTTTTTTAAACCGGTTTTAACCCGAACCGAACCAGCGGTTTGTAGACCGGTTAGTATGCATGACCTTTGAAACCGACCGGCGGTTTGTAGACCGGTTAGTATGCATGACCTTTGATACCGATTTTAAAACCTAAACCGGTTAAAAACCATTTTTTTTTCCACAAACCAGTTTTAAACCGACAGTTGGACCAGTTATTGGTTTGATTTAAAAAAAAATCGGTTAGTAATCGAAACCAGTTATAAAAAAACCGGATTTTTGTTTTTTTATGAAAAAACCGGTTTGGTTAATAACCGGTTCGGTTGAAAAAAAAAACGATTTGTATACATCTACCTAGAACCATCAACCACCACCACCTCATTAGCCTATGAAATTAGTCATGTAGGCTCGCCAGCCTCCACCACCTCATTGTTACATTGATAACGGTTCACCTTATGAGCAAATAACTTTAAATTGCAACTTACTAACATGATGACACACCTAGATAATCACCCAAGGGCTTATATGGATTTAATATCTAATTACTTAATTTAAATTATGATCTTTTTGTATTTTTAAAGTTCATATAAATTACAAGTCATCTAAAATTACAAGTACTAGTGAAGGGGTATGGTCCCAAAACGACCATTACCCGCATCAAACAAACCCCTACCAGTAAGCAAACCGCACCCACGCGGTCACATCCTTCGAACCCATTCGGTCCGAAGATGAATAGCTTGACCTAAGTACGAAAGAAGATGAACATATCGATGCGGCTGGCACCGCATCATATGGCCATTTTCGTCACGACAAGGGAAGCGAGTAAATAGTCTCCACATGCGATGACGCGGCCAACACCGCATCTCGCGTATTTCTTGATCACAAGTAGGAGACGCGGTAACTTCAGACGTTACCGCATGCAGCGATGCGGCTCGCACCGCATCCTGCATATCCAACAAGTGGACTGACACGCCATGCAAGTGGCTGACACCACGAGGCAAGTGGCGCCGGCGACAGTCCCCTGTCAGAGCTATTAAAGCAATGGGCTGACGTGGCGTAACCCCCACGGCCGGCGAGACTGACACACCTACAACGGTGCAGCTCGTCGTCAGCCCATCCATCAATCTCCTCCTTCACTCCTCGGCTATAAATACCGACCCCAAACCAGGTTTGAGGTATATCTCTCTTCACAACTCTCTCACTACTACTACTATCTTACTTTGCTTCCCAAGCAAACTACTGATTCTCACGCCGGAGAGTGGTAACAAGGAGCACCCCCCACCCCATCCTCCTTGTTACGAGTCACGGCTTGTTTCCTTGTGCAGGAGATCATCCACCGGTGACCCAGCCAGCGATCTCCGAGAGGAAGGGATTAACCCTTCTTGACGAGACCAGTGTGTTAACCCTGCCAGGTTAACCATTGTTTCACACACTTTGAGCGAAAATGGGACTACAACATCGCAGACACCCATGAAGAGCTACAGACATAATCATAGCTTCCGCAGAGTGGTTGCTACGGTAGAGCAAAGCTCACTCCACATCACCGAACGAGGCTACCTCGTTGTAAACTCGGTATTGGAGCGTGAAGGAAAGTGGCTCCAGAAAGAACGCAGATACGTGCTCTAAACAAGCACTTATCAAGCAGCAAGTGTCCGAACAGCGGTAACAAGTCTCCCTATGACTTTGTTTACCTGCCAACGGACCGCGGTAACAAGTCTGCTTAGGACTTTGTTTACCTACCAATGGACCGCATGGAATAAACAACGATGGGCATCCCCTTGCCTATGACCATGTTTATTTACCCATAGTTAGATCCACATTGTTCGACCAAACAGGGCCAACAATGACGCAACGAGGTAACCGCAAAGAACGTACGGTTACTTGAGAGCTATCAAGATGAACACGCACACCCCACAAAAAAGGGATGGTCATCTCATCATAGGATGCTGAACATAGAACTTGAGCAAAGTTCTAACACAACATCCAAAACCTTCAAACCCGACCGCAAAGGTTGGTGTAAAAGCTTTTCTTTTCTTCTTCGTGCACCATTCTGGCAAATGGTTCGAAGAAGAAACCACCCCCAAGAGGTTCGAAACATGTGCAAACCTTCGAACCACCATCCTAGAGGTTGGTTCGAAGTTTGTGCAGCATTACTATGAAGGTTCCTAACAGGCCTTCAACACAACAACAGGTGGCAACCCACCTGATGACATGCAACGGCTGAGAATTTCGCATCAAGCGAAACTCCTTCACCGGTACGGAAGAGGCATAGCCGGATTTTTTACCAGATCACCAGTTTGATCTGGCCTAGAATTTTCTCCAGACTGCCAAACTACCTTCCTACACCATAAGTCCAGTGCTCCTCCCACGTGCAACTTGCACAAGGTAGCAACACTAGACTGGGGGGACTTGAAGGGGTATGGTCCCAAAACGACCATTACCCGCATCAAACAAACCCCTATCAGTAAGCAAACCGCACCCACGCGGTCACATCCTTCGAACCCATTCGGTCCGAAGATGAATAGCTTGACCTAAGTACGAAAGAAGATGAACATATCGATGCGGCTGACACCGCATCATATGGCCATTTTCGTCACGACAAGGGAAGCGAGCAAATAGTCTCCACATGCGATGACGCGGCCAACACCGCATCTCGCGTATTTCTTGATCACAAGTAGGAGACGCGGTAACTTCAGACGTTACCGCATGCAGCGATGCGGCTCGCACCGCATCCTGCATATCCAACAAGTGGACTGACACGCCATGCAAGTGGCTGACACCACGAGGCAAGTGGCGCCGGCGACAGTCCCCTGTCAGAGCTATTAAAGCAATGGGCTGACGTGGCGTAACCCCCACGGCCGGCGAGACTGACACACCTGCAACGGTGCAGCTCGTCGTCAGCCCATCCATCAATCTCCTCCTTCACTCCTCGGCTATAAATACCGACCCCAAACCAGGTTTGAGGTATATCTCTCTTCACAACTCTCTCACTACTACTACTATCTTACTTTGCTTCCCAAGCAAACTACTGATTCTCACGCCGGAGAGTGGTAACAAGGAGCACCCCCCACCCCATCCTACTTGTTACGAGTCACGGCTTGTTTCCTTGTGAAGGAGATCATCCACCGGTGACCCAGCCAGCGATCTCCGAGAGGAAGGGATTAACCCTTCTTGACGAGACCAGTGTGTTAACCCTGCCCGGTTAACCATTGTTTCATCAACTAGAAAACTAAATGCATAAAATAATAGCCTAGTGGCATCTTGGATGGAACAAGGCCTTGTGACTATTAGGTACTGCATTCGATTCTCACAAGGGGGTTTTATTATATTTATTGGGTTTTCTTTCTAAATTGGTGTATAAGCATTATTGTCTAGTAAAGATAGATATGATCGGATAGTTCCGCTGATAACACAATTATACCATAATGTTCTGTCAATAATTCAAATTTTTCGTTAAAAATTAATAAGAAGAAGTAAAACACAAGAACAAAATATTCCCTCGACCATCACACGTGTGGAACGACGTCCGGTTTACGTGGTTTGTTGATAGTTTCAACGTATTGTGGTGAAATTTAGGTAACTTGTGGTGAAATATAGGAAACGTATAAATAATATTTTATTTTTTAGTTCCTATAAATATCAACTTCAACAATATGTCTATCGAGGAGGCATGTGAAAAGATTCTTAAAAAGCTTATTGTGGTAGCCAATGATATCTAGATCAAGCAGTGAAGGGTTTACATTTTTTTTGAGAGATGCAAATTCAACTTTTAGTTGGTGTAGAGTGAGATACTGGTGGACAATGATAAAAGACCTAATGAAACTTGGGTTGGATCCTTAAGCCAAACGGGTTTTATCGATAATTTCACTGTCGTGCCTACGAGCGGGTGGGTTACCGGGTTTTCCACGGAATTGGTGGGGACTCCGGGTACTCTCGAACAGGGGCGTACCCACCCTAAGCCAAGGGTGGGCGGGCACACCCCATGAAAAAATATTTTTTAGTGTTATTTTTCGTCGAAAATCCCGACCGCACCCTTTGGAATTTTTTACCCGCACCCCTTGAAAAATTTCAACCGCACCAGTTAGAAAAAAATAATTATTAACCACTTATTCACTTATTTATCTAATCCAATCAAAGCTCAGTCTGCAATCGATTTTTATTAATACAAGCCCAAACCCAACATAAAGAAATTTGAACTAAATAAAATAACCCAAACCCATCCACCCATTCTATTTCCAAATCCAATCCCCAAAAAACTCTCAACTCCTTGACGCCACTGCTCACGACCTTGTGGCTTTTTTTACCGGAAAAAGCAAAATGCCTGTTAGACCGACCCATATTACGTCAGAATTCCAATATAGAACTAGTATGGTTTATTTATTTATTTATTTATTTTGTTTTATGTGATGATTATGAGAAAATATAGACGTGTAAGGGTTTAATCTTTTTATATTTTTTTGATTTTTTTTTGTTGTTCTAGACTTGTAGTTAAATGATTTTGTTGTTTTATTTATAGCTTTGTTTGTTTAAATGATTACTTAGAAGTAATCAACATTTAATATTAGGGCTTGAATGTTTAAAAATATAATTGAAAGTTATGGGCTATGGTTGAACATGATTGTTTATTTTGTTTAAGTGTTTAGTGTTGTTTTATGAACTTATGGAGCAAATTATATGTGTTATGAACAATGAGTAAGAATGTAATAAATTTATGGCGTGTTTAGTATCTTTTGATGTTCTTTTGTCTTACATGATCCGACCCGACCCGCTATGAACCGATATTTTTATACAGCTAGGGGCCTAAAATCTTTGAAAATATTTCGCACCCCAGAAAAAAATTCCTAGGTCCGTCACTGTTCTCGCAGCCGTTTATTCAGTGGATGCCTTAAGAGTATTCAGGATTGATTATGTTCGCCATTAAAAAAATAAAGCTTATTTATTGTGGTGAAATATAGGAAATGTATAAATAATTTATTATTTTTTAGTTCCTATAAATATCAACTATGTCTATCGAGGAGGCACGTGAAAAGATTCTTAAAAAGATGAGGTGTCTGTATAATTTTAAACTATTTTTTATAAGAACCCAATAAATAAACAACAAGTGGAAATGTGTTTTTCACGTTTTGTTACCTATTAATGTACTTGATAAATATTTGGAAGTTAATCAAATGAGGTATAAGTCATGTGCGAGATGATCTGTTATTCAAGACTTTCTAAATTTTTTTTTATCAAAAATGTATTGTTAACTGGTAAGATTATCTGCGCTATGCGACAGAGTTTCGGTCGATATCTATTTTGATTTAGTATAGCAACCGAAAGAAATATGCTCAAAACGAAAAATCAACTTGAAATTATACCGACTCGTATATAAATATAAACATGTAAAACTCAATTATAAAGTCTTTTGAAAGTTAAAAAATATGAGTGTCGATACTAAAAGGATAAATGTATAAAAAACAAAAGAAAAACTAAAGTTTAAAGGACAAAAGACAAAATAAAAAGTCAAAATAAAAAATGAAACACCGTCCACAACCTTTCTAATTATATACTATTATATACTAATAAAAACAAAACTCAATGAACAGTAATTAACTAAACTAGTTGTTTATCATGCGCGCGCGTTGCGGCGCGCTAAACCAAATCGTTCTATAAGAATGACAAAACATGTCAAATAACAAAAAGTAACTCAAACTAAAACGTCACGTATTTTCGGTACCGTTTCGGCACCGGTATTCACCGATTTTTACCCTCAAATACAACCCCCGCCCAAGGGGCCACGCCGAAACCCAAGCCCACCCGGGGTGGTGACTTGGGCGTTTGTACCCAACCCACGACACAACCCCCGTCCCATACCCCATATTCTAATATTTCCTAGATCTTCTTTTAAACACATAGCCGTTGGCCAACAGCTAGCCTAAACGGCTACTTGTCTTGGCCAATGAGATCCCGCAATGTCATCTTGATAGCCCCGCTCGACGCCCGGGCTGAAACCCCCACCCAAGGGGCCACGCCGAAACCCAACCCACCCGGGGTGGTGAATTGGGCATTTGTACCCAACCCACGCCACAACCCCCGCCCCATACCCCATACCCCATATTCTAATATTTCCTAAATCTTTTTTTAAACATAGCTGTTGGCAAACGGCTAGCCCAAACGGCTACTTGTCTTGGCCAATGAGATCCAACCATGTCATTTTGATAGCCCCGCCCAACGCCCGGGCTGAAACCCCCGCCCAAGGGGCCACGCCGAAACCCAAGCTCACCCGGGGTGGTGACTTGGGCGTTTGTACTCTACCCACGACACAACCCCCGCCCCATACCACATATTCTAATATTTCCTAAATCTTTTTTTAAACACATAGTTGTTGGCAAACGGCTAGCCCAAACGGCTACTTGTCTTGGCCAATGAGATCACGCCATGTCATCTTGATAGCCCCGCCCAACGCCCGGGCTGAAACCCGCGCCTAAGGGGCCACGCCGAAACCCAAGCCCACCCGGGATGGTGACTTGGGCGTTTGTACCCAACCCACGTCACAACCCCGCCCCATACCCCATTTTAATTAATTGAATATACTAATAAAAAATAAACTCAAAATTACTGTTCATTGAGTTTACTTTTTACTGTTCATTGAGTTTACTTTTTATTAGTATATAATTATATATATATTAATTAAATAAATACTTATTTCAATTAATTAAAACAAACTAAATCAATTAACTAAATTATATATATATTAATTAAATAAATACTTATTTCAATTAATTAAAACAAATATACTAATAAAAACAAAACTCAATGAACAGTAATTAACTAAATTATATATATATATTAATTAAATAAATACTTATTTCAATTAATTAAAACAAACTAAATCAATTAACTAAATTATATATATATTAATTAAATAAATACTTATTTCAATTAATTAAAACAAACTAAATCAATTAGTGATCTAGGAAATATAAGAATATGGGGTATGGGGCGGGGTTGTGACGTGGGTTGAGTACAAACGCCCAAGTCACCATCCCGGGTGGGCTTGGGTTTCGGCGTAGCCCTTTGAGCAGGGGTTTCAGCCAGGGCGATGGGCGGGGCTATCAAGATGACATGGCGGGATCTCATTGGCCAAGACAAGACAAGTAGCCGTTTGGGCTAGCCATTGGCCAACGGCTATGTGTTAAAAAAAAAAAGATCTACGAAATATTATAATATGGGGTATGGGGCGGAGGTTGTGGCGTGGGTTGGGTACAAATGCCCAAGTCACCACCCCGGGTGGGCTTGGGTTTCGGCGTGGCCCCTTGGGCGGGGGTTTCAGCCCGGGCGTTGGGCGGGGCTATCAAGATGACATGGCGGGATCTCATTGGCCAAGACAAGTAGCCGTTTGGGCTAGCCGTTGGCCAACGGCTATGTGTTAAAAAGATCTAAGAATTATTAGAATATGGGGTATGGGGCGGGGGTTGTGGCATGGGTTGGGTATAAACGTCCAAATAACCACCCCGGGTGGGCTTGGGTTTCGACGTAGCCTCTTGGGCGGGGGTTTTAGCCCGGGCGTTGGGCGGGGCTATCAAGATGACATGACGGGATCTCATTGGCCAAGACAAGTAGCCGTTTGGGCTAGCCGTTGGCCAACGGCTATGTGTTAAAAAAAAGATCTAGGAAATATTAGAATATGGGGTATGGGGCGGGGGTTGTGGCGTGGGTTGGGTACAAACGCCCAAATCACCACCCCGGGTGGGCTTGGGTTTCGGCGTGGCCTCTTGGGCGGGGTTTTCAGCCCGGGCGTTGGGCGGGGCTATCAAGATGACATGGTGGGATCTCATTGGCCAAGACAAGTAGCCGTTTGGGCTAGCCGTTGGCCAACGGCTATGTGTTTAAAAAAATATCTATTCACTATAAATACTCACACTTCTATTCATTTTTTACCACAACTACTCCACCTCTTCTATAATGATCTCTATCTTATTTTTAAAAAAAATTCTCATCCAACCACAATACGAAAAAATGAATCCTCATAATCGAGGTTTTGACCCGAAAAATCCGTGGGCATTCCAAGAAACACCTAGCCCAGCATCCAATCGTCCAATTGCTCCCTTTTTAATACACTCCACGATGCCGGATATGACTGGTTACGCATCGTTTATCTCGAATCGTTTGAAGAATGATGTCAGTCAGTTTACTTACTGTGTGTATAAAAGGTAATCTAAACTGTGCAATTACTTGTATTGCTACGTTGTTACAGGATTTTATGAGCTCGGTACCAATCGGTACCGAAAATACCGTTACCGAAATCCCCAAAAGTATGTATCGGTACCGAATATACCTGGTACGGTACGGTTCGGTACCGGTTGGTACTGGTACAACACCGGTATTTGAGGGTAAAAATCGGTGAACACCGGTACCGAAAATACGTTACGTTTTAGTTCGAGCTACTTTTTGTTATTTGACATGTTTTGTCATTCTTATAGAACGATTTGGTTTAGCGCGCCGCAACGCGCGTGCATGATAAACAACTAGTTGTATTATAGTTAACTAGGTTATAACCCCGTGTATTACACGGGTTGAATAAATAAATTTTATATACTAAAAAATTAAACAGTATATCTTTAAAAACCTTCTTTATTGCACGAGTTGAATAAATATAATTTTATATATTAAATATAAAAAGTTATATCTATAAGAACAACATTGTACGGGTTGAATAAATGTAATTTTATATACCAAATAAAAAAGTTATATCTTTAAAACACGTGTACTGCACGAGTTGAATAAATGTAATATTGTTTACCAAATAATAAGAATAATACATCTTTAAAGACCTCATTTATTACACAGTTTGAATAAATATAATTTTATATACCAAATAATAAAAAAAATACATATTTAAAATATGCGTATTACACGGTTTGAACAAATGTAATTTTCTGTACTAAATAATAAAAAATATATCCTTAAAAACCCCGTGTATTGTACGAATTGAATAAATCTAATTTTATACATCAAATAATAAAAAGTTATATCTTAAAAACTTCTTGTATATCAGTTAATTTTATATTAAGTTTCGTAAAACCTGTTTGACCCCCAACGTCTAGCCCAACCAATAATTTTTTAACATCTAAACCCCCGTCTTTTTTTTTCTAATCTTTTTGGCCCATAACATCTTTTTTTCTAACCCTCTTGGCCCCTAACATTTAATGCATGGGGTTAGTGTTAGGGGCCAAAAGGGTTAAAAAAGAAAACGTTGGGGGCTTAGATGTTAAAAATAACATTTAATGGATGAGGTTAGTGTTAGGGGCCAAAAGGGTTAGAAAAGAATACGTTGGGGGCTCGGATGTTAAATTTTTTTTTTTAAGCTAAAAGGGTAAAAGTGATATAACCACATGGGCCAAAATCGTAATTTACTCTAAATAATATTATAAATTAGAATAAGATTAAACTAAATGATAATTATCCATAAGATATTAAACTAAATAATATTTAGTAGAAGGATTATCTATAATTAACTAGGTTATAACCCCGTGTATTACACGGGTTGAATAAATAAATTTTATATACTAAATAATAAAACAGTATATCTTTAAAAACCTTCTTTATTGCACGGGTTGAATAAATATAATTTTATATACTAAATAATAAAAAGTTATATCAATAAGAACAATATTGTACGGGTTGAATAAATGTAATTTTAAATACCAAATAAAAAAGTTATATCTTTAAAACACGTGTATTGCACGAGTTGAATAAATGTAATATTGTTTACTAAATAATAAGAATGATACATCTTTAAAAACCTTATTTATTACACAGGTTGAATAAATATAATTTTATATACCAAATAATAAAAAATACATCTTTAAAAATATGCGTATTACACGGTTTGAACAAATGTAATTTTCTGTACTAAATAATAGAAAAATACATATCCTTAAAAAACCCCGTGTATTGTACGAATTGAATAAATCTAATTTTATACATTAAATAATAAAAAGTTATATCTTAAAAAACCTCATGTATGTTACTTAATTTTGTATTAAGTTTCGTAAAACCTGTTTGACCCCCAACGTCTAGCCCAAACAATAATTTTTTAACATCTAAACCCCCGTCTTTTTTTTCTAACCTTTTTGGCCCCTAACGTCTTTTTTTTCTAACCCTCTTAGTCCCTAACATTTAGTGGATGAGGTTAGTGTTAGCGTCCAAAAGGGTTAAAAAAGAAGACGTTGAGGGCTCAGATGTTAAAGAATTTTTTAACATCCGAGCCCCCAACGTATTTTTTTCTAACCCTTTTGGCCCCTAACATTTAATGGATGAGGTTAGTGTTAGCGGCCAAAAAGGTTAAAAAAGAAGACGTTGGGGGCTCAGATGTTAAAAATAACATTTAATGGATGAGGTTAGTGTTAGGGGCCTAAAGGGTTAGAAAAGAATACGTTGGGGGCTCGGATGTTAAAATTTTTTTTAAGCTAAAAAGGTAAAAGTGATATAACCACATGAGCCAAAATCGTAATTTACTCTAAATAATATTATAAATTAGAAGAAGATTAAACTAAATAATAATTATCCATAAAATATTAAACTAAATAATATTTAGTAGAAGGATTATATATAATTAATTAGAAAAGATTAAATTATAATAATAATTATCTATAAGAGATGCTCTAATATGATGACAAGTGTCCCAAAAGTGGTTTCTTTTATTATATAGTATAGATTAGAAAAAATTAAATTAAAATAATAATTATCTATAAGAGATGCTCTAATATGATGACAAGTGTCCCAAAAATGGTTTCTTTTATTATATAGTATAGATAAGTTATTCTATAATAATATTTAGTATACTTTTTTATTACACATGATAAAAAGTATATTATTGGATTAATCAAACATAACCCAGAAGATAGGCTCAATTTGTCATATGTAGATTGTACAATGGTATTGATTCATATGGATTGGGTTGAAATGAGAATAGTTCGTGGATTGTCAAGGGCTTACATGTATTCTTACGGCCCAACTCAATTTTTTTATACCGTAGGGGTGTCAGGTGTGCAACTTTGCAGCGGTTGGTTTTGGATTACACCACACGAAGTGGGCGTGGGATTATGGCGTGGTTGAAGCCGGGGAAAATTCCCCCGACATGGAGGTGTTTTACGTGGCGACGTTGCAGCATTTCGTTGGGTGTGGGTTATAGCCGTTGCCCACAACGGTTAAACAAAAAAAAATACCTTTTAAAAAGAATAACTACTCTTGTATAATCCAACAAATTCTACAATTTTTACCTTTCAAAAACTCTCATTCCATCTCATTTTCTCTCAACTTTCTTCATATATTCTTTTAAAAAATTTAGAAAAAATGGCAACAATTCAATGGACCGAAGAAGAGGACATCGCGCTGTGTGAATCTTGGGTCGAAACGTTTACCCACTATATGCCTCGTAATCGCTCGAGTCCGTTTTGGGGACGTATTTCCAACAATTTTGTATTCATAGGGCTGGTACTAGCCGAACCGTGGATGCACTTTCTTCGCATTTCAGTACTATTCGTTTGGATAGTGAAAGATTTGAGACGGTGCACAACGCTGTGCAAAACGACAGTGGTGACATTTCGGAAGACGACGTCATACAAGTCGCACTCATCAACTACAGACATGCGTACAACTGTGACTTCAAACATGTTTCGGCGTGACAGATAATTAGATTTTTTTGTTTAATTTTGTTTAGGTTTAACGTTTAATTTTAAGTATGTAATGTTTTTCTAGTTTATTTCGTGCGTTTTTTAGTATATGTAATGTTTTTAAATCATTTAATGTGATTTATTAGTGTTATTTCTTTAATTAGTATTATTGTTTTTGTTTAATTAAATTTAACAGATTTTATATAATTTTTAAATATAAAATAATAATAAAAACTATGTCACGTGTCGAATAAGTCACCCTTTCACGCGCCGTCCCACGCCTCCCTTTTTTACACCACGCCACTTTTCTGACATGTGTTACGTGGCTGGCACATGTCGCTTCACGGCGAGACATGTTGAGTTCAAACAAAATGTAAAAAACACAAATCCGAAGAAAAAGTAGAAAGTGTACTCCGATATAGTCTCGAGGACGAGTTATTCAAGAAAAAGTTATATTCCATGCTCACAATTAAGTTGTATATTAGATTTAAATCATCCCAATTTTAACCACTCCTAACTTTTGATTTATATTACGCCATTCTCAACTTTTAATCTATTTTCCTACAACACTCCCAAACTAACCTAACACTAACCCATTTTGCTAACATCAGTTCCATGTCACCAAATCAGTGCCACATCAGCTGCCACGTCAGCACCGCTGCAACGTCATAAAAAAGCCAAATCATATGCCATGTCAGCAGCCACGTCATAAAAACTGCCCTGTGAGATGCCACATCATCACACAAGTGCCACATTAGCAAAAAACTAATTGGGCTAATGTTCAGTTACTTTGGGAGTGCCAGAGGAAAATAAGTTGAAAGTTGAGAGTGGTGTAAATCGAAAGTTGGGAGTTATCGGCCAATTGTTGAAAGTTAGGGTTATTAAAATTCAATATCCCTAGAATTTACTAGCCGATAGTAACTGATACTTACATTTTGTTAGACCATACAGTGGGTGAGGGCTTGAAAAAGTGGGCATGAAGCAGCCATGCTAACACCTGTCAGAAAAGTGGCATGGTGCAAATAAAGCGGGGTGAGATGGGGAGTGAAGAGGTAGTGTGGTGTGACACGTGACACCCACCTTTTGTATTTATTTTATATTTAAAATATATAAGAAATCTGTCAAATTAAAATTAAAAAACATTAATAAAACAAATCTTTCCACAAACAATCTACCATCGCCACGTCACCCTCCAAGTCCGGCAAAATCTTGCCATCCCCTCCCCCACGCCAGCCACAACGCCTCCTCCCGCATGGAAGAGGCCTCCACGCCTCAACCACGCCGCCACTCCATATAATCTAAAGTTGACTAGTGGTTGTCTTAACCATTGCTTTCGTGTCCGTTGACAATCCTAATATAATGAAGAAGTTACAATATCCACCCCTAATGAGTAAAAGACTGGTTTCTATTGCAATTATAATTTTGAAAATAGAGACAAATGCAATTTGCGTCCCTGTGGTATGTCTCAAACATCAACCTGAGCCCCTAAATTAAATTTTTGGTTTTTTGAGCCCCTGACTTTATAAATTCATAACAGTATGAGTCCCTGCCGTCAGTGTTCCGTCAGTTTTACCGTTTGACAGTTGTGAAAAGTCCATAATACCCCCACCCTTAATATCTACACTTAATAGCAGACAACCAGTTTCATTATCATCATCAACAGCTCTCCCAACTCCCAATATCTCTCCCAACTCCCAAGATCATCATCATCATCATCTTCAACAAATCATCTTCATCATCTTCATCGATCATCATCATCATCTTCAACAGATCATCTTCATCGAACATCTTCATCATCGAACATCTTCATCATCGAACAGATCAGGTTCATCTTCATCCTCATATTGATTTTTGGTTTGATTCGATGATTTAAATGTGTTTATATTGTGAAAAAACAGAGGGTTGATTCTAGGTTTGATTTTGGGTTCCATTCGATGATTTTGGGTTGATTTTGAAAAAAAACAGAGGGTTGATTTTGGGTTCCATTCGATGATTTTGGGTTGATTTTGAAAAAACAAAGGGTTGATTTTGGGTTCCATTCGATGATTTTGGGTTTATTTTGAAAAAACAGATGGTTGATTTTGGGTTTGATGTATCAACTGAGTATATTGTTCAAAATGCATCAAAACAGAGGTTTTGAATGTGTTTTGGTTTTGATTCTTGTGGGTTTAGGGTTTAGGGTATCAAAACAGAGGTTTTGAATGTGTTTTGGTTTTGATTCTTGTGGGTTTAGGGTTTAGGGTATCAAAACAGAGGTTTTCAATGTGGGTTTGAATGTGTTTTGGTTTTGATTCTTGTGGGTTTAGGGTTTAGGGTATCAAAACAGAGGTTTTCAATGTGGGTTTGAATGTGTTTTGGTTTTGATTCTTGTGGGTTCATCATATTGATTTTTGGTTTGATTCGATGATTTGGGTTCCTCATATTAAGAACTGATCGGATCAGTGGTTTTCAATGTGTTTTGGTTTTGATTCTTGTGTGTTCATCATATTGATTTTTGGTTTGATTCGATGATTTGGGTTCCTCATATTAAGAACTGGTCGGATCAGTTTCGGATTGAATGTGTTCCTCATTTGAATGTGTTTTGTTGTACAGAATGGCTGCGGATGTAAAGATACGCAAAACACCAACTACGAAGGCGAGAACACTTGACAACCTCCTAGAAGATGGTGCGGTGCACATAAGGAAGTGCTTGATATGAATGAATATAACCCCAGTGTAGCTCTTCGATTTTCCTTGAAATTCCAGAGCTCGCTAATTACATATCTACCACTTGGGTTATATTCATTCATGGCAGATATGTAATTACCTATGTCACACCCCCAAAATACCACTTAGGGAGTGTCCTTGTCAGGCGTGTGACAAACCAACAACGAGCCACTAATCATATTGAACCAATCACAAGTGTTGAATAAAATCATCAACTATTACTGAAAAGTATCGTCAATAAGTTAAATGAAAACCAACATGTTCAGCGGAAGCAATAAAAGAAAACATATGTAATCAATAAACCCATCATCCGTATCCCATCAGCACGACCCATGACCACTCCAGCTACTTCAGACAGCAAGTTCCAAATCCATATAATCTAACGACCAGCGAGCATGCAAGAAGTGTATCAGACAACGCTGGTGAGTTCATAGTTTTACGAAAACGTTAGTTACCAAGTGTTTAGTTAATCCATTGAATTTAAATCCGAAAGTAATGTTGAAAACAATGTTGATAATACCCCGATACAAGACGACTTCTGATTATTTTGCCCTTTCTCCAATGCTCCTATCAAAGCATTGGTCATGACTAGGTCATTAGTTCAACACCCGTCCTCCCAGGTACGGGGTGAGGTTGCCAAACCTAAGTAGCGCTACTAACTAATACCATGTTACCTTCCTGGTAACCAAACAACACGGAGGGACTTTAAAGGTGATAGGAAGAGTATATTATCCAACATTCCCGTTTTTACCCAAAAGACTTATCCCTTCCCGGGATACCCACTGACTGTCCCAACCACCGGGACGCATGCTCAAGAGAGATGAACTCACCTTTGGTTTGCTCGGTAAGATTAAAACACGTATTCCAAGTTGATCAACTAGTTCCTATTGTAATTACCAATAACAATCAGTTTCGCATGCTCGTAAATCACGCATCCCATGCACAATTAATTTACGTTCACATTGTTTGTACATCGCACATTTATAGTACTTGTAGCATGTAATTCGAGTCATACAATCAATCTATCAACACATCAGTAAGTAAATCAAGTTAGCAAGTCTCTTAAGCTTTGTGTGACCCAATGCTACCCATCGGCCCAGCTATGGCCCAGTTAATTCCCGACCCAAAGTGTTCACATTTTTATTAGCCCAAATCATATACCCAATTTATTAAATGGTGGTTTCAATATCTGATACTTTCCACATACAATTTGCAACCACTAATGTCATCACATATCATCACATTAGTAACTAGTGGGGATCGACCAATTAATATTATCATTCTATTAACATATCTTACCATACAAATGGGTAACCAATCAACAATTATTTCATGTATACAAGCAGCCCATTTATGAAACACCAAGCCCAAAACTAGAAGATCAAATTATGTGTGTGTGTCCAACAGGTATATGCGGCCCAAGTGAATAACCCAATTTATCTCATATATTGCATCATCTATTCAGTCCTGTTTTGACGTCTTTGTTTACTGGTTCATTAATCCTTAACATACGTAATCACTACATCGATTCCCTATACATGGCACATTAAATCAGTCATCATCTCATCAAAATTACCAGGTGTAGTTAATCCCATGTATTCCTCTAGCATGACCCTATCATAAGACAAGATTTAATTTACATGTAAAGCAAGATGCTAAATTAATTGATACCTACTTCCTAGTTTACATACATGCCACGACATCCAGTTCAATAATTTACAATACCATCAAACCCATTGCAACTATAATACGAGTACATGTGTATATATATATGTATATATATATATCAAATAAAAGATTTCACACATGAACATCACCCAACCATGAAAATCAACAAGTACGGCCACTAATCAGGGACTCGGTTGATCAGAATGTTGTTTCGAACAGGAGGGGGGCCTGCTACTGCCTTCGTAAATCAAGAGAGAAGAGGTAGGGTTTGTTTTGGTTTGTGCTTTAAATCTAATCTGATAAAAAAACACATTACGTATTCATATAATATGTGAGTTTGGGGCGGTGAACTTCTTTGGGGTCGGACTATGGGCTTAAACCCATAATAATATAGAAAACATAATAGACTTGTGTCTAGTCTAATGTGTTTAGTCTAATTAGTTATCCTAATGGGCTTTTGTTTAATAAATGATAAAGGTTAAGCGGTCCAATCACAATAAAAGTGTCTCTTGTTGTCAGGCCACTAATACATTAAAGTCCATTTACATTTCAATAAATGAAAAAAAAAATATTATGATATCAGTACATCTCACGTAACTTCATAATTTGAGCAGCCAAATTTAATTGTGTTATACAATTCACAAGTCATACAATTCAAAGTGTCATACAATTCAAAGTGTTAGTGGATAACTAATCGGCCCAATTAGATCATTTGAAAACTAAACATTCACGTGATTCATTCAACATAAGCGGTGGAGAAAGGTATTTTAAAGGGGATCCCTCTTCCTAATGGGGGGCCGTGTGTTTCCCACCTTTTTTTCGCTGATGATGCTATCATCATGGGGGAATGGTCAAGTGATAACGTGAAAGCGGTGATTCGGATCCTAAGATGTTTTTACATTTGCTCGGGTTTAAGAATGAATATCAAGAAATCGAACATTTACGGTATTGGGGTGGAGCGTAGTGAGGTGGATTGGGTGGCGAATTCTTTGGGATGTAAGTCGGATGGGTTCCCGTTTAAATACTTAGGGATAACGGTTGGTGCTAATATGAACAGGATATGTAATTGGAGGCCGGTTTTCGAGATCTTTCAATCCCGGTTGTCTTTATGGAAAGCATCGGGTCTTTCTATGGCTGGTAGAGTGACTCTAATCAAATCGGTTTTGGAAAGTCTTCCGGGTTATTTTTTCTCTCTTTATAAGGCTCCTGTGCGGGTGATTAAAGACCTTGAAAAACTTATTAGAAGGTTTCTTTGGGGTGGTTCTAACGAAAGGAATAATCTTCATTGGGTCGCTTGGGAGCGGGTGGCATCGCCGGTTAGGGCCGGGGGTCTGGGTCTGCGAAGTCTGCACGAGATCAATATTTCTCTCATCGTGAAGTGGGGATGGAGGTTCAAGTCGGAGTCCAATAGCTTCTGGGTCAAGGTGATTAACGCAATTCATAATCATAAGTTGTGCTGGGACTTTTTACCGCTCAGGTTGTCTATCAATGGGGTTTGGCGTAACATTCATAAAGTATGCTCTGGTCGGTTTGCGGACAACATTTCCCTTAAAAGTCTGATGAGAGGCGAGGTTGGGAACGGGCAGGATTTATTTTTTTGGTTGGACCCGTGGTTGATTCAGAGGCCTTTGAAAGAAGAGTTTCCTAACTTATTTAGCTTAGAGAAGAGAAAGAAATGTAAAGTGAAGGACCGGATTGTGAAACCGGTGTCTAATCCGAGCGGAAAATGGTTGTGGAGGACCGAGCCTAATTCGGATGTTGAGCTTGCTGAATGGAGTAGGTTATGTTGTTTGCTGCGTTCTACCTTCTTATCGGATCAACAGGATCGATGGACGTGGCAAGGTTCCGGAGCGGATGGGTTCTCGGTGAAAGCGGTTAATCATTTGTTCGACCTAAGAAAAGATTTCAGTTCTCGGTTTGTTTGGGAATGGTGCAGCTGGATTCCGAAGAAGTGCAATCTTTTTGCTTGGAGGGCGGAGCAGGATAGGATTCCGACCAGGGAGGCTCTCAGTAGGAGAAATATTTTTGTCGAGGTTAGAGAGTGTCCGCTTTGTAACACGGGTGTCGAAACGGTGGATCACTTGTTCACCTCGTGTGGGGTGGCGACGGTCATATGGCAGAAAATCCAAAATTGGTGCAAAACATCTAGCTTGTTCGTCTTTTCGTTCCGTGATATTTTGGAGCTTCATAACTGGGTCGGCTTGATGGGTAAAAAAAGGGAGGTGTTCCGCGGCATCGCCATTCTTGTTTGTTGGAGAATTTGGAAAGCTAGGAACGAGTTGATTTTTGAAGGGAAGCCTTGTGTTATTGATGAGGTTTTCAGTGATATTAGATCCTTGGGGTATGTTTGGTTTTGTAATAGATCAAAAGGTAGTAGATTGTCTTGGAAAGATTGGTGTAGATTTGTAAATATGTAGTTTCGGGGTGGCCGCTCGGCTTCGAGCGGTTGGTTGTTTCTTAATAAAAGTTTCCTTTCAAAAAAAAAAAAACATAAGTCAAACATTGAATGACTATATATTTGAGGTCCAATAAGAGAAAGATATGTCTGACATATATTCAATGCATGTGAAAAATTTAAATGATGGTATAGGTCCATGTGAAGTATTAATTTGAATTACATGTGAAAGGATTTAAAGTTGCCTGCATATAAAGTCAAATCTCATTTTTATGGCACAATCATCGATTGGCAACCCGAATGAATCACGATTCGATTGAAATGAATTTTATTTTTAACGTATGTACACACATGATTTCAACATAAGGTAGATCGTAATAGTAAGTTATCCGGAGTTAACGACCTTAAAATTAAGGGGTTGTCACAACCTACACTGAGGTTATATTTATTCATATCTGCTACATTTCGAAGTGCACCCGTCAGTAACGATCCACAATTGCTTGTGGATCTTTGACGTTTTGTCTCTGTATTGTATGTTACGGTCTTTTGTTATCGAGTCTGTAAGTTCCGTCAAGTCTACGAAGTTGGTATGACGTTTTGTCTCTGTATTGTATGTATTAACAGTTTACATTTAATATACAGTTTAGGCTTTAATAATTTGTTATATATAGTATACATTTAATTATTATATTGCATTTATTAGATTGCATTTATTTAAAAATAAAAGAGAATTTAGGCTTTAATAATTTGTTATATATAGTATACATTTAATTATTAAATTGCATTTATTTAAAAAGAGTCAATTATTAGATTGCATTTATTTAAAAATAAAAGAGTTAATTTGAATTATTAGATTTCTTAAGAAAAAAACAAAAAATGAATTTAGGGGCTCAGGTTGATATTTCACTCATACCATAGGGACGCAAAGTGTTATTAATATATGTCAAAAGACGGTCTTACCCCTGCCTCAAACAGTCAAACTGACGGCAGAGACTCAAAGTGTTATGAATTCATAAGGTCAGGGGCTCAAAAAACTAAAAAATTAATTTAGGCGCTCAAGTTGATGTTTGGGACATACCACAGGGACGCAAATTGTATTTTTCTCTTGAAAATATTTTAAAAAAGAAACCATGTTGATGAGGTGTGTTTATAGAAATCTTAAGTATTTTAGTTTAATTCTCACTAAAGTTAAAAAGATTTTATATAGTCTGATTGGGTGACCCAAGCCGTCAAACTTATCAAATCTTTAAGTATTTTAGTGTAATCCTCACTAAAGTTATAAAAAAATTTATAGTCCAGTCGGGTAACCAAAGCCGTCAAACTCATCTGGCTTATTTTTCTTGATAAGAGATTATGTATATTTTTCTTGATAAGAGATTATGTATAAGAGAGAATGTTGTACGAAGTGTAGGAGACAAACTCAACTATTGATATCCCAAGATCAATGGCTCAAAATTAGATGATAACATTTTTGTAAATATGAGGTTCAAACAATTAAAGAAACAAATATAGAAAGGGTATTCTGAACCTTTCTAACTTGGACTCCTTCCCTCTTGATTTTCTAACAGCTATAACTTTTTCATACGTTAATATTATTAAAAAAAAATTACACCGTATTAAACAACATTTCAATCATTTTAATTCGAGCAGCCTATTGCTATAGTTTTCTTAAATTTTTTAACATGGTTTTGAGTACCCATTACGTGATTTTGAATACCCACATATTACTACATGATTTTAATACCCATTACGAGATTACGTGATTTCATTATAGTATGTGAAATCACACTAAGTGATTACATAACAATAGTTGACTATGTTTTATTACGCGACTATGTGATTTTGAATACCCATTTCGTGATTACGTGATTTCATTGTAGTATTTTATGTGAAACTACACAGAGTGATTACGTTATAAGCATAATTGTATAACATTAGTTATAACAAATCATATTGAATGTGTAATCAAGTAATGAATTTATATTAAATGTGTAATCACGTAATGGGTATTCAAAATCACGTAGTCATGTGTTGTGTATATTCAAAATCACGTAATCACGTAATGGACTAATATGTATTCAAAATCCCGTAATTTTTTAAGAAAACTAGAGCAATAGGCTGCTCGAATTAAAGAGAATGAAATGCTCGTTAATACGTTCTAATTTAAAAAGAAATATACTAACGTATTAAAAAGTTATAGTTGTTTCAAAATCAAAGGGGGTAGTTATTCACTTGAGAAATGACTATAATACCTTTAGTCCCAATGACACATGTCAATTCTTCATTCGCATCACAGGTATCCTTCGCTTGAAATTATTGTATCCTTTCTCTTTCTTTCTTTTCTTCAGACTACATGTTGTGGAAGGTGTGAGCGACCCGCCGCGAGCCACGTAGACTGCCACTCGCTCGTTAACACCGCAACGCGGTCAAGCTAGCGCCAACGCGAGTGGCCAGCGTGAGCGTGGTAGCCTGGGTGAGCGGGTGTTTTGGGGTCTAGTTAGCGACAGATGTCGCAATATTAGAAGATAAATCCAGGTTGTCAAGTGAGCGAAAACGAGTATTCTTACTAATAATATTTGAATATTAACGCCTTAAAACAATTGCCAACTTTTACCTCATTCTGTCATTCAGATAATTGTTTGGAACAATCGACTAATTTTAATTAAAAGTGTTTTTCCTTATTAGTTTGCGTATATTAACATCTAGAGTTTGGGTTAGGGTTTCTTTCACTTCTTCGCTTGTCCACTCGAGGTAACTGTTTTTTCAATTTCTTTTTCAATAGCATGTTGCAGTACTTGTTTCTGCTAGGGTTTCAATTATTTTTAGAGTGTTATTTATGTGCTTAATTTGGGGAAATTTGGGGTTTTTTATAGATTATGAACTTCAAGGATCTAATTTCATATGATTCAATTGATATATTAAATTGCAATATTTCTATCTCCATAGATGCACTTTTTGACTAATACTTGTTTGATCTAGAGAAGAAATCTCAAATAAAGTAGAGTTGAATCAGGACTGTTCTTTGGGTTTTGGGTTTTCTTTTTGGGGTCGGGTTGTCCGGGTTTCATCCTTGTCACTTTGTGAAAAAAGTGACCTGATAACCGACCCATTTAAAGTTTGGGTTTTGGGTTGTTCGGGTTTGCGGTTTAGATGTAAAATGAAAAAGAGAATATTTTTCAACAAAATATCATCAAAATTTAAATCTTGCTAAGGGGTGTTCTTCGGTTTTTATTTTTTTTCGAGTTTTGGGTTTTTGGCTAGCAAAAGTGACCCGACCCATTAAAAGTTCGGGTTTGGCTTATTTGGGTTCCAGTTTTTCGGGTATTCTCTAATTTGGGTTCGGCTGGCTTTGTATCCGTGTCAGGTTTCGGTTTTTGGCTAAAAATGACAGCCCTAGAGTTGATTTGTGTTTAAGAAAGTCACAGAAACATTATATAATTCTAGCTTCAAAAAAATCTGGATCTGATAGTGAGCTGCTATTTCCATGATAAATCTGTAAGCTTTTGACTGCTTGTTTCCGTAATGCGATATTCTGTATGCTGAGTATATGCACATTCTTTATTCCAATCAAAATATTAGAGACGATTTTGATAACAATTTTTTACGAAAGCTAATTTAATTGTCGATTGATATAAACGACGTTCATGTCTGCAGTTACAGTACTTTGAATGGCTTTGGTTGTCATTTGTGGTCAACCATGCAGCGGGAAGTCAACAGCCGCTCTTTGCCTGTCGGAGGCTCTAAACGACCTAGAATCTAAACCTAACGTCCGAATCATCGACGAAACCTCCTTTCACCTCGACCGTAATCAAACCTACGCAGAAATGACCTCAGAAAAAAACTTACGCGGAGTGCTTAGATCTGAAGTAGATCGATCATTATCAAAAGACAACATAATAATCGTCGATTCCCTAAATAGCATAAAGGGTTACCGATACGAGTTATGGTGTCTTGCACGCGCTGCGGGGATCAGGCATTGCGTTCTTTTCACTGACGTTGAAGAAACGCATTGCCGGAAATGGAATACCGAACGCAGGGAGAAAGACGAAAGTTCGTATAACGACGGGATTTTCGAAGATTTAGTACGAAGGTTCGAGAGACCTGACCGAAGGAACCGATGGGATTCACCGTTATTCGAGTTATGGCCGTTTAAAGACGGAATAGAAAAATCGTCTCCGGCTATTGTAGATCTTGTATCGTACGTAACCAAAAAAGTAGACTCGAAGACGCGAGATGTTAAAATCTTGCAGCCGACGATAGCGACACAAAGTGTGCGTTTTTCGGAGGCGAACTCACTTTACGAAATGGACCGAGCCACACAGGAGGTGACCAGTGCGATTATCGAGGCGCAGTCTTTAGCGATGGGTGGACCCGTGACCGGACTCTCTATTAGCCATGACTTGCCGACTATTAACATTTCGAGGTCGGTTGGATTACCCGAGCTTCGGAGGCTAAGAAAGACGTTCATAAAGTTGACTGGTCAATCGAGCTTAAGCGGGCCCCCACCGCCTTCGGATGCTGACAGTGCAAAGAGAATGTTTATTGACTATTTGAACAGAGAATTTGGAAGTGAATGAAGAATTAAATTGTCTATTAAGAATGATTTTTGAATGTAATTTCTTAAGCTTTTATTGTTATATTTTTGAATGAAATTTTTTTTTTTTATATATTTATGATATTAAATTAACAGAATTTATTTTACACAACTTACAGTTAAGCCAGATATTTATTTTCACTAATAAAGAATTCAAATCTCCAATTTAAAAAACAGATGATCAAAAGATAAAAATATAGAAGATACATAAGCAATAGCGACGAATCCAAGAGGCGGTAACTACTGGTTATTCAATGTTTCTGCGACGGCACCTGTGGCTTCATGCCATCACTGATTGTTGGTTTCTTGACATCGGTGACTGGTGGTTTCTCGAGTTCTAGATCTACCTCTGATTTCTTGGCTGCACGATGCTGATCGAAGACGTATAAAATGTAATAGACGAGACTGAAAAGCACGCTCACGACGCCCACAATACCGGCTGCAGAGAAGACCCCAGGGTTTAAAATGTAACAATGATAGCCATCATTGATGCTTCCCTTCGCGGTATTTTGACTGATTAACTTTGCACCCGCAATAAATAAAATAAGCGCTATAGAAGACGTTATCCTGTATAAAAACAGATAATGTTGGTTGAGTTTATTATCTATTATAGCTATTATGAATACAAAGATAGTTATTGATGTTTTATAATTGTTTTATAATTTTTTCAGTATCTTGTAATTCATTTCCACCATTGTTGTATTTGAAAACCCTAAATTTATCATAGTGTAACAAAGAAAATATTGAAATCTTGAGTTAAAATGAAGTTTCATAAAATAATTTCATACCATGATATAATAAGGAAGAATTGGGCGCATATGGGCTCGTTAGGGGTCCGTTGGTAACACGAACAACAGCCGTCAGTGGTTACTGTGATTATGATACGAGCTAGCACAAGAGCTATGGCCCCTGCTATGGCTAGACCCACGGCTGGGCTACTCGGGTAGTCGCAAAAAGGTCTGAGACCATAGTTTATGTGCATTCGAAGTTCATATGTCTGCCAGGCATATGTAACAACATGCATGATCATCAGTAATTGTAAAGATCAATTGATATATACAATCATTACTTGGTGAACAAATTGTGTTTTTCATAATGTGATGATAATGATGTAGTCATATGCTGGCTATACGGTTTACCTTAGCTCTCTTGGCTTCAGCGGCGAAACCTGCAACACCAACTGCTATCCCAAGTGTCGCTAGGAGAACAGCGACCAAAATAGTTTTGCCCTCCATTTCTTCCTTCCTTAAAGAGATGGTGTTATTATTAAATGAAAATGGTAATATGGTTTTATAGTTGGGGGACACGATAACGAAATGGAATCAGCCTTGGGGGTGACGATTGTGAAATGGAATCATCCTTGGGGGCGTACAACTAGATAAATTAAAACTATACTAGTTGACAAACATACAAGTCAAATATACAAGTCAAACTTGTTCATAAAAAGTCAACTGTGCTGAAATTAAAACGTGATGAACAAGTAATTAGGTTAGTTGTGTTATGTAGTTATAAAGCGGTTATTTAACCGCTAATTCTGTGGGTATAAATACCCCAAACTGGTTTCATTTGTAATGTATGATACATGTGTTGGAAATATTAAAGAGGTAAACATACAAGTTGGTATGTTTCTTCCATCCCACATTGGTGGAGGGAGTGAACTTTGAGTGGTTTATAAGGGTTGTTCCTTATGGGTCTCAGAAGTGTTAAATGGGTTGAGAAGTGGATGAAGCCCACACGCGCGTCGAGCCGAGCTCGCGAATGGTCGCGTTTGAGGCGCACGTACGCATCGTTGCGAGGAGCTGAGGAGCTTTTATTTTTAGCTAAGGTCCGGTCAGGTGGGTCAGATTTGTGGATCGAATGAGATAGGGAGATAGAGATTAATTCGAAAGAGTGGGGGTTATCCCATAGTGATTCGAATTCGTATAGGATAACTATCCAGCAACCGAATTCGTATGGGATATGTATTCAGTAATTCGAATTGGTTATGGATGGTTATCCCTCCCCGTTTTTCTCATTCTTTGGTGAATCATAACCTATAAATAAAAGGCTCCTGCTACCCATTCATTCACTCATATTTTCGCAGCCTACTCTCCTCCCACCTGTGTGTTCGTGTTTTCGTTCCAGCTTCTGCGTTTTCTGGTTTCCATTGCTGTTGGAATACCAGATCAGTTCTGCATTAAATCCTGGGAGTTTACGCTGCAGCTCACAGCAATACGAGCGCGTAAAATCCTTTAAGGACATGAGTCATCCGTGCAGTTCAAGTTTCTCGTTTAAGGATCTTCGATCTCAATCGCCAGGTTGGTTTTAATTTTGCATGTTCTTTAAATTCGTCCGACAACGGGACAGTCTCCTTCTACCTTTTTTTAATCAGTTTGTTCAAGTTGGAACAAACTGGTTTGGCTGATAACTCGGTAATTAATAAATTAACTGTTTGATTGAATTATTTTCAACATTCTTAAAGGATTTTATTTTTTGTGTTTTAATCAACAGTACAAATGGACCCTGAACTACCAACAGCCAATCTGAGATTCATGAATCAAGAGTTTGTCAAGTTGGACAGATTCGATGGTCAGAACTATACCCGCTGGGCGGACAAGGTTAAGTTCATGCTAGTTGTGCTGAAACTCTACTATATCCTTGATCCTGACTTGCTCACAATTCCTGATGACCCTCCTCGTGAGGCAGGAGAGCTCCCAGATGCAGATTTGGAAAAGCAAAGACTTGTCCGTAAGGAAGCTGAAGATCTTTGCCTGGGCCATATCAAAAACTTTCTTTCGGATCGTCTCTATGACTTATACGCGCCGGTAAAAAGTGCTAGAGAATTATGGAAAGCTTTGGAAGATAAGTACAAGGCTCATGAAGAAGGTACTAACAAATACCTTATTTCCAAGTACTTAGACTTCCAAATGGTCGATGACAAGTCAATCCTGGAGCAAGTGCATGAACTCCAAGTTCTTGTTAACAAATTGACTGCACTTTCTATTCCGCTGCCAGAAATTTTTCAAGTAGGGGTCATTATTGCAAAATTGCCTCCTAATTGGAAAGATTTCTCAAAGAGAATGATGCACAAGTCTGAGGACTACTCTTTGGACGAACTGTTGAAGCATCTTCGAATTGAGGAGGAGACGCGCAACAGGGACAAAAGAGGTAAAGTCGGATCGAGTGTGAATCATGTTGTTGGAGGATCTGGTCAAAAGGGAAAAGGGGCATCATCAAAGAATAAGAAGTTTACAGCACCAAAGAAAAAAGAATTCAAGAAGTCACAACACACTAACAACCATCAACCAAAGAGGTCTGGTAAATGTCATGTTTGTGGAGAAATAGGGCATTATGCACGAGAGTGCTCTCAAAGGAAATCTGGATCTACGGTTGGTTCTACAAGTGCTGTTGCTGTTGAGAAAGTTACCAATCTAGTGGCCAACGTGGGTCTTGGTGAAGTCAACATGCTTTCTCAATATACACGCATTGTGGCATGTAGAGGATGGTTTTTGGATTCTGGAGCCACTGTTCATGTTTGTGGGAATCGTGGCTCGTTTCTTACTTATGCTCATGTTCCTCAAGGAATAGTGGTGGTATGTGCTGATGGACATCGTGTAGAGGTTCGTGGTAAAGGCACGGTGCGGCTAAACTTTAGAGATGGTCAAGTGGTTACTCTTCAGGACGTGTTGCATGTTCCTGGTATCACCAAGGGTCTTGTTTCTGATGATAAGTTTGATCGGAATGGTTACAAGCTGGTTATCAAGAATCTCCGTGTGAAGTTTTCTCTAAATGACATCTATGTGGGTCAAGCAAAGAACACGGGTGGAATGTATCGTCTTGACTTAGCTGAAGATGGGATTGGTGAAGAAGAAGATTCGGATCAAGGGGGCGTTTCTGTGATTGACGGGTTTGGGAATGAAAGTGATAGTGATAGTGGTGGTAGTGTTAGTTCTAGTATTGGTGAATGTAATGCAATTGGTTTTGATTTGAATGAAATTATGTCTTCTGATTATATCGCTTGTTCAATTTCTTTATGGCATAAAACGTTTAGCTCATACAAATATTAAAAACATTGAAAAAATGCAAACTAAAGGTTTATTAAAATTAAAAGATAAAGACTTTGAAAAATGCGAAACTTGTGTTAAATCAAAATTCACAAAGAAACCTTTTCCAAGTGTTCATAAACGCAATACATCACTACTAGAACTAATTCATTCAGATATTTGTGAACTGAATGGAGTTCTTACTCGTGGGGGTAAGAGATACTTTATCACTTTCTGCGATGACTCGAGCCGATACTTATATGTTTATTTGTTGCATTCAAAAGACGAAGCTTTTGAGGCATTCAAAATATATAAGGCTGAGGTTGAAAAACAAAAGGAGAAACGCATTAAAATTCTTCGCTCGGACAGAGGCGGAGAATACTTTAACCGAAAGTTTGATACATTCTGCGAAGAAGAAGGCATCATACATGAGAGAACTACATCATATACTCCCCAACAAAATGGTTTGGCTGAGAGAAAGAACCGAACCTTGGTAGAGATGGCTAAGTGTATATTAAATCAATAGGGTCTACCTCGTAATATGTGGGGGGAAGCTGTGTTAACTGCTTGTTATGTTCATAATAGGATCACTAGTCGTGTGATACCTACGAGCCCATATGAGTTGTGGAAAGGAAGAAAACCAAACCTAGAGCATTTGAGGGTTTGGGGGTGTCTTGCCTACTATCGTGTACCTGATCCAAAGACACTCAAACTGGGAGAACGAGCTTTCAAGAGTGTATTCATTGGATATGCTTCGCATAGTAAATCTTACCGATTGTTGGATGACGAATCAGGTATAGTTGTAGAATCCAGAGATGTGGAATTCTTTGAGAACAAGTTTTCTAGAGATGATGAAAACTCAAATGGCACTACAACTTCTAGTACTTCTGAAAAAAGGGTTCAACCCTCACCAATAGTTGAAGAACCAAGGAAAAGTACTAGAGTTAGAAAAGAGAAAAGTTATGGAGATGATTTCTTTTCTTACCTGGTTGAGGGAACTCAAAAGAAAGTGACGAGAGAGGTCATTTTCGCTGTGAATTTGGATGATGATCCTAAAACTTTCAACGAAGCGATGTCATCAAGAGATGCTCCTTTGTGGAAGGAGGCAGTTAATGATGAAATGGATTCCATTATGGGAAATGGAACTTGGGAGTTAGCTGATCTACCCAAGGGAAAGAAACCTATTGGATCCAAATGGATTTTCAAAAGGAAGTATCATCCAGATGGATCCATCTCTGCCTATAAAGCAAGATTAGTTGCTAAAGGGTATAGGCAGAGAGAAGGGATCGACTATTTTGATACCTATGCACCTGTGGCTAGAATTAGTTCTATTAGGACTCTAATAGCGGTGTCTGCTTTGAAAGGGCTGTACATCCATCAAATGGATGTAAAGACAACATTTCTAAATGGGTATCTAAATAAGGAGATTTATTTGGAGCAACCAGAAGGGTTTGTGATGCCTGGACAAGAGAACAAAGTGTGTAGACTTATTAAATCTCTGTATGGTTTGAAGCAGGCTCCTAAACAGTGGCATGAGAGATTTGACACCACTGTGACTGCTTTCGGGTTTCGACACAACAGTGCTGACAGATGTATTTATACTAAATGCGAACCCGGTTATACAGTCGTGATTTGTCTCTATGTTGATGATATGTTGATCATGAGCACTCACCTTGAAGGTATTTCTGAAACTAAGAAATATTTGTCCTCGAACTTTAAGATGAAAGATCTAGGAGAAGTTGATACCATTCTTGGGATCAAGGTGAAGAGAACTGGAAGTCAGATTTCTCTTAGTCAATCTCATTACATAGAGAAAATTCTGACCAAGTTTCAACACTTAAATATTAAAGAGTTTAATACTCTGTTTGATCCAAGTGTGAAACTTAATGTGAACTCTGGAAGAGCAGTGGCTCAACTGGAGTATGCGAGTGCTATTGGAAGTATGATGTATGCAACGCATTGCACTCGTCCTGACATTGCTTTTGTTGTAAGCAAACTGAGTCAGTATACTGTTAATCCAGGGACAGAACACTGGAAGGCAGTGGGCAGAGTACTTGGATACTTGAAAAGGACCAGTAACTTAGAACTGACATAGACGTCTTCTTCCAGAATACTTGAAGGTTATTCTGATGCAAGCTGGATTGATCGCACCAATGATTCAAAATCTACAAGTGGGTGGATTTACACTCTAGCAGGAGGAGCAATTTCTTGGGGGAGCAAGAAACATACGTGTATTGCCCACTCAACTATGGAAGCTGAGCTCATAGCGCTAGCTGCGGCTGGTAAGGAAGCAGAGTGGATTAGAGATCTACTCACTGACATCCGTCTGTGGGATGTTCCAATGCCGTCTATTCCCATGTATTGTGATAGTGAGGCCACACTATCTAAAGTATACAATGCAGTGTATAATGGGAGGTCGAGACACACAGGTCTTTGGCACAGTTATGTGAGACAACTGCTTGAAAGTGGTACCATCAAGGTTGTCTATGTCAAGACAAGTAAGAACTTGGCATCCGTTTACTAAACCTCTGACGAGAGATTTGGTTGTGAATACCGCGAGAGACATGGGTCTAAAACCACAATAGAATCGTTAGTGATGGAAATCCAAATTGAACTTAGTGCTCCTATTTCTCAAGTTTAATGGGTAACAACGAAGTCACTTAACGATAGAAGGTACTATCAAATTTGATAGATCCATGTGAGGTATGATAGTGGGTGTTGCCGAGAACAAGGGTGAGCTTATGCTCTTAACAAAGTTTTGGAGGCATCCAAGCAACGTGGGTGATGTAAAACTTTGCCTATATGATCTAGCGGTGGTGCCGCCTCGAGTGAAGATTAGTGGTTTATCTTCTAAAGGGTCATGAAAAGGATTTATAGCGCACGGCCATATTTGCGCTCAGTGAGAACGCAAAGTCAGCTGGTGATGTGTGGGGGTAAACCGAAGGGGGCTATCAGGTTAATGGTTTAATTCCATAGGACACCATCTAATCTGTCTCTTCTTGTTTATCAACATAAACTGGGTTTAATCTTCGTGACACCTAGTGACATCATTAGTCTAAGTGAAAGGAAACATTCCAACTTGGTGGGGGATTGTTGGAAATATTAAAGAGGTAAACATACAAGTTGGTATGTTTCCTCCATCCCACATTGGTGGAGGGAGTGAACTTTGAGTGGTTTATAAGGGTTGTTCCTTATGGGCCTCCAAAGTGTTAAATGGGTTGAGAAGTGGATGAAGCCCACACGCGCGCCGAGCCGAGCCGAGCCGCGAGCTCGCGAATGGTCGCGTTTGAGGCGCGAATGGGCGCGTTTGAGGCGCACGTACGCATCGTCGCGAGGAGCTTTTATTTTTAGCTAAGGTCCGGTCAGGTGGGTCAGATTTGTGGATCGAATGAGATAGGGAGATAGAGATTAATTCGAAACAGTGGGGGTTATCCCATAGTGATTCGAATTCGTATAGGATAACTATCCAGCAACCGAATTCGTATGGGATATGTATTCAGTAATTCGAATTGGTTATGGATGGTTATCCCTCCCCGTTTTTCTCATTCTTTGGTGAATCATAACCTATAAATAAAAGGCTCCTGCTACCCATTCATTCACTCATATTTTCCCAGCCTACTCTCCTCCCACCTGTGTGTTCGTGTTTTCGTTCCAGCTTCTGCGTTTTCTGGTTTCCATTGCTGTTGGAATACCAGATCAGTTCTGCATTAAATCCTGGGAGTTTACGCTGCAGCTCATAGCAATACGAGCGCGTAAAATCCTTTAAGGACAGGAGTCATCCGTGCAGTTCAAGTTTCTCGTTTAAGGATCTTCGATCTCAATCGCCAGGTTGGTTTTAATTTTACATGTTCTTTAAATTCGTCCGACAACGGGACAGTCTCCTTCTACCTTTCTTTAATCAGTTTGTTCAAGTTGGAACAAACTGGTTTGGCTGATAACTCGGTAATTAATAAATTAACTGTTTGATTGAATTATTTTCAACAACATGTATATATCCTGTGTGTATTGTCCTTGTGGTTTTGTTCGAGTCCCTGCATAGAATCTGTGCATACTCACTGATGTTCATCCATTGTTCGTAAGTGATAATTGATCCCCAATCCGACAAGTCAAAGTCTGGTTCGTTTAACCATTAAAGAAAGCATGATACTTTTATTTTGTTGTGTTGATTGTTCCAAAGTAATCAAAGAGAAGTTCACCGGTTCGAACAATTAACATGCGTCTTGATTGTGGTAGTGGTTTTTGATCAGATTATCACTTGTGTAATTTAACAGAGGTGACCAACACCATTGTTTAGGCTTAGTCTTTAGCCATATATGGACCAGTGACTAGACTCTCTATTAGCCATGATGGCATGAGTTTCAAACTATCAACATTTCAAGATCGGTTGGATTACCTGAGCTTTGGAGGCTAAGAAAGACGTGTTTATATAGAAATCATAACAAAACCCTAACAACCTAATGGATGTTAGATTTCCAGATTTCTGAGTTCTAGGGTTTCTAAGAATGATGAAGATGGTTCATAAAATGACTTGATAAATCGAAAAATGTTGAAGTACAGAAACATATATATCGGATACCTGAAACGGTGGTAACCGCCCTTTCTAACTTATGCTAAATACTAATAATAATAATTATAATACTATCTAGCTTATAACAATATATATATATATATATATATATATATATAGAGGAAGGTTAACGTACATTACGGCTTAACGTACATCACGTACGACAAGTAATTACGCACGCTCATTTTAAAATCACGCACGTTATAACTCAAAAATCCAAAATCACGCATGTTGAAACACAATAATCACGCATATTGAAAACATTAATCACGCATGTTATAAAACAAATCACGCACGTTGTTGTACGTGAAGTACGTTAAGCCGTAATGTACGATATACTTTTTCTATATATATATATATATATATATATATATATATAGGTAGAGGATCCTGTAAAAAGTGCTCAAAGTGTGAGAAGTGTATTATAACACTATATATAATACTATATAACACCATTTAAACACCGTATAACAATATGTAACACCATATATTACCATATAACACTATGTAACACTATATATCATTATATAACAAATATAACATATAGGTTGTCTGATAGCATGTCTATGATAGATGTATAGTGTTATATTTGTTATATAATGATATATAGTGTTACATAGTGTTATATGGTATTATATCTTGTTACATATTGTTATACGGTGTTTATATGGTGTTATATAGTATTATATATAGTGTTATAATACACTTCTCACACTTTAGGCCCTTTTTACACTATCCTTACCCTATATATATATATATCTAACACCCTCCCGTAAGCTAGATCATTTCAGGTTCATGTGTAGCAGATCCTTCAAACGCATGAAGTCCTTCGGTTGTAAAGCTTTTGTCATGATGTCCGCCATTTGATCTTTCGTTGCACAGAAAATGACTGCTACTTCTCCCTTCTTGATCAAGTCCCTAATAAAATGATACTTGACTCTTATATGCTTACTTTTACCATGATATACAGGATCTCTGGCCAGGCAGATAGTTGACTTGTTATCACAAAAATATTGGAATGGAGTAGTCCTGCTTCCCTTCCAGATCATTTAGAATCCCTTTAATCAATAATGCTTGACATCCGGTTAGAGACAAAGCCATATACTCTCCTTCTGTTGAAGATAGTGCTACCACCTTTTGCTTCTTTGATTGCCACGATACGGGACCAGATCCTAAATGAAAAATATATCCAGAGGTGCTCTTACTATCATCTATGTTCCCAGCATAGTCGCTATCACTGAATCCCACTAGTTGTTTCTTTCCTCCTTTCGAGTATGTAATTCCTTGCTCCTAGGTACCTTTGATATATTTCAGTATGCGTTTTGCTGCTTCCCAATGACTTTACTTTGGATTTTCCATGAATCTACTTATTTTGCTTACATCGAACATAATGTCTGGTCTTGTATTTGTTAAGTACATTAAATCTTCTGGATCGTCTTTAGATAATTTTAATCCATACTCCATAGGTGTGGAAACCGTGTTGCATGATGTCATTCTGAACTTCTCTAATAGACTCCTCATGTACTTCTTTTGTGAGAGAATGATGTTTCCATTCTCATAAGAAACTTCTATGCCAAGGAAATAGTGCAGACGTCCCATATCCGTCATTTCGAATTCTTTTTTCATTGATTCCTTGAATTCAGAAATTAATCTCATCGAACTACTTGCTAAAATCAAGTCGTCTACATATAGACATATTACTAACTTTCCTTCATTCGTGTCCTTGATGTAAAGTGTATGTTCATAAATGCATTTCTTAAACTTTTTTTGGACGAAATAAGCATCTATTCGACTATACCATGCTCTTGGGGCTTGTTTTAAGCCATATAGAGCCCGTTTGAGGTGACATACCTTTTTCTCCTCTCCTTTTCGAACATAGCCTTGAGGTTGTTCAATATAAACTTGCTCCTCTAATTTACCGTTCAAGAAAGCAGTTTTTACGTCCATTTGGTGAAGGTGCCATCCATGATGAGCCGCAAGAGCCAATACTAATCTAACATTTTCAAATTTGATTACAGGAGCGAATACTTCTTTATAATCTATCCCGTATTTCTTCTTATATCCCTTTACCACTAACCTGGCCTTATATTTGTCTACATTCCCCTTTTCATCATACTTTGTTTTGTATATCCACTTTACACCAATAGGTTTTTGATGCATTGGAGGATCTACAAGTTCCCAGGTCTGATTCTTGTGAATCGATTCTATTTCTTTGTCCATTGCTTCCGTCCATTTTGAGACTTTACTGGCTTCTTCATATGAAGTTGGATCAACACTCGTATAGAGGACAAAGTTTACAACTTGACTACTATTATATTTCTGTCGCACTTCTTCTTTAGTCAGTGCTCTAGAATTTCGATATATGTTGTTGAGACTTTTAGTGCGAATAACTTCATTTTCTGAATCTGATGATGATGAATTATTTTCATGCTCTTGCATGTGTTCGGCTGCTGAAGACTCCTCGTTTTGCAGACTCTGGTTCTCTCCTGGATTTAGTTCTTCGTTTGCTCGGGGTGTTGAGACATTCTGTTGTGACTGTTCGGTTGAAATGGATTCGTCTTGGGTATCACTAGGATCATTGGGAGCTTGAGTTTGGCTTTCTTCATTGTCAGTTACAACAACGGGAATATCATCCGATTCAGAATCTAAGATCCATCTTTTGCTTTCATCAAATACTACATCTCGACTGATGATGATCTTATTCGTTTGTGGATTATACAGTTTGTAACCTTTGCTATTTTCGCTATACCCAACGAAAACAGTTTTTTCTGTTTTCTTATTCAGTTTATCGCGACGTTGTTTAGGTACATGAGCATAAGCCAGACAACCGAATACTTTAAGGTGCTCTACATTGGGTTTGTTCCCATTCCATGCTTCGTAATGTAACAACTGTCACTAAAATCAATAATTAGGACGATAATTAGTCAATAAGAAAACCCTAATAGAGACACCCAAGTAATTCTACACTAACCCTAAAATTTTCAGAACAATCGGAATCAGGATCAGGGCCCCTAAAACTCAAGGGGGGCAAACCCTAGTTGAATAATTATCTAAATTATACGTTGCTTAAAGCTGATTGGCCAAAATAGTTGATTCATGCAAGCTAGTCCCGAGCCTAGGCAGCCTATAATTAGACTGCTTAGCTTACGGACCGTAAGGGATTGGGCATACGGTCCGTAAGGGAGTCCCAAAAATTAGTATAAATAGCCGACCTTGGGACTTGCCTTCTGCCTTTAGAACGACGTTTATACCTTCTGTGTACGTCGAGTTATACTCAAAACAGTCCCCAAACATACACACGAATCACGAGGTGCTGCCGCAATCAGGGTAATAACTCGATCGCTATTACGATTCAACGTCCGATCGATTATAACTATCCAACGATTGTTTGAGTGCTGCTCAAATTGAGCTGATACTTTGTTATTCATTGTGATTTCGACTTGAATGTTTGAGTGCTGTTCGAATTCGGACTATGCTCTGTCATTCGTTGTGAATCCATTGAATTATTAAGTATTGCACTTATTAATTGTTGTGAGGGTTTAATCTCGTGAATTGACGTAACTGCTGAATTAGTTACTAACCCGTTTGTGTGTGCATTTTATTTAAATTAGGTTAATCACAGGCAAATCAGTAAGGCTTAAACTCTGCTCGTAAAATCTGCAAAGTGAGTCATTCTCTTTTTATCAACTGTTTTACAAAACTCCAAGTTATTTTCAAAGTTATAGTTACAGGGATTAAGTCTATGTAATCACCAAATTACAGCCGGTATGTGGGGTTTTGTATACATTACTTATTTCTCGTCACACTTGGACAACGAGTTAGCCAAGGGGTGATCTGACCACAGTCACAGACACCATTTGGACAACGGGATAGCCAATGGGTAGTCGAGTGACAAGTACTGTGGGTAGTTGGTTTGATATCAGAAACATTGTAATTCCCCTTAATACTATAAATTATAACCAATGCGTCATTTTTATAAACTGAATGATTCACTCAGTATTTCCCCGCTGACAAAACCTTTTTCAAAGATGTTTCAGGTGATCTGTTGTGAGCAAGGAAAAGTGCCGTGGAGCACTCTCAGCTTAGAAAAGTGGCTCAATGTAAATAAATAAAAGAAACATGTTTTGAAAAATAAAGATTTCCCTGAGAAATCACATTATTGTAAATTACGGGAATTTATCCCTAAATTATGAAACGGGCAGTTTCCATTATTAAAAGATCCTGTTTTAAAAGTCTTCCGCTGTCGCCTAAATTAAATACCACGGGATTTCTGTCCCGCGGCTCCTGAAATGGGTCAAACTGGGTCGGGGGCCGTGACAGAAATAAGGTGGTATCAGAGCCACTGTTTTAAGCTTACTGATTAAGCTCACTATTCTAATTGATTTAAGCCTATTGAAAAAGAATTAGGAAAATTTTATTTGTCATTCTGTGAATATATGTGCATTAACTTATTAATTGTTGAAATTACAGTATGGGTAAACAAAAGATTTCTACTATCTACCGCAAATTAGATAGTACACCTAAGGAACAAGGAACCTCTTCCTCCAATTCTCCCATCAAGTTAGAGGAAGGAATCTTTGTCCGTAAGGCAAATTATGAAAACCCGCTTACCCCGGAGAAAAGGAATTTGATTATTAGGAAGGGTCAAGAGAAAAAGAAACCCTAAACCAAGAGAGTGAGGTTTAACCCAGAGATTCAGGAAATTAGCAATAATCCATCAGGGGAAAATAACCTAGATGAAAAATGGGCAAATCTGTATCTGCTCGCTACCGTAGCAGAAAATGCAAATCTTTAAACTCTAAATCTAGAAATAAGTACTTCCCAGTAAATCAATAAATAAATCTGAGTGTGTTCTGTTTGCTATTATGTTGTACAAATTGGTGTGCAATAAAAATGTTTGTTTGTTAAACTTTGTTCCAAAGTTTTAACTTAGCATTTTTGTGCATTTTGCATATATGCTACACAGCATGAGTGAGCTATCCGAGGCGTTTCAGAACCTCAACCTCTATCCTGTGCCAATTGAAGTCTCCCACAACTTCACTGGTTACATTGCTGACATAGAGGAACCTCTGGAATTCCAAGCTCCACCACTGGAAAAAGCAAAACCTAAAAAGAGGAGAAGATATGTAGGGTGGCGAAAAGTGCGCAGAAGGAAACCTGCAACTAAGAGACTCCCTAAAATAGAAAATCCTGTAAGTGTGAGCAAGGGAAAGGAAATAGAAACCGGAGAAAGTTCCAAACCAGTAAGGACAGAAATAGGGATAGACCTAAAGCAAAAGGGAATAGAGATCGGAGAAAGATCTAAACAGCCAGAGGAGATCACATTCCAGGATGAAATAGACCGTCTACTGGCCAATTGTGACGTCATAGAGCCTGTCAACAATAATCTCTTCTCTTATCCTGCTACAGCCCAATTCCCAATAAACCTAGAACCCGTTATTCCAGACTCACTAGTACACACACGACCATTAGGCCAAATGGAAGAATGGTGGACCAATGACTGGCAATTCCAGAATATAGTCAATAGTCCCTATAGTTTTCTCCCACAGTTTGATCCAGAACCTATCCCCAATCCGCCAATGAGCTATGAAAACCTGGCCGAGCTTCATCAGTTTGGTGAAGAACTGATAGGCACTGGAAATAGGATCAGGGAAATTGGGGAGCAGATTTCCTGGAAGTATGACGAAAGGGAACGTCACTACTGAATTGCCAGTAATCCAAGAATAGTGGGGAAGGTTTGGAAAAGTTTGTTTGTATTATAACTAATACAGTAAAACTAACTCTGTAAAATGGGCAATAAAACAATGTAAGATAGACAGTGTGTATTAAAGCAGGTATAATATATAAAACAGAACAGAAGTCGAGAAAATCGACAATTTTGGTTATAGATATGTGTTGTGAGGATTTATGTGTTTATGTGTAATTGCTTTATTATATTTAACTAGCAATTATTTGACACTAATAAATTACACTTATACCAATTATCAGATGGAAAACACTAGTAATGAACCAGTTAATGAAGAGAATCAATCTGAGCAAAATCAGGAAAACCAATACATGACTAGACAAGATATTGAAAATATCATCACTCAAGGGATAGCCAATGCTATTCCAGAAATCATGGCTGCTGCTAGGAAACCTGTTGAATCCCAACAAATCATTCCTAGTAAACGTACTGATGCGTGTTAGTGTATATATGTTTTTAGATATATATTTAAGCCCTTTTTACACTTTTAGCCAAGTTTTAAATTTATAAAACACGATATTTACTAACACTAAACACACATATGGGCAAGTGCACCCATCGTGGACGTAGTATAGTGTTGGTAAGATACCGAGGTCGTCCAAGGACACAAGAGCTTTTAATACCGGTTTATCCTCAACGTCTAATCAAATCAAAAAGGTTAGAAAAATGTTTTAAACTAAGAAAAATAAAAACTAACTAAATGCTGAAAATAAAAATAAAAGAAAAACAGATAGACAAGATGAATCACTTGGATCCGACACGTGTATTAGTATAACCTTTGATTATTTTCGCACTTTTGCACTTGTTTAAGAGATTATCTTAGTTATTGTAGTAGGCCCCTCTTTTGAAGGCGACGTTACCCTCAACCCAGTAGTTTGAGTCAGCAAGGATACAATCCTAAAGGGTCGGATTATTGAAAGATAATGAATTAAGTTATTAATGCAAATTATGGTAGGCCCCGCTTTTGGCGGCGACGTTACCCTCGGCTAAGTAGTCTGAGTCAGCAGGGATACAGTCCTAAATAGCCGGGTTATAGTATTAATAGTAGTTAACTTATGAGGGGGTCAAAGAGTTTGGATCCCCGCCATCCAATACCTATGGGCATTGAAGGAGATCCTACTAAATTTGACCCAGGTCCCAAGCAGGACCTCTAAACGCTGAACAAGGGCAAGACCCTTACCAAACCGTTCCCTTAACCCCCGACCAGGTAGCCAACATACCTCCATATAGACCGTGGAGATATGAATGGTGAAAATCTTTTATTTTATATAGACAGTAAAATAATGCCAAGACACCACGGACAAACGATAAGGAAAGATCACCTTCAACATAAGTAACTAGTTATTAAAGTCATTAATACAAAACCAAATAAAAAGTGCAAAAGATTAAAAATAAAAAGTATTATACTAAACACTTGTCTTCACCAAGTGATGTAAGAGACTTAGGCAAACATGGCCTTGATTGTCAAGAACTCTTACGATCAATCTTGGATCCCGAGACGACTCACACACTCTACGATGGACAATGGATGATGGTGGTGGATGATGGTGTTATGGTGGTGGTGGGTGGTGGATGAAGTGTGAGAGAGGTGGTGTGCCAAGGGATGAGAGAGAATGAAGCCAAGCTCCTCTATTTATAGGCTGAACAGAAGGTTGGACACGGCCCCGTGTCCGCTGGACACGGCCCCGTGCCCGCCTGACACTCTCTCTCCTCATTAATTGTAATTGCGAATTACAATTAATGCGCCTGCTGTACTTTCACCACGCCCCCGTGCTCGCTGGACACGGCCCCGTAGTGGGCAATGGAAGCTTCTACTGGTTTGTCTTTTCTGCTGCTTCCTGGGCACGCCCCCGTGTTCGCTGGACACGGGGCGTGTTCAGGCTCTGTTTCTTCCTTTTTGCTTTGGGAGGTGCCGTTGAGGGTCCGGGCAGTCTACTTTTGTTCCTTTTCTTGTATTTATGGTAGAATTAGTGGTCTTTTTGCTTCTTTTGTGATTTTGAGCTCATTTCATCCTGAAAATACAAAAGGAAGACAAAAACACTCTTTTTCCAACATTAGTACTTAAAAAGGGTTAGTTTTATGCCTTAATTGATGTGTTTTATATGTTGCATTTTACACACATCACGTACTCAGGAAGATAATTTTAGCCATAGTGTAAATGGAGGCGGCAATCATGATAATCATGATAACAATCCGCAACAGGCCCCACTCCCTAAGAAAATGAAAGCTGCGACGCCTGGTTGCACTTACAAGGAATTTCTTGCCTGTAAACCAGCAGAATTTGCAGGTAATGAAGGGGCAACTGCAACACTGCGATGGTTAGAGAAAACCGAAGCAGTAATTGCAATAAGTAAATGTGCTGAAGAAGATCAAGTGATGTATGCGTCAAACCTATTCAAAGAAGGGGCGCTAGAATGGTGGAACACAGTGCTACAAGCAAAAGGAAGGAGGGTGGCCTATGCAATGAATTGGGAAGAATTTAAGAGTCTTGTAGAAAGAAAATTCTGCCCCGAATACGAAAAGGAACAAATGGCAAACAAGTTCCTGAGTCATCGTATGATAGGCGTCGACTGTAGGGGATATACTTCGATATTCTTCGAATATGCGAGAGTAGTACCTAACTTGGCTTCGCCAGAACCGGTACTCATATCCCGTTATATTTGGGGATTAATCGGAGAAATCCGTAACATCGTTAAAGCTGCAAGACCACGCACTATTGACGATGCTGTAGAGCTAGCCAACACCTTAACCGATGAACTGGTGCGCACAAGAGAAGAAGATCGAAAGAAAGAATTGGCTCAAAAGATTACTCAAGGATTTCGTATGGGTAATAATAACCGCTTCAAAAGAAGAGGAACAGGGCAATCCTCATCACCTCCTGTCTGCAGAAATTGCAATAAGAAACACTATGGGCAATGCAATATAGTTTGCAACTTTTGCAAGGCAAGAGGACATCGTGAGGAGGATTGTAGGAAAAAAACCAGAATTTGCTATAACTGCGGAGAAACAGGGCATATCAAACCCGACTGCCCTAAGCTAGTCAAAACCGCAGATAATAAAGGCAAACAAGCTGAAGGGACAACCAAGAAAAATGCTTGCGCATTTCAGCTGACCACTCAAGAAGCCGAACTCATTCCAGACGTGATAGCGGGTACGTTCTTAGTGCATAACGTCTATGCAAAAGTATTATTTGACTCTGGTGCAAACCAAAGTTTTATTAATACTGCATTCTGCCAAGCTCTTAACTTACCTCTAACTACTCTTAGGCAGATTTTTACAGTCGAAACGGCAGATGGAAATTCTGTCAACATAGATAAGGTATTGCAAGAAGGAAAGATAGAACTGTTAGGCCATAAGTTTTCTGCAAACCTGTTACCTATGAATTTAGCCGGATTCGATGTAGTATTAGGAATGGATTGGTTAGTCGCCAACCATGCTCGAATCCTGTGTGATAAGAATTCCGTAGAAATCCGTACCCCCACAGGAGAAGTAATTTTAATTACAGGAGATAGACCTCGGAAGCCATTAAAATTCATTTCAGTAATGAAATTGGCTAGTTATTCAAGGAAACAAGAAATGGTGTATATAATTTCTGTAATCATTAACACTAAAAGTAAGGAACTCCAGGACATTCCTATAGTTTCAGAATACCCAGATGTCTTTCCAGAAGAATTACCTGGGTTACCACCGGATAGGGAAGTAGAGTTTAGAATTCATCTAATTCCAGGTACTACACCAATAGCTAAGGCACCTTATCGATTAGCACCTACTGAAATGCTAGAATTGAAAAAGCAATTAGATGAATTACTAAGCAAAGGATTTAGTTCATCCCCTTGGGGTGCACCAGTGTTGTTTGTGAAAAAGAAAGACGGGTCGATGTGAATGTGTATCGATTATAGGGAATTGAATAAGGTTACAATTAAGAATCGATACCCACTACCTAGGATTGATGATCTTTTCGATTAATTACAAGGAGCTAGGTATTTCTCTAAGATAGACTTAAGATCTAGATATCACCAGCTGAAAGTGCAAGAGGAGGACATACCTAAAACTGCTTTCAGAACTAGGTATGGTCATTATGAGTTTACAGTCATGCCCTTCGGATTAACAAATGCTCCAGCCGCATTTATGGACATGATGAATAGGATCTGTAAACCATACTTGGATAAATTTGTAATCGTGTTCATTGACGATATACTCATTTATTCCAAAAGTCAGGAAAAACATTGTAAGCACCTGCATGCACTCTTAACCTTGTTAAGAAAGGAAAAGCTTTATGCCAAATTCTCAAAGTGTGAATTCTGGCTGCAGGAAGTACAATTTTTAGGTCATATGGTGAATCACGAAGGAATTCACGTAGATCCTACTAAAATAGAAGCAGTCACCAATTTGAAGGTTCCACGAACGGCTATGGAAGTTAGAAGTTTTCTAGGATTAGCTGGATATTATAGACGATTTATTAAAGACTTCTCTAAAATAGCTGTACCTTTGACTAAGCTAACCTGTAAGGCAGTTAGGTTTGAATGGGGACCTAGACAAGAAGAAGCTTTTAGGATTCTAAAGCACAAATTGACAAACGCTCCAATCTTAGCTTTACCCGAAGGAACCGAAGATTTTGAAGTATACTGTGATGCTTCAAAATTAGGATATGGATGTGTGTTGATGCAACGCAAAAAGGTAATTGCGTATGCCTCTAGACAGTTGAAAAAGCACGAGGAAAATTATACAACTCATGACCTAGAGTTAGGAGCCATAATTTTTGCCCTTAAGATTTGGAGACATTATCTGTACGGAAGTAAGTTTACTATCTATACAGATCATAAAAGTTTAAGGTATATATTTGGGCAAAAAGAGTTAAACATGAGGCAAAGAAGGTGGATGGAAATCCTAAGTGATTACGACTGTGATATTCAATATCACGAAGGGAAAGCGAACGTAGTAGCAGATGCCTTAAGTCGTAAGTATCATGAAAAGCAAAAACGAGTCCGTGCTCTTCGGTTAAATCTACAATTAGATTTGATGGAACAATTAAAGAAAGTTCAAGGAACGGCAATCAAGGACGATGCCGAAGGAATGAAAGGTTACTTAAAGGAACTAGAACAAGGAAAGGATGGAATTTGGAGATTCCACAAGAAACGAATTTGGGTACCTAAGCAGGGAGAATTAAGAAATAAAATTCTAGAAGAAGCACATAAATCTAGGTATACTGTACATCCAGGAAACAATAAGATGTACCAAGATTTAAGAAATAATTTCTGGTGGATAGGAATGAAAAAGGACATAGCTGAATATGTAACCAAGTGTCTTACTTGTTCGCAAGTTAAGGCAGAACACCAGAAACCTTCAGGACTACTAAAACAGTTAGAAATGCATGTATGGAAATGGGAACTCATAACAATGGACTTTGTTACTAAGTTACCTAAAACCAGAAAAGGTAATGATGCTATTTGGGTAATTGTGGATCGATTAACCAAATCAGCTCATTTTCTACCAATGAAGGAAACCTTTAGCATGGAAAGGTTAGCCAAGTTGTATGTAGATGAAGTAGTATCCTTACATGGAGTCCCACTCTCCATTGTATCAGATAGAGATAGTCGTTTCACTTCCCGTTTCTGGACGAGTTTCCAGGAGGCAATGGGAACTCGACTCAATTTAAGTACTGCATATCATCCTCAAACTGACAGACAAAGTGAAAGGACAATACAAACAATGGAAGACATGCTTCGAGCATGTGTAATTGATTTTGGTGGTAATTGGGATAGCCATTTATCATTAATTGAATTCTCCTATAACAATAGTTATCATTCGAGCATCGAAGCTGCTCCATTTGAAGCACTGTATGGACGCAAGTGCAGAACTCCCGTATGTTGGGCAGAAATAGGAGAAAGTCAATTATTAGGTCCAGAGATTGTGCAAGAAACTACTGACAAGATATCGCAAATCAAGGAAAGACTGAAGACTGCTAGAGATCGTCAAAAGAGCTATGCAGACAATCGCCGCAAGCCGTTAGAATTCCAAGTAGGAGACAAAGTACTCTTGAAAGTTTCTCCTTGGAAAGGAGTGTTACGATTTGGTAAAAAAGGAAAACTGAGTCCAAGATATGTTGGACCATTCCCCGTGATCCAACGAATAGGACCAGTAGCTTATCGTTTACAACTACCAGAAGAATTAGCTGGAGTACATGATGTGTTTCATGTATCCAATCTCAAGAAATGTCTATCAGACGAATCCCTGGTAGTACCTCTTCAAGATGTAGAGGTAAATGAAAAACTGAAATTCGTAGAAAAACCCCTACAAATAGAAGACCGGAAGATTAAGTTTCTCAAACACAAACGACTAGTACTAGTGAAAGTCAAATGGGAATCCAGGAGAGGACCAGAGTACACTTGGGAATTGGAATCAGAGATGAAGCGAAAGTACCCTCATCTATTTCAGTAAATCTCGAGGACGAGATTTTTCTCAAGGTGGGGAGGATGTAACAACTGTCACTAAAATCAATAATTAGGACGATAATTAGTCAATAAGAAAACCCTAATTGAGACACCCAAGTAATTCTACACTAACCCTAAAATTTTCAGAACAATCGGAATCAGGATCAGGGCCCCTAAAACTCAAGGGGGGCAAACCCTAGTTGAATAATTATCTAAATTATACGTTGCTTAAAGCTGATTGGCCAAAATAGTTGATTCATGCAAGCTAGTCCCGAGCATAGGCAGCCTATAATTAGACTGCTTAGCTTACGGACCTTAAGGGATCGGGCATACGGTCCGTAAGGGAGTCCCAAAAATTAGTATAAATAGTCGACCTTGGGACTTGCCTTCTGCCTTTAGAACGACGTTTATACCTTCTGTGTACGCCGAGTTATACTCAAAACAGTCCCCAAACACACACACGAATCACGAGGTGCTGCCGCAATCAGGGTAATAACTCGATCGCTATTACGATTCAACGTCCGATCGATTATAACTATCCAACGATTGTTTGAGTGCTGCTCAAATTGAGCTGATACTTTGTTATTCATTGTGATTTCGACTTGAATGTTTGAGTGCTATTCGAATTCGGACTATGCTCTGTCATTCGTTGTGAATCCATTGAATTATTAAGTATTGCACTTATTAATTGTTGTGAGGGTTTAATCTCGTGAATTGACGTAACTGCTGAATTAGTTACTAACCCGTTTGTGTGTGCATTTTATTTAAATTAGGTTAATCACAGGCAAATCAGTAAGGCTTAAACTCTGCTCGTAAAATCTGCAAAGTGAGTCATTCTCTTTTTATCATCTGTTTTACAAAACTCCAAGTTATTTTCAAAGTTATAATTACAGGGATTAAGTCTATGTAATCACCAAATTACAGCCGGTATGTGGGGTTTTGTATACATTACTTATTTCCCGTCACACTTGGACAACGAGTTAGCCAAGGGGTGATCTGACCACAGTCACAGACACCATTTGGACAACGAGATAGCCAATGGGTAGTCGAATGACAAGTACTGTGGGTAGTTGGTTTGATATCAGAAACATTGTAATTCCCCTTAATACTGTAAATTATAACCAATGCGTCATTTTTATAAATTGAATGATTCACTCAGTATTTCCCCGCTGACAAAACGTTTTTCAAATGTTTCAGGTGATCTGTTGTGAGCAAGGAAAAGTGCCGTGGAGCACTCTCAGCTTAGAAAAGTGGCTCAATGTAAATAAATAAAAGAAACATGTTTTGAAAAATAAAGATTTCCCTGAGAAATCACATTATTGTAAATTACGATAATTTATCCCTAAATTATGAAACGGGCAGTTTCCATTATTAAAAGATCCTGTTTTAAAAGTCTTCCGCTGTCGCCTAAATTAAATACCACGGGATTTCTGTCCCGCGGCTCCTGAAATGGGTCAAACCGGGTCGGGGGCCGTGACACGTAAGGAGTAATATTTGGCCTAGTCTTGGTTACTTTTCGGTTTAAAATATATGTAGCACATGCTACGGCTTCTGCCCAATAGCAATTTGGTAACTGCTTGGCATTCATCATGCTTCTGCTCAGTTCCATCAATGTTCTGTTTTTTCTTTCGGCTACCCCATTTTGCTGGGGGGAATAGCTGTTTATAAGTTGATGCCGTATTCCATTTACTTTCATATATTCTTGGAATGCATTGCTACAATACTCTCCACCTCGATCTGATCTTAGTGTTTTAACTAAGTGATCTGATTGTCTCTCATTCAAGGCTTTAAATGTCTTGAAATAATTCAGTGCCTCTGACTTATACTTTAAAAATATACCCATGTTTTTCTTGTGTAATCGTCGATAAAGGCGATAAAATACCTGCATCCTCGTATCGACTCAGTTCTCATTGGCCCACATATGTCTGAGTGCACCAGTTGTAAAGGTTTACTAGCTTGCCATGTTGCCTTTCTTGGAAACACTTTCTTTGTTTGCTTTCCTGAGATACATCCCTCACATATGTTTTCTTGTTTCATAATTTTAGGCAATCCGAAGACATGACCTTTATTTCCCATGTTAATTAGCGTGTCCACATTCACATGACCATATCGTTTGTACCACAGAATTGATGTGTCTTTTGTTTTCATTGTCATTGCGAGGTTTAGATCACTGTTGAGATGAAGAGGGAACATCTTATTACTAGTCATTCTAATGTCTCCGATAACTTCACTTTCTGCATCTTTTATGATACATCGATCCTTTCGAAATGTAATTGTATACCCTTTGTTTATCAGTTGCCCTACACTCAGAAGATTATGCTTTAAACCTTTCACGTAAAATACGTTAGGTATTTTCCGAGTTCGTCCTTTGATAGAAACAGACACTTCTCCGCTGCCGATTACTTCTAGCCTTTTATCATCGCCTGTTCTCACTTCCTTCTTTAACGATTCATCCAGACTGATAAATAGATCCCTGTTTCCTGTCATATGATTACTACAGCCGCTGTCGAGATACCAGCAATCATCTTTGACTGCTTCCTCCATATTGAAGATCATGAACATCGTATCTTCATGTTCATCAATATCATCGTCTTTGTGTATTAAAACGTTATCTGGCTTCTCACTCTCATCTTTTCGTTGGCAAAACTTGGCTATATGTCCAAGTCTTTGACAATTGTAACATCTAATGGAATTCCAGTTTCGACCCTTCCCTTTACTGCGTCCCCTCCTGTTACACCCCCAAAATCCACCATGCGGAGTACCACCGCTTGGAGGCGTGACGTGACCAGGATCGAGCCACCAATCATATTGAACATCGTAATTAAGCAAATAAAACCAACCACAATACAATTGGTGACCAAAAGCTAGTTAACCAATTTTAACTTAAACAACGGAAGCATAATCGTAAGACCAAAACATAAGTTCATAGTTCATAAGTTTAAAGTCCAAAACGTAGGGTTAATAAGTTCATAAGGATTTAAATGTTTAGCATGGGACATAACAACCCGTATTCCAGAACAACCTCCTCCTCGTGCAAGCAACAATTGCGTCTAGCGACCTGTAAGGCATGTAACAACGAGTCAACAACAAAGTTGAGTGAGTTCACGTTTAGTTGTTTAGTTTTCTGAAAACGTGGTTTGACTTTCGTTGGCTTATTTGCCGTGGGGGTTACCCCATAGTTGAAAGTATGTTTAACCAGTTTCTTCTATATTACCCAAACCATATCCGAGATCAGTGGGGGCTTCCCCATGTAAACCACTAGACCGTACCATATCGACCACTAACGTAAATAAGTTGTGCCCTACATCAGTGTCTATCATCACTGACAGTTTGCCATAGTCCATTAGTACACGCCCGTCCGACTGGCACGGTGTGAGGTTTGTTAAACCAAATAGCGCTATTAACTAATGACCCGCTCGCCATTGGCCTCGGCGATTAAGTCGATATAAAATGAGGGACTTCATGATAGAGTTTTGTCTAGTAAGTTTTAAGGTTGTTGTCCTACCCAAGGAGGACGAACGCACGTAGTTCTACCCAAGGAGAATACGCAGGATTAATATTGGCATCCTACCTATGGAGGATGGCCGTACATATCCTACCCAAGGAGGATATGTAGATTTTGTTTTAATTCTTTAACCCATTCCCAAACCACCGGGAATCCCATGCCTTGTGGAAAGTGTGTGAACTCACCTCGGTTTGCTCGGTTAGATTCTCAAATATAGCTAACAGTCAAAGTCGGTCAATCACGTCCTAGTAGGATTACCACTTAGTTTATTAGTGACTTTAAATAAGCACAAAGTTCCTACACGCGTCTATCACATAACAAGCATCACATCAATAGTTCATGCTCATATCAACATTCCACCCATAGCTACTCAAGAACAGGCATACGATATTGCACATGTTACTTTAATTGACATATGACATTGTCACACCCCCAAAATCCACCATGCGGAGTATCATCGCTTGGAGGCGTGACGTGACCAGGATCGAGCCACCATTCATATTGAACAACGTAATCTTAGTAAGTAAAACCAACCATAATACAATTGGTGACCAAAAGCTAGTTTAACCAATTTTTACTTAAACAGCGGAAGCATAATCGTAAGTTCAAAACATAAGTTCGTAGTTCATAAGTTTATAGACCAGAACATAAGTTTAATAAGTTCATAAGGATTTAAATATTAGGCACGGAACATAACAGTCCGTATTCCATTACGACTCCTTCCTCGTGCAAGCTCCAAGCATTCAATGACCTGTAAGGAATGTAACAACGAGTCAACAACAAAGTTGAGTGAGTTCACGGTGGGGTATTTGTTTTAGTTGGTTCAAAAACATTGTTTTTGTTTAGTTGGCTTACTTGCCATGGGGGTTACCCCATAATTGAAAATATGATTAACCCATTTCCTTCTTTCCCCAAAGCATACCCATAATTAGCGGGGGCTTCCCCGTGTAAACTACTAGACCGTTATGATATCGACTACTAACGAAAATAAGTTGTGCCCTATGTCAGTGTCTATCATCACTGACAGTTTGCCATAGTCCATTAGTACACGCCCGTCCGACTGGCACGGTGTGAGGTTTGTTAAACCTAATAGCGCTATTAACTAATGACCCGCTCGCCATTGGCCTCGGCGATTAAGTCGATATAAGATGAGGGACTTAATGATAGAGTTTTGTCTAGTAAGTTTTAAGGTTGTTGTCCTACCCAAGGAGGACGAACGCACGTAGTTCTACCCAAGGAGAATACGCAGGATTAATATTGGCATCCTACCTATGGAGGATGGTCGTACATATCCTACCCAAGGAGGATATGTAGATTTCGTTTTAAGTTCTTTAACCCATTCCCAACCACCGGGAATCCCATGCCTTAGAAAGTGTGTGAACTCACATTGGTTTGCTCGGTTAGATTCTCAAATATAGCTAACAGTCAAAGTCGGTCAATCACGTCCTAGTATGATTACCACTTAGTTTATTAGTGACTTCAAATAAGCACGAAGTTCCTACACGCATCTATCACATAACCTGCATTACTTTAACGGTTTATGCCCATATAAACTCCCCATCTATTCCCGTTCATAAATAAACATACGACATTGCACATAACACTTTTATTGACACATAACATGTTAGATCATTCACAGATAACATACTCGACATTTAGACACGCAAATTACTACTTATGTCATTTCAACTTAAATATTCAAAACTGGGCTGTTTTCGAGCATTTTAATAAAATAGTTATCGTATTTCAAAAATTCCCAATTTTTTACAGAATATCTTAAATGATCCAGTTATTGTTGTGTAGAAATATCGGGGTCCAGTTCATTGCCAATATTTTATAAAAAATCATTTTCCGGACTGCAATCAGATTCATTACTTTCTGACTGCAGTCCACGGAATAATTCATTAAAAATTCATTGTAAGTCGGATTAACGAAATTCCAGTGGGACAATTACTATGACATCAGCGTCCATCTACAGTACCAATTTCATGATCTAGTTCTACCCAGGTTTCAAGTTATGACTGAAAATATAACACCCATTTACTGCTGTAAAAACTCAGCTTTAGTTGCTGTTACAAATCGGGTCTTTAAAAATAGTAAACGAAGTCCAAAAATTATGATTCCAGTGCCATTAGAACCGTATTTCATAATACATAAATCTAGGATTAAGAAAATACATTTTTCGTTAAGTTACGGTCTGGTTACAGCCAACTGAAGTTGGCTGTAAACATCAACCAGCTTTCTGTTTTAGTTCCCTACCTTCTAACGCATGTTCAATTGATTCTGTTAACATGTTTAGTGATCACAACAACATCAAACATCAATATTAACCAGCAAATTATCAGAAAATCAACAAGAATCATAACAACATCATATTAACATCTCTTCATCACTAGACTAGTTTATGTTCAAGACTTGTTTAAGGTTCTTTAGAGTTTCTTATCATTTTAATCACTACACATCTTTAACCACCAAAACAAGATGTAAGAAGTAAAGATCTAAGTTCTTACCACTAGTTCAAGACTAGGGAAGTTCAAGAGTAGAAAAGTGGCGGATAAAAGAAGATGAGAGTGGTCCTTCAACTTCCGAGCACACCAAGCTTGCTTGTATGATCACTAACACCTTTGGATGACTAGAGATTGCTTGGAATGAAACTTGAAGGTGGTGATGGTGGTGTGGGGGCTCATGACCGATCAAGAGAAGAGAGGGAGAGTTTGGGTGAGTTTGGTATGTGTTGTGATGAGAGAAGGTGGTGGACTATGGGTTTAAATAAAAATCCTCCTACACTTGTTTACACCTTGGTCAAAATGTTCCCATAGTACACTACAAGTTAAATAAACAAATCAAGTAATCAAGGGTGGGAAGTAATCAAGGGTGGGTCTCCACCCTTGTAACCGGATTTAGAGGGGGGGGGTATAGGGTTGGGTTTCAAATGGTTTAGTTGCATTCTAGTTAGATTTCAGCGTGTTAAGTTAGTGTCTTATGTGTGCTATTGTTTATAAAGTGTGTTAGGGTGTTCGGGGACTCTAACTAGCTCAGAAAAATAAAAACAATGTGTTTGACAATATTTTTGTCTTCCGGGTAAAGCCCGGTTGTTCGGTTCGGTGTCGTTCCGTTAAAGTGCTTAATTAATCCGTAAAGTGTCCTACATATATATTTTTGTAACGTTTTTATTTTTCAACACTCAGGAAAGCACACAAGACTATTTAGTAACTTTTTTGTATACTACTAGTTAAATGATTCAGCACAATCACTAAGCACTTTAATTATCATTAATAAATTGTACAAAATACATGGAATTACGAGGGTTGTCACAGACATGTTAGATCATCCTCAGATAATATACTCGACATTTAGACACACAAATTACTACTTTTGTCATTTTAACTTAAATATCCAAAACTAGTTAACTGTTTTCGGGCATTTTAATAAAATAGTTAACTTGTTCCAAAAATTCCCAACTTTTTATAGAAAGCCTTAAACGATCCAAATATTATTGTGTAAAAATCTCGGGATCCAATTCATCACCAATATTTTATAAAAATTCATTTTCCGGACTGAAATCAGATTCATCTTTTTCTGATTGCAGTCCACGGAATAATTCATTAAAAATTCATTGTAAGTTGGATTGACGAAATTCCAGTGGGACAATTACTAGGCATCAGTGTCCATCTACAGTACCAATTTCGTGACCTACTTCTACTCAGGTTTCAAGTTATGATGAAGAATATAACACATATTTTTAGCAGCAAAAATGCAGCTTTAGCTGCTGTTACAAAACGACACTTTAAAAATAGTAAACGAAGTCCAAAAATTATGATTCTAGTGCCATTGGAACCGTATTTCATAATACATAAATCTAGACTTCAGAAAATCAGTTTTTCGTTAAGTTACGGTCTGGTTTACAGCCAACTGAAGTTGGCTGTAAACACCAACCAGCCCCTGTTTTCAGCTTTTTAATATTCAAATGCGGGTTATATTGGTTCCGTTAACATGTTTAGCGCGATCAATAACGACATTTAACATTAACAAGTAATCAGCAAGTAATCAACATCATATCAAAACAACTTCATACTAACATTATTACATCATGATTCATCTTTAATAAAGCTTTATGTTCATCTTCTTAGTTCTTGTTATTTAGTGTTTTAAACATAAGTATCATACTACAATATTTTAGCCATAAAACAAGATGAACAAGGGTTTGTCAAGAGCTTACTACTAGCATAAGGCTAGGGTAGAATCTAGTGAAGATGATGAGAAAAGATGATGGAAAAAGCAAGAACAAAGCCCTTTTTAAGCTCCACAAGCTTGCACTTTCTTGAATCACCTTAGATGCTTGAATGAAACTTGAACAATGGAGGTTGATGGTGGTTTAGTGGTGGTGATGGGGGCGGTTGTGGGAGGCCGAGAGAAAGAGAGAGAGATGAGTGAGTATGGGGTGAAGTTGAGTGAATGAATGATCTTGTCATACATATAATCTTTCTTCAAATATTATGTCTAGTATATCAAACAACCAATCCAATAATATCTACACAAAATATATGAGGCATGGTGGATGATTGTGTGGGTCCATTTGAGGACCGAAAATCGGTTTGGGGGGGGGGGTTAAGGGTAACATTTGCAACTAGATTGTAAACATAAGTTAGATTTCAAGTAATATGGTCATATATATTAGTTTGTTGATATTTAGGGGGTGTTATGGTATGCGGGGATCATGGTTAGCCAAAAATAATTAAATAATCTGTTTGACAAATATTTGGTGTCCCGGGTAATTTCCGGTTGTTTTGTCGGATACTGTTCCGTTAAAGTGTTTAATTGTACCGTAAAGTGTCTTATATATATATATATATATATATATATATATATATATATATTTTTGTAACACTTTTAATTCCTAACACATAGGAGAATATTCAGGACCATTTAGTAAATTTTTCTGCACATGACTAGTATGTTAACAAGCACGTGTAAGTATAACACAGTAATCAGAGAGCAGTTAAGTAATTCCACACAGTCATCAAGTGCTTTAATTATCATTAATAAATTGTACGGGTACATTGAATTATGAGGGTTGTCACATTCTCCCCTTGTTAAGAAAATTTCGTCCCGAAATTTGGCACGTGGTTACTGAGGAAGCTAGTTAAGTTGCGTGGTTTCCTGGTTTTCTTGGGGTGTCACAACATCACCCCGTTGGTTTGGAATTTCGTTCCGAAATTCTGCAGTAGCTTCAGTCTCAGTAGTGGTTGCACTTTTCTTAAACAGCTGGGGATACTTGAGTTTCATTTGGTCTTCTCGTTCCCAGGTGTACTCTGGGCCACGACGGGAATCCCAACGAACTCGGACTAGAGGTATCTTGGTACGCTTGAGAATCTTAACATCTCGATCGATGATCTCTACTGGTTCCTCGACGAATCGCAGCTGGTCGTCGATAGTGAGCTCCTTTAAGGGAACTATGAGGGTCTCATCTGACAGACACTTCTTTAGATTTGACACATGGAATACGTTGTGAACTCTGCTGAGTTCTTCAGGTAGATTCAACCTGTAGGCCACCTTGCCAATTTTCTCAATGATTTCGAACGGACCGACATAACGCGGATTGAGCTTGCCTCGTTTGCCAAAACGGACTACACCTTTCCAAGGTGAGACTTTGAGTAGCACTCGATCCCCAACCTGGAACTCGAGTGGTTTTCTGCGCTTATCAGCATAGCTTTTCTGACGGTCACGAGCTGCCGCCATTCGTTGTCGTATCTGAGCAATCTTTTCTGTTGTATCTACTACGAGTTCTGGGCCAGTGATTTGACAGTCACCAACTTCTGCCCAACAGAGAGGTGATCGGCATTTACATCCGTACAATGCCTCAAACGGAGCGGCCTGAATGCTGGTGTGGTAGCTGTTGTTATATGAGAACTCCACTAGCGGGAGGTGCTTTTCCTAGCCATTACCAAAATCGATTACACATGCCCTAAGCATGTCTTCAAGGGTCTGGATGGTGCGTTCAGACTGCCCATCCGTCTGTGGATGATAAGCGGTGCTCATATCTAAACGTGAGCCAAAAGACTTGTGCATAGCTTGCCACAATTTAGACGTAAAACGTGAGTCACGATCAGATATGTTGGAAGTTGGCACTCCGTGCCTTGACACCACTTCCTTTAGGTAGATGTCTGCTAGAGTAGAAAACTTATCCGTTTCCTTGATAGCCAGAAAATGTGCAGACTTGGTCAGTCGATCCACGATCACCCAAATGGTATCGTTTCCGCGTTGAGATCTGGGCAGGCCAGTAACGAAATCCATGGAAATTTGCTTCCATTTCCACTTAGGTATCTCTGGTTGTTGAAGTGGGCCTGATGGTGTCTGATATTCGACCTTGACCCTAGCACAAGTCAAGCATTTACTAATGTAGGTTGCTATGCTGGCTTTCATACCAGGCCACCAGTATGCAGTCTTTAGGTCGTGGTACATTTTATCCGATCCAGGATGTACTGAATATCGAGACTTATGTGCTTCATCCATCAAAGCTCGCGTAAGCCTCCATAAAATGGAACCCAGGTGCGTCCGTTAACATAGTAGGCGTCGTTTTCTTTTTGTTCTAGTCGTTGCCTCGATCCTCATAAGGACTCATCCCTGATGTTCTCTGCCTTCAATGCTTCAATCTGAGCATCGCGAATCTGAGCGGGAAGGTTAGATTGGATGGTAAGCTGTAACGCACGTACACGCTTTGGTATAGTATCCTTTCGACTGAGAGCATCAGCCACAACATTAGCTTTGCCCGGATGATACTTGATCGCGCATTCGTAATCATTCAAGAGCTTGGCCCATCGACGTTGTCGCATGTTTAACTCCTTTTGCTTGAAGATATGCTCGAGACTCCTGTGATCGGTGTAAATGGTGCACTTGGTACCGTACAGGTAATGTCTCCATATCTTAAGCACGAAAACAACTGCTCCCAGTTCCAAGCGTAGTGTAGTTCTTTTCGTGAACCATAAGTTGGCGCGATGCGTAGGCAAAGACCTTGTCACGTTGCATCAACACACAACCAAGTCCTTGGATGGAAGCGTCGCAATAACCACAAAATCATTTGTGCCTTCGGGCAATGAGAGGATAAGCGCGCTACAAAGTCTATCTTTTAAGTGCTGAAATGCAGATTCCTGTGCATCACCCCAACGATAGGTGACACCCTTCTGAGTCAGTGAAGTGAGAGGTTGCACAATCTTTGAGAAATCCTTGATAAACCTTCAGTAATATCCTGCCAAACCCCAGAATTGGCGGATTTCTGTCGGTGTACGGGGTGCAGGCCAGTTCTTGATTGAGTCGACCTTGGATGGATCAACATGGATCCCATCCTTGTTTACCACATGGCCTAGAAAATGGACTTCGCGAAGCCAGAAGTCACATTTTGAAACTTTGGCATACAATGTCACACCCTGGCTTTTGCGGAAGCGTGGATTAATTGGTGTGACTTCTTCATACCATAGCAACAATCATAACAATGCTAAATGATAAAAACACAAGATGTTCATCCATTAATATAGTTTAGAAAATACCATAATACCATTTTCTTGAAAACATTGACATCAATTAGTTACAAACCATAACATATTCAAATGAGTTCCCATGTACTCAACAAAAGACTTTTAAAATTCCTGAGTTTAGAAACATGTATCCCGTCTAGGAATAGGATACATCTTTTAAACTCTACGACCATGGATGACATCTTTTATTTAACACGCAGCTTGTAGACACATGCATACACCTGCCAGATCCGTTTAGTTCCCTGAAATACATGTAGTTTGAAAAATCAACAAAAGTTGAGCGAGTTCATGCGTAAGTGCGTCTGTATAAACTTTTGTAATGTGTCTGTAAGTATGTATAAACCTTTGAAATGTGTCTGTAAATATGTAAATCCCTGGTATGTAGCAATAAGGAAAAAGAGATCACCAATGGTTTGCAAGGCCATTGATATGTGTGAAGTGATGCAGGAAGACTCAAACCTAGCAGATTTCGCACTAGGCCTCCGGCTGTAAGACATAGTCACCACATGGTCCACTCAGCGGACTCAGGAGTGGGGCTCGCTACACCCAAATAGATCTATCACCCATGTCCCTCGGTCCTACACGAGGATTGATGGCCTTAATCACCCTACTCATTCACATGATCTAAGCGTCTAAACCCTCCTTAAGCTAACCATACCATTTATAAAAGTGTTTGTAAATTGTAACATGTATTTCACCCCCGAAGTATAAAACTGAAAACAGTTAAAAAGAAAAGCGGGGACATGAACTCACTGTATTGCGTCTTCGGTACTTGTAACCCAAATCTCCTCATCAAACACGACTACCTACAATGGTCTAACGTCTATTAGACGAACGGGTCGTGCCTTCTCTCAGTATTTATGTTTTTTTGAGTTACATTTCTTATATTATTTCGAGTGATAATTATTTGTCAAAATAATTAATATTTCAACTTAATCATATGTCGTGTTGGAATATTTGTTCATTCCATATTCTAGTATCAATACTTCTAAAGTATCTTATATACGCGTTTCCTTCCCAAGGATGGGATGTCGGAAATATATTTTTAAGTCCCTTTTAGAGAATATATATTTAACCATATTCGTGTATGAAACCAACCTCCGATACTTTGTATTTTGTGATAAATATTATGACGAGTTTTATCTTTGAAAACAAAATCTAAAATATAATAGTAAACACTCGTCTCAAAAATATTTTCTAAATGTTAGGATTTTCGGAAAATTTTGTCATAGTCTCCTTTGTAAATGGAGGTGTCCATGCTTAATAGCATATCATTTTCTTTTACATATATCCCGTAGATCGTTCTCAAATAACCAACTCGACAATTAGACATGCGATATACTACTTATGTCATTTCAGCTTTATTAACCAGAACTGAACTGTTTTCTAGCAATTTAATAAAATAGCTAACTCACTCCAAAAATTCCCAAATTTTTACAGGAGGTCATATACGATCCAAATTTTAATGTGTAAAAATATCGGGGTCCAGTTCATTGCCAATAGTTTATAGAAATTCATTTACCGGACTGCAATCAGATTTGTCACTTTCTAATTGCAGTCTACGGAATAATTCACTAAAAATTAATCGTAAGTCCGATCGACGAAATTCCAGTTGGAGGATCACCGTGACAACAGTGACCATCTACAGTAAAAAGTCCATGAGCTGTTTCTACTCAGTTTTTAAGTTATGACTCCGAATACAACACACTTTTTCTGTAGTAAAAACACAGCTTGAGCTGCTGTCCAAAAACAGTCCTTTAGAAATAGTAAACGACCTCGAAAAATTATGATTCCAGTGCCATTTGATCGGTTTTCCGAAAATGCATATTTTAGGCTTCAGAAAATCAGTTTTTCGATTTATGATGGTCCAGTTACAGCCTGTTGAAGTCGGCTGAAAATGTAAATCAGCATGTTTATTTATAGTTTAATCCATTCAATGTTCTTGTAAATAGCATCATACTACAACTTCTAACCACAAAACAAGATGATCAAGGGTTTAGCAAGGACTTACTACTAGCTTAAAGCTAGGGTAGAATCTAGTGAAGAAAATGATGAGAAAAAGATGATGAACAAGCAAGAACAAAGCCCTTTTGAAGTTCCACAAGATGCAACCTCCTTGAATCACCTTTGTAGCTTGAATGGAACTTGTTAAATGGATGAAGATGGTTGTGAAGTGGTGGTGATGGTGGCGGTTTGGGGGATGGAAGAGAGAGTGAAATCTTGGAATGATATGCAATGATGGTAATGTCATACTTATTGGATTTTAATCATATCTCTTTGTTCACTAAATTAAGCAATATCAAATATAATAATGAATAAAGATCTAGTGGGATATGTTGGTGATTTGGGTGGGTCCATGGTGACCGTAAATGGCATGAGGGGAGGAGGTTTAGTTGTAAATTTTAATGATAAGTAGGTTGCTTGTAATCCAACGAGAATCTAGGCAAATCTAGGAAATCCAAGAAAATCTTATAAAATCAAGAAAGTAATCATGGTGTATCAAGAAAGATCATGGGTGGGGGCTACTTCTTCATAACCGTGAATATGAGGGGGGGGGGGGTATGTGTAACTTTTGATATTAAGTAGGTAAATATCTAGGAGGTAAAGGGTATTTTCTAAAGTAGTAAGTGTATGACATATTTCTATAGTGTGTTGGGATTTTTGGAACCATTATTAGTGAGAAATAATAATATAATGTTTCTGAAAAAAATTTGGTGCCCCGGGTAATGTCCGGTTGTTCGGTTAAGTACCGTTCCGTTAAAGTGTTAAATTGTACCGTATAGTGTCTTTTATGCATCTTTTTGTAACGAAATTAATTCCAACACTTAGGAAAGCGTTCAGGACCACTTAGTCAATTTTCTGAATAATACGAGTATGTTAAAAGCTGAATGGTTGCTGAAATTGCAGAATTCCGTACTTAAAATGAGTTTTAGGCACTTTCCGGCACTCAAACTATCACCTAGTGACACAGTCTTATGGTCCTCACTTCCCTACACCCATACTAGTGTAGGTACTTTGTCCCTGGCTCATACTGGCCCCAATATAGTGTCTGTCTATGTGCTGGCATTGTCAGCACATGTCTGAGTTATCCGCTCACTATGCTAACTGTGCTTTGTGTATCAGGTTTGTCACTAAGAGTCTGTATGAAATAAATGGGGCGACTGTATGTAAAGTGATGCACATGTATGTATGTAACATAAATCAGTAAGCAGTTTAAGGTGTCAGTTGAAATCAAGCACAGTCATTAAGCATATAATCAAAATTAATTAATTTGTACTGTACCTGTAATTGTGAGGGTTGTCAAATTCACCCCCCGTTAAGAAAATTTCGTCCTCGAAATTTGTACTACCTTAACCCTTAGGGTTTCGTTATGCATGTATGTATATGAATAGTACCGAGGTAGATAATCACCAATCCGAATCAAACCTTATTCACCTCAAGTGAGTCCAAGAATATATAACAACACGAATCCAATGGTTAAAAGGTATGTGCTTTTAGCATTTAATGTCAAAGGCATAAGTCGTATTGACGTGTAGTCTAGTGTAATCCAGTTACAGGGGTTCCACAATAGAGGAGTTTTTTTTCCAATAGGATTCTCAAGCGATTGATCACAATATGCAATTTTTCACAAACCATAGCATCCGCTATATGAACTCAAAATCAACAACTTGGAGATGAAAATGACCTGACAACTTTCGAATAAGTAAATGATAAGAATTTGTGTGCTGACATTCTCGAATTGCGAAAATATACCAAGTGAGGTAAAAGCGAATCTGGTGTACCATTGTTTTAATTCGTAGTTGCATCAGAAATGTTTAAGTGACAAGTCAGACAAAAGTGTAAGTAGTTTTATGTGAAATAGTTGACCACAATTAGCACAAGCTAATGACACCACAAGGTGTCGTAATGACGAGATTCAATAATAATGGTGACTGAACAAGTTCAACGTGCCTGAAATCAAATGAAAGTGTACTGAGATAATCTGAAGATTTGATTTACACAAGGTCACAAAGTTTTTATTTAAATACGGAACATCAAAGAGCCCCTGTTTTTGATTGAAGGTGAAAAGTATTAAGTACCGCAAGGTATTCGATTGACAATGAAAGTATCGTTAGGAGGTACATTGGGCTTATGAAATGAATCTATGTACCATTGCCTTAACACACAATCGTGTTGAGACTACTTTAATTGTGATAAACGAGGCGGATTTAGAGCAAATAAATAATTTAAATCCGTATATGAAGTGAGTAACCCAATTAGCACAAGCTTCAATTCTGTGAAAATATCACCTCAAGGTGTCGAAGTCAATTAAACGATTTAGTGGAGTCGTAGATCAACCGAATCTACTACGACTCGTAATGAAAGTATCTTTGCAAAAATGTTTGAATATGATGCTCCCAATACATCATATGACGTCTTAAACCGAATATGCGAAATGGATAAGTTCAAGCAATTGAACTTATTTTCAGCGTAACCCGACAATAAACGTATGTACCAATAAGGGAAATCTCAGCATGGTTACAAAAATAAACCATGAATGTATCTTGAAACAAAAGAAGTTTTCGAGAATGTGTGTTGACTTGATAGCAAAAGAGTAAACCATTACAATAATGTAGGCCATTCGGATCACAAACCAGTAGTTAGATTTAGCAACATAATATTCGAATTTCAATGAAGCATTCGAAATGAAACCGTATGCGTAGCAGATGGTGCACACGTAACATGTGAGTTTCCAAGTGATGAAACAATGAGTATGAGGTAATGACCAAGTATCGAAGCAAATGTGTGTTTGCTCTCAGCGAAGAAAATCAAAGCGATGCAACTGCTTTAAGGGGAGTAGAGATGCAAACATCTACTCGGCTAGAAGCAAAAGTGAAGATTTTAACGAAAGAATTTCGAGTACTTTATGTTTTGCTAACCGAAATGGCATATATGTCAGGTTAATGGTGTTCGATTGAGTTAACAGATATGGTGTCTAAGTAACAACCTTTACAAGTTTGGACCTGGGTTCCCAAGGGTCCTAAGCATATATTTTCTAGATTCTCAGGGTTTTCGTATCCCGTGTAAATCTGGTTTGTGCATTATGTCGGAAACACCATCTTGTGTGCGTCTAAAAACAAGTTATTGTCCCACGATTTCCCCGGTATACTTTCTTCCTGAATTCATCGCTAACGACACTCGATCGTCGATCAGTCGTGCAATATTAGTCGGATCCTCACAGTTAGTTAAATAAGAAATTCGTTAATTCTCAGCAAGAGTTACTGACTCTTGTGGGTTAGCTCGTTCGGCTCCTAATAGTTGATGCCTATTTGAAAATTTACGTCCTCCTTCTTGACGAGCAGAATTTGGGTTACCCAAAAGGGAATTTTGGTCTGTTATCTTCCTTCTCTATCAACTTCTGAGGTTGCACTGGCAATCCTTGCATCTCTGAAGGTGTAAGTCGCTAAGGTGCATTGATTGTAGGTGCGACGCCTGGAGCCATATCAATGCAAAATTCGACTTTTTGTTGAGGGGATAATTCTGGTAAGTCTTCGGGAAGACTTCAGGATATTTTTCCTTATCACAAGAATATCTTCGAGTTTTGGTTCTTCCTCTCCCTTTCCCCCGACATGAGCCAAGAGAACAACACATCCTTTACGCAACAACTTTTGTGCCTCCCCGCAATTGGTAATTTGTAGGGGCATATCTTGCTTCATGAGCCATGGTTGTTTCTTCGTTTGCCATTGTGATGCGGTTATCAATCTCCGCTCGAACACTCGGCAGTTGATCCATCTCAATTACCTTGTCGAAGCTTTCCAACTCAACTGGCAGTAGATCAAGCATAAATTCACGCTCTCCGGGTTCTATCTTGTCGTTTCTAGTCACTGCGTTGACTTCCACTAGCTTCACCTAGCTAGTCCCATCGAGTGCAAGTTATCTAACTTACGTGCTACTATATCAGTGCACTCTCGAACTCTAGAGATGCGAAACCAAAAATTTGCAACAGTATTTGGCAACACAGATGCATAACGTTGAGTGATATGGAACGTACCGATATCCATGCTTGGATTCCTGGTGTGCTCCCCTAGCTCTGCTACTGAGCTTTTATCCTCGTGCCTGATTCTTCTTAGGGCAGTATTTTTTGAAATGCTTCTTGCTCCCACAGTTAAGACAACCTTGAGCACGTTTCTATCTGTCACTTGTCCTGCCTGGATAATCGTCACTGTCGTCGTTCCCTCCGTGATTCTTGCTATCATCTTGGCCTCCATTCCTACTTTCAGTATCTTGCCTACAAGTTTCCTTCGGATGCCCTCTCTTGCCACGGTTATCACATTTCCCATATTTACAGCGCCCGACATGATAGCGTAGACAATTGTTGCACTTAGGTAGAATACCCATGTAGTCCTTTCCCTTTTTGGCCTTTTTCTTGTTACTTGCCCGAGTAATCTTCTTGAAATTTGCGATCTTTCTCTTATTATTCCCAGATGACCCTATAGGAGTCTCCTTTTTCTCGTCCGTAGTGGAAAATTTTCCTAGTCTAACCGCTTCTTCAGTGAGCGCCACGCTTGTGTTGATAGCCTCGGTGATCGTTGAAGGTTTAGATGTTGTTATCAGGCTTAGAATCTGCGGTGCCGATCCCCCTATGAAACGTTCAATCTTCCTCGGTTCCGGTTCCACCAAACGCGAAGAAACTTGTGATAATTCGCCAAATCTCTGCACATATTCGGCTATCTTTGGACCTTCCATTTTCAAGTTCCACAATTCCATCTCCAACTTCTTGTAACACCTTGAAATTTTGTGTCCAATAATGTGTCAACACGTGTCATGAGTTTACACGTGGCATTAAATAATAAATAAAGGACTAAAGTTGACAAACCTTGAAAGTATGTAAATTCGAGGGTTATAAATGTCAACGAAGGGTAAATATACTGTATAGTAACCCTAAAAGATGCTCGTACCTTCAAACGAATAAATCATGGATCGTACGGAGCGAAACGCAGAAGAAAGTGAGAGATTACGAGCTACAGGGGTTAATCGTGTCAACATGTTTAATTTATTCCTCTGAGTGACCCTTTGACGAACCCGAGGCTTTGTAACAGTAAAATACGCTCACTAGAAAATAATATATAAATTTTGCGAAGTTCCGTTTTAAAACGAGAAAGTTATGATCAAATTCGTATCAGAGGGGTTAAAAGCGTCAACAATAAAAGTTAAGGCTTTTCGGATAGTAACTAACCGGGGACTTAACAGTGCTGGTAAAAGGCACGAGGCTCTTAATCGTAAATAATCGAGGGTCAAATCGCAAAGTTACCCCTTCAAAACCGAAAGGTCAGGTTAATCATTACAAAAGATTTGAAAATCTTGAAATTCAGGCCTCAGGCGGCCCGCTTGGGTGAATCAAGCAAGTCAATGCGGGCCGCGAGCCACCTGTGGATACGTTTCCTGACATGAAGATTCAGGCGGCCCGCGTGCATGTAGCCTGAATCTAATGCGGGCCGCGCACAAGTCCCAGATGCAGAATTCTTGGACAGACTTGCTGTTTGAAGTTGTGAACGATCATTTGAGCAATAAGTGAAGCATGGGCGCCCTCTACATGACCCCTAGCACCCAGGGCCACCTGCTGAACATCCATGATGCCTTGTAGGTTGATGTGTAATGATCTTAAGTCCATTTTTTCACTATAAAAGGCACCACATTGTGCATAAGTGAAACACACCTCAAAACCTGCCTTCTGATCATTTCTGGAGCTCTCAAGCATTCCTCTATCATTCTTAGTCGTGCACCAAGCTTCTGTAAGTTGCCTAACCCTTTGTGGTTTCGTTTTCCCATAGTTTTAGCCTAAAAGTCAATCCGTCGTAATTAACGATTGACTTTGCGATAAATCACGAATGGTCCAGTGATTTGTCGAATCAAAGATAGTTATATGATGGTAATCATGTGGGCATTAAACCCCTAAAAGGGCACCCTCTGATTCCCACTCTAACTAGTCCGAATGTCGAGTCAAACGTGCTTAGAAAAAGTCAACAGAAATGTCATTTTGCGATTTCTAGCATAATCTATAATGTAGATGATATGTAACCTGTTTGAACACTCATAAAACATGATGATAAGTATATAAACTAGTCTAAGTTTGTTTGATCCGACCATTTTCTGTTTTGACCCGGTTCGGAGCCGAAAGTCGCAAAAGTTTGACTTTTGCATTGACTTCAGTTCTGACCCGTTAAAGTTTGATTTAGATATGCCTTAGGACTCTCTTAGGACCAGGTTACATGATGGTATAAACCTCTGTGGCCGGTTCGTTGTTTGTCCGAGTCTTTTACACATTTCCGTTAAATGCTTAAAAGTGGACCGTAACGCCCTTTTTATTTTAAAACGAGAATTTCGGACATGTGAAAGGATCATAACCTTGGTTACTGATTTCTAAGCATGTCCCTAAAATTTCATGTCAATCCGAGGTCCAGAATAGGAGTTATGCTAAATAGCGCAAATTGCGAAACTTTAGTAATTAAATAGCGCAATTAGCATAACGCCTATCTAAACCCGGATTTCGACACCAAACCTTTTGCTCACTGATGTAAAATAATATTTTGGGATTTTTAAAGATTTTTAATTATTTTTAACCTGCTCATAACCTGCGGTTATGGCAACGGTTCGGTAAATACCGAATATGCCCTTTTCGGCCATAACCTGAGTTCTACAAGGTCTTTTGACCCGATTCCAGTTGATACTGATTTTAAATAATAAATAAAGTATTTTAGACTTTATAAACTATTCGGGAAACTCAGATTTCCTGTAGAACTCATAAACCCCTTTTATAATCTTTAAAAAGACCGAAATACCCCTTCGGGGCATAAAATGAACTTAAACTCGTTACGGGCATTATGGAAGGTATCCTACTGATACGACAACCTCTTTAGGGCATATTGACTTAAGAAAATAGTGTAGGACTCTTACGGTTACCCGTTGCGCCTTTTGCGCGCACGGTTCGGCTTATGTAACTAGTTTACATAAATTAGCCGAAACGGGTCAAACCATATTGTTTTAACCCCAAAATCCAGAGTATGATTATTATACCCATATAAAACAAGTTTTCAAACTTTTTGGGTCAAAATCACACTCCATTCACGGTTTTCGCCTTTCACGCGATTAAACCGTAACTATCCGTTGAAACTGACCGGTCTAAGCTACGGCTAGATTAAAGACCCGTTAGGATTCTAATAGGTTAATTTAAACCTTCGTTCCAGATTAGGAGACCAGTAAAAGCTATCTGCAATTTATTTCGATTAAGGAATTATACTTGCAAAGGTAAATACTTTTAACTTATTTTCCGTTATACGGGCTTGGGTTACGGTATTTAAAATACCGCTTGGTCGGGAAATTGACCCCAACTCATTAGTAGTTGGGTATTATCAATGTGACCCGTTTAAAAACTTGTTTTGTTGGCTTTACGCCTTTGGGGGCTTAATGACCATGTCCCGGATATCCTTGGCAGCATTTACGAATGGCCACGACCTCGACATCCGGGTGTAGGCGTACACCCGACATTATGTCCATGACTATAAAAGTGTGGCCGTTGGTTTACCCGCCACGGTTTTATGCTATGTGGTGTGTCTATTAAACTTTAACCCGGCACGACCCGGGCGACCGAACGTATAGTAACATGTAATTCTTTACAAGATTTGATTATAAATTATCCCAAGTTATAAAGAGTTTGTGCCTTGAGCATTTAAACCAATTTTATTAAACATTTTACAAAAGTGTCAGTTGAATGTATTTACCAGTGTAAACTGATGTATTTTCCCCAAAAAGACTAAATGCAGGTACTATGCGTAATTGGCTGGGATTTCTCCTTAGCATCATTAGAAGTCTCGCAAGCTTAAGATGCCTGAAGTCTGTTGAACAATACTGTTATTATTATTATTTGATCCCCTGTGGATTGTTATTTCAACAATGGTGATACTTTGATATTACACTTAACGTTGAAATATATTTATCTTTATGCTTCCGCTGTGCATTCATTTATATTGTGTGGTTTGCCTATAATGTTGCCAACTACGTCACGGTAATCCCCCACCGGGCCCACCGGTGAGACACGTGGAAATCGGGGTGTGATAGGTTGGTATCAGAGCCAACACTGAGTGAATTAAACACTAGCCTTTGTGTTTAATCTCAGTTACACAATTGCACATACTTGAGTCTAGACAAGAACATAGGACAAATTCGAATTGTTATTCCAATTGTCTTTTTATTGTTCATTGTTATTTAAAATTTTGAAAGCAGGAATATGCCACCTGCAATCAGACGAGGAAGAGGAGGAAGAGGCAGAGGAACGATCATTACTCACAATGATCACGAAGCTGGACCTTCGAACATGCGAGCTCCTTCCAGTACAAGAAGTGAGGAACCACAGAGACGAAGAAGAAACCTTTTTGAACCTGCGAGACATTCTACCTCGCATAGCTCAACACCCTCATACCGTCATTCATTTGGACCAGATTCGGAAAACAATCCCAATAACCCTCAACCATCATTTATACCTCTACAGCGATCTGCTTCGCACCGTTCTTATGGCGATCCTTCACCTTTCTTCATAGGACAGTTTAACCCGGCGGATTATGTCCAAGAGCCAATAGGGTATAACCCTTTAGGACCAGAGGATCACTTTTCTGAAGATAATGCAGTGGATATGGACGAGGATACAGATCCCGTCGAGCCTGCACGGGGTACTCCCAACCATCCAATCGAGATTTCTGATGGGTCATCCTTCCATGGAACACCCTATCAAGGTCCCGACAGCTACCAGGCGAGGTTTGACCAATGTAATTGGTACTTTACACCTTCACATCATTTCTCGCCTCACGACCAACAGCAACAACAAGATCCTTCTGAGGATTCGCGGTTCGTGGCAGTTACGCCACCACCACCGCCACCGGTTCAACCAGTAATTCCAGACCGCCAAGGCGTAGAAGATCAGGCGCACGGATGTCTACCCGAGGAGGGGAATTCCATTTCAGCACCCCTCGCCACTCGAGTGCTAGTCACTTTCCGTCAGTACCTTAAGAAGAACCACAATTAGGGGAACCTTCTGGTCACCCTGCAGAGGTGAATTCTGCACCAGTTGCACCACCTCCGCCACCATTCGGATATGACAATCCGATACCAGCGTACGGCGCTTCCACGGCGTACAATCCGTTTGAGCAGCCGACTCACACGCACTACAACTATAACTATGATGCCGATCCATATGTGATAACGGCTAATTATAATGCCCTCCATGGAACCTCTTGGAGACCAGATTACTCAGCTCATGGGTATCCTATACCTCCTAGACCTCCGGTTCAGCAACCGTCGCAGCAGCCACGTTTTTCTCCACCGGAGCAAGAAGAAATACTCCACCGTTTAAACCGTGTGGAACGAGACTTCGAACAAGAACGAAAGAGTAATCGTGGATTTCTCAAGGGTCTAGCAAACCTACTGAAAGGGAGGAAGAAACGAGATCATTAGCCTTCTTATGTATTGTTGTATTTACAATTTAGTCCCTGCGTGGACAATTATCGTATTTCAGTCCCTGCGCGGACATCTATCTCGTATTGGTCCCTGCGTGGACTTGTTTTTCTATAAACCTCTGCGTAGGTATTTATTTATTTAAAAGTCCCGTTTAGGGCAGCGTGTAATCATATTTGAAGTTTATGGAATGTTATGTTATAAATTTCATTTTTGTTAGTATTATATATGAAATAAATCAAAAATCATTCATTTTAAATTTAAATCTGCCTAAATAAAGAATCTTAAGAGTGAAACCTAGCCAGGTGTCTTTATAAGATCCGGCCAAGATGGTAAGACCTGATTAAAAGATTCAGATTCCTGTTAACCTCTGTAATCATGTTAACGTTCATGGCAGACGTGCTTCGTTAAAATCGCACGCGTCATTCTTATATAAGAATCCTTTTAAGGATTCCAAAGCCCAAATTAACGATTTTATAAATCATGGGTTAACTCATCAATAAAGATGATCACTTATTAAACATCCATTAGTGATGTAGTGCCTACGGGCCAAACTTATTAAACATCCATTAGTGATGTAGTGCCTATGGGCCAAACTTATTTAAACATCCATTAGTGATGTCGTGCCTACAGGCCATAATTATTGTCATATAAGACAAAAGACAGTGGTGGTCTATGACTCCCTGTCAGAAAGGGTAAAAGGACTACGGTTCAAACCTTCGTACCTTGATTCTCTGTAATCTCGGCTAATATTATAAAAACGTCCTCGTGACTAGGCTTTTGTGCTAATAACAATATTGTTTGTAATCAGGATAAGTATGATCAAATCCTAAATAAAAGTGAGTAACAAATTAACCAGATATGGTCTCTGTTTACCATGGTTAATGAATTGCCATAAAAGACAATTCCATAATAAACTCCTAAATAAAATTTTCGTTATCTTCTGTAACAGATTCAAGTTACCATGGCTGATCCTAGTGGGGAAAATAGCCACTCGAAAGAAGACGAATATGATAACGCCCAGGTTCATTTGACGGGCGCAGAGTTGAAAGCTCTTGTCGACAATGCTGTTAAGGCAGCTCTGGATCGACAATATGAGGAATATACTGAATCACGGAGCAGAACCATATCCAAACCACCCTCAAAGCCGAAAACCCACTCAAAATCTCACAGTAAACCACCGTCTAAGCCTAAAAAGGACGATGATAATCACTCGTCCAATGAAAACAGTGTCCGTCCAGAAAAGGTATATATTGATGCGTCTCGCGCCAGAGGCTGCACCTACAAGTACTTTGTATCATGCAAACCCCGAGACTTCACTGGGGAGAAAGGAGCGGTCGATTGTATGACGTGGCTGGACGAGATGGACACCGTGGTGGACATCAGTGGATGCGCAGAGAAAGATGTGGTAAAGTATGTGTCACAATCATTCAAGGGCGAGGCCCTGGCTTGGTGGAGGTCGTTGGTTCAGGCCTCGGGGAAAGCTGTTCTATACAGCATGACATGGGAGGAGTTCATTTCTCTCATCAAGGAGAATTACTGCCCTCAACATGAGGTTGAAAAGATAGAGACTGACTTCCTGTCATTGGTGATGACGAACCTTGACTGTCAAGCTTACCTCACGAGCTTCAACACGATGTCCCGGTTGGTTCCGTATCTGGTAACCCCGGAGCCAAAGAGAATAGCTCGTTTTATCGGTGGGTTAGCCCCTGAAATAAAGGCAAGCGTGAAGGCCTCTCGGCCAGCGACCTTTCGATCTGTAGCCGACATATCTTTGTCCCTTACTCTTGATGCGGTCCGACCAAGATCGCTGAGGAACAAAGAAGCTGAAAAGAGAAAGCGTGAAGATGATACTTCACGGAGGTCGAGCAAGAAGCACCGTGGAAATGGTGATAACAAGAGAGGGTCGGAGTCAAGGAAGGATGGGCAACAGTCCGGTGAGAAGCCCAAGTGCAAGAACTGCAAGAGACATCACTTTGGAAAGTGTAGACTCGAATCAAACTCGCAGACTCAGTCGAAGTCGTATGCTTGCGGGTTATGCAAATCCAAGGACCACATGACCGTGGATTGCAAGAAAATAAAGGATGCAACCTGCTACGGCTGCAGCGAGAAAGGGCACATTAAAAGCAACTGCCCTAAATATGCCAAGAAGCCTGAAGAGGCCAAAAAGAACAATGCAAGAGTCTTCAGGATGGAGGCAAAAGAAGCCGTGCTAGATGATAACGTGATCACAGGTACTTTTCTCGTAAATGATATCTTTGCAAGAGTACTTTTTGATTCGGGCGCTGATAAGTCTTTCGTAGATCATAAATTTTGCAAATTGCTGAATATGCCTGTCAAAACCTTAAATGTGAATTATGAGGTAGAACTAGCAGATGGCACCATAGAAACCGTCTCCACCATGTTAGATGGATGTGTGATATCCATTAAGAACCACTCTTTTCCTCTATCTCTACTTCCCTTTAAATTGGCCGGTTTTGACCTGGTATTGGGTATGGACTGGTTATCTCACAACCAGGCCCAAATCGTCTGCAACAGAAAGCAAGTGGTGATAAAGACTCTGTCTGGTGAATCGCTTACCATTCGGGGAGATACCCAGTACGGATTGCCTGAGCAAGTGACTATGCTCAAGGCTTCAAAATGTCTAAAGAAGGGTTGTGTCATCTACATGGCACATGTGATTTTTGATGAGCCTAAACCGAAGATAGAAGACATTCCCGTCATTTCGGAGTATCTAGAAGTTTTCCCTGAAGATCTACCTGGTTTGCCACCAGATAGGCAAGTGGAATTCAGGATCGATATCATCCCTGGAGCAGCACCTATTGCTAGAGCACCTTACAGGCTAGCACCAACCGAAATGAAGGAGTTGAGGACCCAGCTGGATGAACTGCTAGCTAAAGGTTTCATCAAACCTAGTTCGTCTCCCTGGGGAGCACTGGTCCTGTTTGTTAAGAAGAAGGACGGATCGATGCGTCTGTGCATCGATTATCGCGAGCTTAATAAGGTCACGATAAAGAATAGATATCCTTTGCCGAGGATCGACGATTTGTTCGATCAGTTGCAAGGGGCAAGTTATTTCTCAAAGATTGACTTGAGGTCAGGCTACCATCAACTGAAAGTCAGAGGTGAAGACGTACATGAAACCGCATTTAGGACTCGGTATGGTCACTACGAGTTCCTAGTGATGCCTTTTGGGCTCACTAATGCACCGGCTGCGTTCATGGATCTCATGAATCGCGTCTGCAAGCCGTACTTGGACAAATTCATCATCGTTTTCATCGACGACATTCTTATCTACTCGAAGAACCAAGCTGACCATGAGAAACACCTTCGCTGTATTCTCAAACTCCTACATCATGAGAAACTCTATGCCAAATTCTCTAAGTGCGAATTTTGGCTTCGAGAAGTCCAATTCTTAGGACATGTTGTCAGCGAGCGGGGTATCCAAGTGGATCCTGCTAAAGTTGAAATTGTCATGAATTGGCAAGAGCCAATGACGTCTATAGAGATTCGTAGTTTCCTGGGGTTAGCAAGATATTACAGGCGTTTCATTGAAAATTTTTCAAGGATTGCTGCGCCCTTAACTTCCCTGACCAAGAAGAAGATAAAATTCGTTTGGGCCCTAAGCAGCAAGAGTCCTTTTATATTTTGAAGCAAAAGTTGAGAAACGCCCCTGTGCTGACATTACCTAAAGGTACCGAAGAGTTCGTAGTTTACTGCGACGCGTCACACACTGGCATGGGGTGTGTGCTCATGCAGAAAGGCAAAGCTATTGCCTATGCTTCGAGACAGTTAAAGGTGCACGAAAAGAATTACACCACCCATGACTTGGAGCTGGGTGCCGTTGTGTTCGCACTAAAATTATGGAGGCATTATCTGTATGGTATCAAGTTTGTGATCTATTCTGATCACAAGAGCCTTCAACATCTGTTTAATCAGAAGGAGCTGAACATGAGGCAACGCCGTTGGATGGAGACTTTAAATGATTATGATTGTGAAATCAGATATCATCCCGGCAAGGAGAATGTAGTCGCTGATGCCCTAAGTAGAAAGGAAAGGGTGAAACCCATCCGAATCAATACCAAGAGCATTGAAGTGAAGAATAATTTGATTGAAAGGTTGTTAGCTGCACATAGAGAAGCTGTGTTGGAAGCTAACTATCCTAAAGAGAAGCTGGGAGTGACTGAGGAGCAGTTAACTCTTAGCAAGGACGGAATCTTAAGATTAAATGGACGAATATGGGTTCCAATTTATGGAGGACTACGAGATGTTATCCTCCAGGAAGCCCATAGTTCCAAATATTCTGTTCACCCGGGAGCTGATAGGATGTATCAAGATATAAAGGCAAATTATTGGTGGATAGGCTTGAAAAAGTCTGTAGCCGCTTATGTAGCCAAATGCTTGACTTGTGCGCAAGTCAAAGCTGAGCATCAAAAGCCGTCTGGCTTGCTACAACAGCCTGAACTTCCCGAATGGAAGTGGGAATGTGTAACTATGGATTTTATTACCAAGTTACCCAAGACAAGGAAAGGAAATGACACAATATGGGTTATAGTCGATAGACTGACTAAGTCAGCTCATTTCTTACCCATCAAGGAGACTTATAGCTCCGACATGTTAGCCCAGTTATACGTTGATAAGATTGTAGCCTTACATGGCATACCTGTGTCTATTATCTCTGATAGAGATACTAGATACACGTCTCATTTCTGGAAAAGCTTCCAGCAATCTTTGGGCACACGTTTGAATTTTAGTACGACTTACCATCCTCAGACAGACGGTCAGAGAGAGCGTACTATTCAAACGTTGGAAGACATGCTACATGCATGTGCTATCGATTTGGGTGGTAGTTGGGATAAGAACCTACCACTAATCGAATTCTCCTACAACAATAGCTACCATACCAGCATTAAGGCTGTGCCTTTCGAGGCATTATATGGTAGAAAGTGTAGATCGCCTGTTTGTTGGGCGGAAGTTGGAGATGTCCAATTATCAGGACCAGAGATAGTCTTCGAAACGACGGACAAGATCGTCCAGATTCGAGACCGTCTCAAAGCTGCCCGAGATAGGCAGAAGAGTTACGCGGATCCAAAGCGTAAAGATTTTCACTTCGAAGTAGGTGAAAAAGTGTTACTTAAAGTATCACCCTAGAAGGGGGTGATGCGCTTCGGTAAGAAAGGCAAACGAAGCCCGAGATACATAGGACCTTTCGAGGTTATCGAACGTGTCGGGTCAGTTGCCTATAAGTTAAACTTACCAGAGGAGCTCAATGGAATTCACAATGTGTTCCACATCTGCAATCTAAAGAAGTGCTTCGCTGATGAATCACTGGTGATACCACACACAGATGTGCATATAGATGAGAGCTTAAAATTTGTGGAGAAACCTTTGTCGATTGAAGATCGACAGGTAAAGAAGCTTCGAAGGAAGCATGTACCTATAGTAAAGGTCAAGTGGGATGCCCGTAGAGGTCCCGAATTCACGTGGGAGGTTGAAGCCACGATGAAAGAAAAATACCCTTATTTATTTCAGTAAATCTCGGGTCGAGATTTATTTTAAGGGGGTGAGGATGTAACACCTCGAAATTTTGTGTCCAATAATGTGTCAACACGTGTCATGAGTTTACACATGGCATTAAATAATAAATAAAGGACTAAAGTTGACAAACCTTGAAAGTATGTAAATTCGAGGGTTATAAATGTCAACGAAGGGTAAATATACTGTATAGTAACCCTAAAAGATGCTCGTACCTTCAAACGAATAAATCATGGATCGTACGGAGCGAAACGCGGAAGAAAGTGAGAGATTACGAGCTGCAGGGGTTAATCATGTCAACATGTTTAATTTATTCCTCTGAGTGGCCCTTTGACGAACCCGAGGCTTTGTAACAGTAAAATACGCTCACTAGAAAATAATATATAAATTTCGTGAAGTTCCGTTTTAAAACGAGAAAGTTATGATCAAATTCGTATGAGAGGGGTTAAAAGCGTCAACAATAAAAGTTAAGGCTTTTCGGATAGTAATTAAACTAACCGGGGACTTAACAGTGTGGGTAAAAGGCACGAGGCCCTTAATCGTAAATAATCGAGGGCCAAATCGCAAAGTTACCCCTTTAAAACCGAAAGGTCAGGTTAATCATTACAAAAGATTTGAAAATCTTGAAATTCAGGCCTCAGGCGGCCCGCTTGGGTGAATCAAGCAAGTCAATGCGGGCCGCGAGCCACCTGTGGATACGTTTCCTGACATGAAGATTCAGGCGGCCCGCGTGCATGTAGCCTGAATCTAATGCGGGCCGCGTATAAGTCCCAGATGCAGAATTCTTGGACAGACTTGCTGTTTGAAGTTGTGAAAGATCATTTGAGCAATAAATGAAGCATGGGCGCCCTCTACATGACCCCTAGCACCCAGGGCCACCTGCTGAACATCCATGATGCCTTGTAGGTTGATGTGTAATGATCTTAAGTCCATTTTTTCACTATAAAAGGCACCACATTGTGCATAAGTGAAACACACCTCAAAACCTGCCTTCTGATCATTTCTGGAGCTCTCAAGCATTCCTCTATCATTCTTAGTCGTGCACCAAGCTTCTGTAAGTTGCCTAACCCTTTGTGGTTTCGTTTTTCCATAGTTTTAGCCTAAAAGTCAATCCGTCGTAATTAACGATTGACTTTGCGATAAATCACGAATGGTCCAGTGATTTGTCGAATAAAAGATAGTTATATGATGGAAATCATGTGGGCATTAAACCCCTAAAAGGGCACCCTCTGATTCCCACTCTAACTAGTCTGAATGTCGAGTCAAACGTGCTTAGAAAAAGTCAACAGAAATGTCATTTTGCGATTTCTTGCATAATCTGTAATGTAGATGATATGTAACCTGTTTGAACACTCATAAAACATGATGATAAGTATATAAACTAGTCTAAGCTTGTTTGATCCGACCATTTTCTGTTTTGACCCGGTTCGGAGCCGAAAGTCGCAAAAGTTTGACTTTTGCATTGACTTCAGTTCTGGCCCGTTAAAGTTTGATTTAGATATGCCTTAGGACTCTCTTAGGACCAGGTTACATGATGGTATAAACCTCTGTGGCCGGTTCGTTGTTTGTCCGAGTCTTTTACACATTTCCGTTAAATGCTTAAAAGTTGACCGTAACGCCCTTTTTATTTTAAAACGAGAATTTCGGACATGTGAAAGGATCATAACCTTGGTTACTGATTTCTAAGCATGTCCCTAAAATTTCATGTCAATCCGAGGTCCAAAATAGGAGTTATGCTAAATAGCGCAAATTGCGAAACTTTAGTAATTAAATAGCGCAATTAGCATAACGCGTATCTAAACCCAGATTTCGACACCAAACCTTTTGCTCACTGATGTAATATAATATTTTGGGATTTTTAAAGATTTTTAATTATTTTTAACCTGCTCATAACCTGCGGTTATGGCAACGGTTCGGTAAATACCGAATATGCCCTTTTCGGCCATAACTTAAGTTCTACAAGGTCTTTTGACCCGATTCCAGTTGATACTGATTTTAAATAATAAATAAAGTATTTTAGACTTTATAAACTATTCGGGAAACTCAGATTTCCTGTAGAACTCATAAACCCCTTTTATAATCTTTAAAAAGACCGAAATACCCCTTCGGGGCATAAAATGAACTTAAACTCGTTACGGGCATTATGGAAGGTATCCTACTGATACCACAACGTATTTAGGGCATATTGACTTAGGAAAACAGTGTAGGACTCTTACGGTTACCCGTTGCGCCTTTTGCGCGCACGGTTCGGCTTATGTAACTAGTTTACATAAATTAGCCGCAACGGGTCAAACCATATTGTTTTGACCCCAAAATCCAGAGTATGATTATTATACCCATATAAAACAAGTCTTCAAACTTGTTGGGTCAAAATCACACTCCATTCACGGTTTTCGCCTTTCACGCGATTAAACCGTAACTTTCCGTTGAAACTGACCGGTCTAAGCTACGGCTAGATTAAAGACCCGTTAGGATTCTAATAGGTTAATTTAAACCTTCGTTCCAGATTAGGAGACCAGTAAAAGCTATCTGCAATTTATTTCGATTAAGGAATTATACTTGCAAAGGTAAATACTTTTAACTTATTTTCCGTTATACGGGCTTGGGTTACGGTATTTAAAATACCGCTTGGTCGGGCAATTGACCCCAACTCATTAGTAGTTGGGTATTATCAATGTGACCCGTTTAAAAACTTGTTTTGTTGGCTTTACGCCTTTGGGGGCTTAATGACCATGTCCCGGATATCCTTGGCAGCATTTACGAATGGCCACGACCTCGACATCCGGGTGTAGGCGTACACCCGGCATTATGTCCATGACTATAAAAGTGAAGCCATTGGTTTACCCGCCACGGTTTTATGCTATATGGTGTGTCTATTAAACTTTAACCCGGCACGACCCGGGCGACCGAACGCATAGTAACATGTAATTCTTTACAAGATTTGATTATAAATTATCCCAAGTTATAAAGAGTTTGTGCCTTGAGCATTTAAGCCAATTTTATTAAACATTTTACAAAAGTGTCAGTTGAATGTATTTACCAGTGTAAACTGACGTATTTTCCCCAAAAAGACTAAATGCAGGTACTATGCGTAATTGGTTGGGATTTCTCCTTAGCATCATTAGAAGTCTCGCAAGCTTAAGATGCCTGAAGTCTGTTGAACAATACTTTTATTATTATTATTTGATCCCCTGTGGATTGTTATTTCAACAATGGTGATACTTTGATATTACACTTAACGTTGAAATATATTTATCTTTATGCTTCCGGTGTGCATTCATTTATATTGTGTGGTTTGACTATAATGTTGCCAACTACGTCACGGTAATCCCCCACCGGGCCCACCGGTGAGACACGTGGAAATCGGGGTGTGACACTTCTGGACTTCTGCCCTCGAGCAATATCTTTTTCGCATTAGTTCTTTCAGTTCGTCCCACGTCAAAGCGTTCACAGCAGTCTCGCCCATTGTCTGAACCTGAAGGTTCCACCATGACAGAGCCCCATCTACAAATAGTCCAGCTATGTACGTGACCTGGTGCCCTGGGGCACATTTGCTCAATCTTAAGACAGAATCTGTTTTCTCAACCCAGCGTACGAAGGCTAAGGCACCCCCAGTGCCGTCGAATTCCTGAGGTTTGTTGTCTAAGAATGCTTGTAGGTGCAGCCTTCGCTGTGTTCAGAGCGAAGGGGCTCGAGCTGTGCTATGGCCCGTGAGATGCGCACTTGTAGTTCTGCCGCTGTTGTTGGCGGAGGGTTGTTGGTAGCGATGTTCCCTTGTATCGACATCTTCTAAGAAGAAGACTGGTTAAGTCAGGTTATATTTGTTCAGGGGACGCGTTTAGTTGTTTAGTGGTCATATGTACATACACATAATAGGTTATCATACCAACCAATCAAGCAATAACATAATTATAGCATAACCAAGCAATTTGGTAATTATGTTTAATGAGAGCATAGCAAGTAAGCACGTAGCGTTAAAATTATAGCACACACATATAGATCAATAACGTGCTTAACAAAGACATAGCGTCTGAGCTTTCGCTGGTCATTGGTCACAAAGTATTGTCGCATGTTTTATGATGGTTGGGCTCTCATTATTCTCAGACCACAATTGTATCGTCTTTCAAAATGTATCACATCAAGGGGGACAGAGGGTCACCCTACCCTTGCCCAACAAGTATATCAGTGTCTCAAAATCACATAGTCTGAAGTGGTCTTTAAAAGTCTCCACAATCCCGGCTTATCATTACTGTCTCTACCCAAATGTAGTGCAATCCGAATCATCCAGAAACCAACCATACCAGTGACTGAGGTGGAGGAGGAAAGAAAAGTAAACTGTTAATATGCGTGAACTCCTCCGCGAGCTTGTAGTAATTGGTCTGCTGCTTGACAGTAAAGAAACGAGCCTCAATAACCAAGAAGGTGTAATAGCAGCAGGTGAGTGTGCCAAAGGAGACAGTGATGAATGTGGAGGATCAAAGTATACTGGCATAGACAGGGTGGAGGACGCGGTGACGGTTCAAGTTCTAAAACGCTGCGACTTATATCCTTACACTGTAGCTGATGTTACAGGAGCACTCTTCCCGGGCGTAGCCTCCATAATGTGAGGGATGGTAAAGGTCTAAAATTAGCATGGTGTATTATAGGGACCATCGAAATGGCTCATCCAGCGATGTAGAGGTGAATGTAGCAAACGGTGCGGCATGTGAGGTCGTAGAAAATGCTGCAACAGTAATAGGGATCGTTATGCGGGTGCCATCCTGGAGTACCTTTCCATGGTGCAGGTAAGTCCTAAGAGAAAGCGATAGGCATGCCAGTGCAATGGACGTCGATCTCCATAGGAGAGAAGGAGCAATCATCATCGGTTGCGAGTGCAAAAACAAACGTCTCAACCAATAAGGGGATCGTCAGGTGCAGGTACTTGGTCAGATATAAGGGGTGTAATGTCTGGTAAACCAAAAGGAAACATGGTCATGATCAATCAAGGGTGCAGGACCAGCAGGTGCAACATCAAGCTGTCCCAAAAAGGTGCAAAAGCTAGCTCAGGGGCAGTCCCTGGGTCGTGTGGTGCCTCGAGCAAGTGATAGTGCAGCAGTCTTAACGGCGTCGGCGTCTGGGTCAGTAGTAGAAAGTTGTATTCCGACCATTTATAGGGCTGTAAATGTCACAATCTCAAAAGAGTCTGAAATCGAGTGTATTCTAGACACAGAGGATAGCTTGATAACAGGGGTCTCAGAAGTGAAATTAGTAGTAACGTTCTCTTCTAACTTTCCATCACCACGGATGTCGTCAGGAGGACCATCAATAGTTATGTCAACGTCATCGACTATTCGTCGAGTAGCCACCCTTTGGAAGGAAAGGTTCACATGAGGGGCATTGTCAAGAGTTGGAGCCATGGTGTGTTCGCTATCGGAATGACCAGTGATAAAGTGGTCATGGACTGAAACAAGAGTGACAGAGGAATTCCTGTCGGAGAAGCCATCAGTAGGGGTAATTCATCGCCAAAGTCTGACAGCGCGGCTGGTTGAGAGTCGTCCTCATCCTTGGTCAGCATGTCAGGGTCACTCTCAGTGTTTGACATAAATATCTCCGGTGCAGGTACAGTCTCATCGTTTGTGGTGGTGGCCGTAGGGTCATCATCATCTGACAATTCGTTCCCTAAGGAAGGGGGCGTGTGTGCTGGTACATAATAGTCATAGCATGCATATTTACAGTAATCTTTAATACTTTATGTATTGTAATTAAAGACAATTCATCATGTATCCACATATTTGTCTTAGTCTTTCAGACAAATCTCCCAGTCTCTCAGACTAACACATCCCGCCTCTCAGACTAAACCTCCCCAGTCTCTAAGACTGAACTCCTTAGTCCCTAAGACTAACTCCCTGGCCTCTAAGGCCAACCTTCCCAGTCCCTAAGACTAATTCTCTGGTCTCTATGACCAACCTCCCAGTCACTAAGACTGAATCCCTGGTCTCCATGACCAACCTCCCAGTCACTAAGACTGAATTCCTGGTCTCTATGACCAACCTCCCAGTCACTAAGACTGAATTATAAACATGAACTTTGAAATGTGTATTCGTGCCTTTTGTTTGTAAAAATGTTTTGTACCCTGAATCTGGACGTTTAGTGTATGCAATGTAAAAACGTTTGAAAATGTTTTCGTGAGAGCCCTGATGATCATAGTCTAGACTCGAGAAAGAATCCTAGTTCGCGATGATTGAGGCTCTGATACCAAGCTGTCACACCCTGGCTTTTGTGGAAGCGTGGATTAATTGGTGTGACTTCTTCGTACCATAGCAACAATCATAACAATGCTAAATGATAAAAATACAAGATGTTCATCCATTAATATAGTTTAGAAAATACCACAATACCATTGTCTTGAAAACATAGACATCAATTAGTTACAAACCATAACATATTCAAATGAGTTCCCATATACTCAACAAAAGACTTTTAAAATTCATGAGTTTAGAAACATGTATCCCGTCTAGGAATAGGATACATCTTTTAAACTCTACGACCATGGATGACATCTTTTATTTAACACGCAGCTTGTAGACACATGCATACACCTGCCAGATCTGTTTAGTTCCCTGAAATACATGTAGTTTGAAAAATCAACAAAAGTTGAGCGAGTTCATGCGTAAGTGCGTCTGTATAAACTTTTGTAATGTGTCTGTAAGTATGTATAAACCTTTGAAATGTGTCTGTAAATATGTAAATCCCTGGTATGTAGCAATAAGGAAAAAGAGATTACCAATGGTTTGCAAGGCCATTGATATGTGTGAAGTGATGCAGGAAGACTCAAACCTAGCAGATTTCGCACCGGGCCTCCGGCTGTAAGACATAGTCACCACATGGTCCACTCAGCGGACTCAGGAGTGGGGCTCGCTACACCCAAATAGATCTATCACTCATGTCCCTCGGTCCTACACGAGGATTGATGGCCTTAATCACCCTACTCATTCACATGATCTAAGCGTCTAAACCCTCCTTAAGCTAACCATACCATTTATAAAAGTGTCTGTAAATTGTAACATGTATTTCACCCCCGAAGTATAAAACTGAAAACAGTTAAAAAGAAAAGGGGGGACATGAACTCACTGTATTGCATCTTCGGTACTCGTAACCCAAATCTCCGCAGCAAACACGACTACCTACAATGGTCTAACGTCTATTAGACGAACGGGTCGTGCCTTGTCTCAGTATTTATGTTTTTTGAGTTACGTTCTTATATTATATCGAGTGATAATTATTTGTCAAAATAATTAATATTTCAACTTAATCATATGTCGTGTTGGAATATTTGTTCATTCCATATTCTAGTATCAATACTTCTAAAGTATCTTATATACGCGTTTCCTTCCCAAGGATGGGATGTCGGAAATATATTTTTAAGTCCCTTTTAGAGAATATATATTTAACCATATTCGTGTATGAAACCAACCTCCGATACTTTGTATTTTGTGATAAATATTATGACGAGTTTTATCTTTGAAAACAAAATCTAAAATATACTAGTAAACACTCGTCTCAAAAATATTTACTAAGTGTTAGGATTTTCGGAAAATTTCGTCATAGTCTCCTTTGTAAATGGAGGTGTCCATGCTTAATAGCATATCATTTTCTTTTACATATATCCCGTAGATCGTTCTCAAATAACCAACCCAACAATTAGACATGCGATATACTACTTATGTCATTTCAGCTTTATTAATCAGAACTGAACTGTTTTCGAGCAATTTAATAAAATAGCTAACTCATTCCAAAAATTCCCAAATTTTTACAGGAGGTCATATACGATCCAAATTTTATTTTGTAAAAATATCGGGGTCCAGTTCATTACCAATAGTTTATAGAAATTCATTTACCGGACTGCAATCAGATTTGTCACTTTCTGATTGCAGTGTACGGAATAATTCACTAAAAACTAATCGTAAGTCCGATCGACGAAATTCCAGTTGTAGGATCACCGTGACAACGGTGACCATCTACAGTAAAAATTCCATGAGCTGTTTCTACTCAGTTGTTAAGTTATGACTCCGAATACAACACACTGTTTCTGCAGTAAAAACACAGCTTGAGCTGCTGTCCAAAAACAGTCCTTTAAAAATAGTAAACCACCTGGAAAAATTACGATTCCAGTGCCATTTGATCTGTTTTTCGAAAATGCATATTTTAGGCTTCAGAAAATCAGTTTTTCGATTAATGATGGTCGAGTTACAGCCTGTTGAAATCGGCTGAAAATGTAAATCAGCATGTTTATTTATAGTTTAATCCATTCAATGTTCTTGTAAATAGCATCATACTACAACTTCTAACCACAAAACAAGATGATCAAGAGTTTAGCAAGGACCTACTACTAGCTTAAAGCTAGGGTAGAATCTAGTGAAGAAAATGATGAGAAAAAGATGATGAACAAGCAAGAACAAAGCCCTTTTGAAGTTCCACAAGATGCAACCTCCTTGAATCACCTTTGTAGCTTGAATGGAACTTGTTAAATGGATGAAGATGGTTGTGAAGTGGTGGTGATGGTGGCGGTTTGGGGGAGCCGAAAGAGGGAGAGAGAAGGGTGGAAGAGAGAGTGAAATATTGGAATGATATGTAATGATGGTAATGTCATACTTATAGGATTTTAATCATATCTCTTTGTTCACCAAATCAAGCAATATCAAATATAATAATGAATAAAGATCTAGTGGGATATGTTGGTGATTTGGGTGGGTCCATGGTGACCGTAAATGGCATGAGGGGAGGGGGTTTAGTTGTAAATTTTAATGATAAGTAGGTTGCTTGTAATCCAAAGAGGATCTAGGCAAATCTAGGAAATCCAAGAAAATCTTATAAAATCAAGAAAGTAATCATGGTGTATCAAGAAAGATCATGGGTGGGGGCCACCTCCTCATAACCGTGAATATGAGGGAGGGGGGGGGGTTATGTGTAACTTTTGATATTAAGTAGGTAAATATCTAGGAGTTAAAGGGTATTTTCTAAAGTAGAAAGTGTATGACATATTTCTATAGTGTGTTGGGATTTTTGGAACCATTATTAGTTAGAAATAATAATATAATGTTTCTGACAAAAATTTGGTGCCCCGGGTAATGTCCGGTTGTTCGGTTAAGTACCGTTCCGTTAAAGTGTTAAATTGTACCGTATAGTGTCTTTTATGCATCTTTTTGTAACAAAATTAATTCCAACACTTAGGAAAGCGTTCAGGACCACTTAGTCAATTTTCTGAATAATACGAGTATGTTAAAAGCTGAATCGTTGCTGAAATTGCAGAATTCCGTATTTAGAATGAGTTTTAGGCACTTTCCGGCACTCAAACTATCACCTAGTGACACAGTCTTATGGTCCTCACTTCCCTACACCCATACTAGTGTAGGTACTTTGTCCCTGGCTCATACTGGCCTCAATATAGTGTCTGTCTATGTGCTGGCTTTGTCAGCACGTGTCTGAGTTATCCGCTCACTGTGCTAACTGTGCTTTGTGCATCAGGTTTGTCACTAAGAGTCTGTATGAAATAAATGGGGCGACTGTATGTAAAGTGATGCACATGTATGTATGTAACATAAATCAGTAAGCAATTTAAGGTGTCAGTTGAAATCAAGCACAGTCATTAAGCACATAATCAAAATTAATTAATTTGTACAGTACCTGTAATTGTGAGGGTTGTCACATACAACTGCTCTTTTCAAAGAAGTTCCAGAACAAGCCTCAGGCGTTGCTCGTGTTCCTCCTGACTCTTAGAATAGATCAGGATGTCGTCAATGAAGACTATGACAAATTTATACAAGTAAGGTTTACACACTCGGTTCATGAGATCCATGAAGACCGCATGTGCATTCGTTAATCCGAAAGGCATAACCAGAAACTCATAATGGCCGTAACGAGTTCTGAATGCTGTTTTGGAGATGTCTTCCTCTCGGACTCTCAGCTGATGGTATCCCGATCTCAAATCAATCTTAGAGTAATAACTCGACCCTTGCAACTGGTCGAACAAGTCATCAATGTGTGGAAGAGGATAACGATTCTTCACGGTCACCTTGTTGAGTTCGCGGTAGTCAACACACATTCTGAAGGTACCATCTTTCTTCTTTACAAATAATACCGGAGCTCCCCAAGGCGAAGAGCTAGGACGTATGAAACCCTTTTCCAAGAGTTCTTGTAGTTGCGTGGACAGTTCTTCAAGTTCTGATGGAGCTAGACGATAAGGTGCTCGAGCTATAGGCGCTGCTCCAGGAGCTAGCTCGATTTGAAATTCAACTTGTTGATGAGGCGGAAGACCAGGTAATTCCTCAGGAAATACCTCGGGAAAATCATGTACAATAGGAATGTCTTCTATCTTCCTTTCTTCCGTGGATGTATTAGAAACGAGGGCTAGAATAGCAGTGTGACCCTTTCGCAAACACTTCTGGGCCTTAAGGAAAGAGATGATGCCCACAACAGCACCACTCTTGTCGCCACAAATTACGAGGGGTTCTTCACCAGAACGAGGGATGCGGACAATCTTCTCATTGCAAAGAATTTCTGCTTGCTGATGGGATAACCAATCCATCCCCAATAATGACGTCAAAACTTCCCATGACGATAGGAATAAGGTCGATAGAGAAAGTCTGACCAGCTAGGACGAGGTTACATTCCTTAACTATGTGTGTGGCTTCAAGACTTTTACCATTTGCTATTTCTACCGTGTGTTTGGTGCTCAGAATTGTTTTGTTGGAGTGCGCTTAAGCATTTGGCTAACTTTTAAGGACACATAACTAGTATCGGCACCCGAATCGAATAAAACAGTAACAATGAAGTCGTCCAGAAGAAACTTACCCATCACAATGTTGGGATCGTTCCTTGCATCACCCTGACCAATCACGAAGGCACGACCTCAGGCGCCATTGCCATTATTGTTACCTCCGTTGTTGCCTTCGTTGTTGCCTCCATTGTTGTTTCCACTGTGGTTCCCGTTTCCTTGGTTGTTCTGATTCTGGTTCAGCTGAGGGAAGTTCCTCTTAAAGTGGCCTTCAGCGCCACACTGAAAGCATCCTTTATTGCCCTGCTGATGCTACTGCTGGTGGTTCTATGGAGCTTGTTGTTGTTGTTGGTGATTCTGATTCGCAAGACGTGGGCTCCTGCAATCCTTAGCTTCATGACCCAGCTTGTGACATCTCTGACAGCGACCCTTGTTACACTGCCCGCTGTGGTGCAAATTACATCGGTTGCACTTAGGTGATTTCCCTTGTACCCACCCTAACCTTGATTCCCAGAAGACTGCTGAATGGGGCTCCTGTACTCGTCTGTCTTTCGCTGCTGGGACTGAGCTGAAGCAGAACCCTTGCCCAAATTTCCATCCTACTTGCGCTTATTATCATTGGGAGCATCAGAAGTAGTAGCGCTAATACGCTTAGGCAGCCTGTTCTGTTCAACTGCCTGATCAGTGAGACGATGAGCCAACCGAATGACTTGCTGAATGGTGCCAAGGTTAGCTGAGGTCACATGGCTTTGAATTTCTGGCACCAAACCCTTAAGGTACAGCTCAATACGTTTGATGGGAGGAACCGCCATAGTGGGGCACAAGATGGCTAATTCATTCGATCTCTTTGTGTAGGCCTCGATTTCAGACCCTGTCATCTTTAAATTGAAAAATTCCACCTCTAGCTTGTGGATGTCGTCACGACTGTAGTACTCTTCTTTGATTAACTCCTTGAAGTCGTTCCAGGGGGTGGCATTAGCAACCGCCAGCCTTAGCAGTTGAACCTGTGCTTTCCACCTGGTTAACGCAGCACCTTCGAGCGTTCCAGTAGCAAGCTTAACTCTACGATCCTCGGGGCATTCACACATCTCAAAAACAGACTCAAGCTTCTCAAACCAGTGAAGAAGACCTATAGCTCCTTCTGTGCTGCTGAAAGTACTAGGTCGGCAATCCATGAATGTTTTGAACGTGCACACAGGAGGTTGAGCATGTTGGCCTATCGCGCAAGAATAAAAGACAAGGTTAAGAACAAGGGTTGGTTCGCTAAGGTAGGATCTAAACGTCCTAAGATGGGTTGATATGGCAGGTTATACCTCCTGCAGGGACAGCCGCGAGTGCCTCAGCAACTCGTTCATTGATCAAAGCCGTCAACTGGGCTTGAGTGAGGTTGATACGTCCTCCGCGTCTGCTCATGATCTTCACCACGAAGCAACGTAAGCGAGAAAAGTGTTGCGAAAGTGCGTAAGTGTGGGATGACTGTAGAGAGTAAGCACACAAGGTTCAAATAGCAATTATCACGTTAACTAATGCATACCCTGAACAATGTACCATGTAACTAACAAGTAGGTAATATAAACATAAACCATATCACCTAGGATGTTGAGTCTTGCACGTGGAGCGAAGCGTCGTTGTGGATCGTTGAGCACTGTACAGGTTATAGTCTGGTTTTATCAAAAAGCTTTTCCCTTTTTAAAACCAAGTTCACTATAACCAATGGCTCTGATACCAATCTGTCACACCCCCAAAGTCCACCATGCGGAGTACCACCGCTTGGAGGCGTGACGTGACCAGGATCGAGCCACTAATCATATTGAACATCGTAATTAAGCAAATAAAACAAACCACAATACAATTGGTGACCAAAAGCTAGTTAACCAATTTTAACTTAAACAACGAAAGCATAATCGTAAGTCCAAAACATAAGTTCATAGTTCATAAGTTTAAAGTCCAAAACGTAGGGTTGATAAGTTCATAAGGATTTAAATGTTTAGCACGGGACATAACAACCCGTATTCCACAACAACCTCCTCCTCGTGCAAGCTCCATACGCGTCTAGCGACCTGTAAGGCATGTAACAACGAGTCAACAACAAAGTTGAGTGAGTTCACGTTTAGTTGTTTAGTTTTCTGAAAACGTGGTTTGACTTTCGTTGGCTTATTTGCCGTGGGGGTTACCCCATAGTTGAAAGTATGTTTAACCAGTTTCTTCTATATTACCCAAACCATATCCGAGATCAGTGGGGGCTTCCCCATGTAAACCACTAGACCGTACCATATCGACCACTAACGCAAATAAGTTGTGCCCTACATCAGTGTCTATCATCACTGACAGTTTGCCATAGTCCATTAGTACACGCCCATCCGACTGGCATGGTGTGAGGTTTGTTAAACCTAATAGCGCTATTAACTAATAACCCACTCACCATTGGCCTCGGTGATTAAGTCGATATAAAATGAGGGACTTCATGATAGAGTTTTGTCTAGTAAGTTTTAAGGTTGTTGTCCTACCCAAGGAGGACGAACGCACATAGTTCTACCCAAGGAGAATACGCAGGATTAATATTGGCATCCTACCTATAGAGGATGGCCGTACATATCCTACCCAAGGAGGATATGTAGATTTTGTTTTAATTCTTTAACCCATTCCCAAACCACCGGGAATCCCATGCCTTGTGGAAAGTGTGTGAACTCACCTCGGTTTGCTCGGTTAGATTCTCAAATATAGCTAATAGTCAAAGTCGGTCAATCACGTCCTAGTAGGATTACCACTTAGTTTATTAGTGACTTCAAATAAGCACAAAGTTCCTACACACGTCTATCACAAAACAAGTATCACATCAATAGTTCATGCTCATATCAACATTCCACCCATAGCTACTCAAGAACAGGCATATGATATTGCACATATTACTTTAATTGACATATGACATTGTCACACCACCAAAATCCACCATGCGGAGTATCATCGCTTGGAGGCGTGACGTGACCAGGATCGAGCCACCATTCATATTGAACAACGTAATCTTAGTAAGTAAAACCAACCACAATACAATTGGTGACCAAAAGCTAGTTTAACCAATTTTAACTTAAACAGCGGAAGCATAATCGTAAGTTCAAAACATAAGTTCGTAGTTCATAAGTTTATAGACCAGAACATAAGTTTAATAAGTTCATAAGGATTTAAATATTAGGCACAGAACATAACAGTCCGTATTCCACAACGACTCCTTCCTCGTGCAAGCTCCAAGCATTCAATGACCTGTAAGGCATGTAACAACGAGTCAACAACAAAGTTTAGTGAGTTCACGGTGGGGTATTTGTTTTAGTTGGTTCAAAAACATTATTTTTGTTTAGTTGGCTTACTTTCCGTGGGGGTTACCCCATAATTGAAAATATGATTAACCCATTTCCTTCTTTCCCCAAATCATACCCATAATTAGCGGGGGCTTCCCCGTGTAAACTACTAGACCGTTATGATATCGACTACTAACGAAAATAAGTTGTGCCCTATGTCAGTGTCTATCATCACTGACAGTTTGCCATAGTCCATTAGTACACGCCCGTCCGACTGGCACGGTGTGAGGTTTGTTAAACCTAATAGCGCTATTAACTAATGACCCGCTCACCATTGGCCTCGGCGATTAAGTCGATATAAGATGAGGGACTTAATGATAGAGTTTTGTCTAGTAAGTTTTAAGGTTGTTGTCCTACCCAAGGAGGACGAACGCACGTAGTCTACCCAAGGAGAATACGCAGGATTAATATTGGCATCCTACCTATGGAGGATGGCCATACATATCCTACCCAAGGAGGATATGTAGATTTCGTTTTAAGTTCTTTAACCCATTCCCAACCACCGGGAATCCCATGCCTTAGAAAGTGTGTGAACTCACCTTGGTTTACTCGGTTAGATTCTCAAATATAGCTAACAGTCAAAGTCGGTCAATCACGTCCTAGTACGATTACCACTTAGTTTATTAGGGACTTCAAATAAGCACAAAGTTCCTACACGCATCTATCACATAACATGCATTACTTTAACGGTTTATGCCCATATAAACTCCCCAACTATTCTCGTTCACAAATAAACATACGACATTGCACATAACACTTTTATTGACACATAACATGTTAGATCATTCACAGATAACATACTCGACATTTAGACACACAAATTACTACTTATGTCATTTCAACTTAAATATCTGAAACTGGGCTGTTTTCGAGCATTTTAATAAAATAGTTATCTTATTTCAAAAATTCCCAAATTTTTACATAATATCTTAAACGATCCAAATTTTTACAGAATATCGGAGTCCAGTTCATTGCCAATATTTTATAAAACATCATTTTCCGGACTGCAATCAGATTCATTACTTTCTGACCGCAGTCCACGGAATAATTCATTAAAAATTCATTGTAAGTCGGATTGACGAAATTCTAGTGGGACAATTACTATGACATCAGCGTCCATCTACAGTACCAATTTCATGATCTAGTTCTACCCAGGTTTCAAGTTATGACTGAAAATATCACACCCATTTACTGCTATAAAAACTCAGCTTTAGCTGCTGTTACAAATCGGGTCTTTAAAAATAGTAAACGAAGTCCAAAAATTATGATTCCAGTGCCATTAGAACCGTATTTCATAATACATAAATTTAGGATTAAGAAAACATCAACCAGCTTTCTGTTTTAGTTCCCTACCTTCTAACGCATGTTCAATTGATTCTGTTAACATCAAAGAGCAGTTCAACCAGATTTCTGTTTAGTGATCACAACAACATCAAACATCAATATTAACCAGCAAATTATCAGAAAATCAACAAGAATCATAACAACATCATATTAACATCTCTTCATCACTAGACTAGTTTATGTTCAAGACTGGTTTAAGGTTCTTTAGAGTTTCTTATCATTTTAATCACTACACATCTTTAACCACCTAAACAAGATGTAAGAAGTAAAGATCTAAGTTCTTACCACTAGTTCAAGACTATGGAAGTTAAAGAGTAGAAAAGTGGCGGATAAAAGAAGATGAGAGTGGTCCTTCAACTTTCGAGCACACCAAGCTTGCTTGTATGATCACTAACACCTTTGGATGACTAGAGATTGCTTGGAATGAAACTTGAAGGTGGTGATGGTGGTGTGGGGGCTCACGGCCGATCATGAGAAGAGAGGGAGAGTTTCGGTGAGTTTGGTATGTGTTGTGAAGAGAGAAGGTGGTGGACTACGGGTTTAAATAAAAATCCTCCTACACTTGTTTACACCTTGGTCAAAATGTTCCCATAGTACACTACAAGTTAAATAAACAAATCAAGTAATCAAGGGTGGGTCTCCACCCTTGTAACCGGATTTAGAGGGGGGGGGGTATAGGGTTGAGTTTCAAATGGTTTAGTTGCATTCTAGTTAGATTTCAATGTGTTAAGTTAGTGTCTTATGTGTGCTATTGTTTATAAAGTGTGTTAGGGTGTTCGGGGACTCTAACTAGCTGAGAAAAATAAAAACAACGTGTTTGACAATATTTTTGTCTTCCAGGTAAAGTCCGGTTGTTCGGTTCGGTGTCGTTCCGTTAAAGTGCTTAATTAATCTGTAAAGTGTCCTACATATATATTTTTGTAACGTTTTTATTTTTCAACACTCAGGAAAGCACACATGACTATTTAGTAACTTTTTTGTATACTACTAGTATGTTAACAAGCACATGTAAGTATAACACAGAAATCAGAGAGCAGTTAAATGATTCAGCACAATCATTAAGCACTTTAATTATCATTAATAAATTGTACGAAATACATGGAATTACGAGGGTTGTCACAGACATGTTAGATCATCCTCAGATAATATACTTGACATTTAGACACACAAATTACTACTTTTGTCATTTTAACTTAAATATCCAAAACTGGGCTGTTTTCGGGCATTTTAATAAAATAGTTAACTTGTTCCAAAAATTCCCAACTTTTTATAGAAAGCCTTAAACGATCCAAATATTATTGTGTAAAAATCTCGGGATCCAATTCATCACCAATATTTTATAAAAATTCATTTTCCGGACTGAAATCAGATTCATCTTTTTCTGATTGCAGTCCATGGAATAATTCATTAAAAATTCATTGTAAGTCGGATTGACGAAATTCCAGTGGGACAATTACTACGGCATCAGTGTCCATCTACAACACCAATTTCTTGACCTACTTCTACTCAGGTTTCAAGTTATGATGAAGAATATAACACATATTTTCAGCAGCAAAAATGCAGCATTAGCTGCTGTTACAAAACGACACTTTAAAAATAGTAAACGAAGTCCAAAAATTATGATTCTAGTGCCATTAGAACCGTATTTCATAATACATAAATCTAGATTTCAGAAAATCAGTTTTTCGTTAAGTTACGGTCTGGTTACAGCCAACTGAAGTTGGCTGTAAACACCAACCAGCCCCTGTTTTCAGCTTTTTAATATTCAAATGTGGGTTATATTGGTTCTGTTAACATGTTTAGCGATCAATAACGACATTTAACATTAACAAGTAATCAGCATCATATAAAAACAACTTCATACTAACATTATTACATCATGATTCATCTTTAATAAAGCTTTATGTTCATCTTCTTAGTTCTTGTTATTTAGTGTTTTAAACATAAGTATCATACTACAATATTTTAGCCATAAAACAAGATGAACAAGGGTTTGTCAAGAGCTTACTACTAGCACAAGGCTAGGGTAGAATCTAGTGAAGATGATGAGAAAAGATGATGGAAAAAGCAAGAACAAAGCCCTTTTTAAGCTCCACAAGCTTGCACTTTCTTGAATCACCTTAGATGCTTGAATGAAACTTGAACAATGGAGGTTGATAGTGGTTTAGTGGTGGTGATGGGGGCGGTTGTGGGAGGCCGAGAGAAAGAGAGAGAGAGATGAGTGAGTATGGGGTGAAGTTGAGTGAATGAATGATCTTGTCATACATATAATCTTTCTTCAAATATTATGTCTAGTATATCAAGCAACCAATCCAATAATATCTACACAAAATATATGAGGCATGGTGGATGATTGTGTGGGTCCATTTGAGGACCGAAAATCGGTTGGGGGGGGGGGGGTTAAGGGTAACATTTGCAACTAGATTGTAAACATAAGTTAGATTTCAAGTAATATGGTCATATATATTAGTTTGTTGATATTTAGGGGGTGTTATGGTATGCGGGGATCATGGTTAGCCAAAAATAATTAAATAATGTGTTTGACAAATATTTGGTGTCCCGGGTAATGTTCGGTTGTTCGGTCGGACACTGTTCCGTTAAAGTGTTTAATTGTACCGTAAAGTGTCTTATATATATATATATATATATATATATATATATATATATATATATATATATATTTGTAACACTTTTAATTCCTAACACATAGGAGAATATTCAGGACCATTTAGTAAATTTTTCTGCACATGACTAGTATGTTAATAAGCACGTGTAAGTATAACACAGTAATCAGAGAGCAGTTAAGTAATTCCACATAGTCATCAAGCGCTTTAATTATCATTAATAAATTGTACGGATACATGGAATTTTGAGGGTTGTCACACCTCCCTGCTCCATCATTCCGAGTTTGTTTATATCTATCTTGGATTGATTTTTGTACTTGGAATGCATGTTCTATCGGAGCATCATCATAACGCTTTAATCTCAGTTCATGAGATTGAAGAATTCCCATCAATTCTTCAGTCGAAACATCTCCTAAGTTTTTCGTTTCTTCTATTGTAATCACTACTGACTCGAAGTTTCGAGTCAAACTACGCAGGATCTTTTCTACTCTTTGTTGTTCACTAATATTATCTTCATTCATTCGTAACTGGTTTACTATTAATATCGTTCTATTGAAATATTCTTCAATTGGTTCCCCTTCTTTCATTTTAAGTGCATCGAATTCACAACGAAGAGATTGAAGTTTGATTGTTTTTACCCGATTTTCTCCTCTGTAGGATTTGTGTAAGATATTCCATGCTTCTTTTGATGTTTTTGCAAGTGCGATCCGCTCGAATATTGTGTCGTTTACTGACTGAAAGATGATGTGTAACGCTCGTTTATCCTTCTTGACTGAATCTTGGTGTGTTGCAGTTGCCTCCTACGTGGGATTTGTACCCAGTTCTTTGATTCCTTCATCAATGATATTCCACAGTTCTTGAGATTCAAATAAAACTTTGATTTGAATGTGCCAGTGATAATAATTCTGGCCGGTGAGTTTGGGAATTTGTGTTTGAATTCCTTGTGCCTGATTCATACTTTGATTGTTTCAAACTTTGTGCGATTTCGCGGATACGATCGATGTGGCTCTGATACCACTTTGTTAGATTTCCAGATTTCTGAGTTCTAGGGTTTCTAAGAATGATGAAGATGGTTCATAAAATGACTTGATAAATCGAAAAATGTTGAAGTACAGAAACATATATATCGGATACATGAAACGGTGGTAACCGCCCTTTCTAACTTATGCTAAATACTAATACTAATAATAATAATTATAATACTATCTAGCTTATAACAATATATATATATATATATATATATATATATATATATATATATATATATATATAGGCTAATGCTAGACAAAAAAACCCTAAAAATTTTAAAAAACCCTAGAAAACCCAACCTCCCGACATTTTTTTTTGAAAAAAATAACACATGTAATATACATGTTTTTAAGAGTTTTGGGCAAAAAAAAAAAGCGCCGAAGGATTTTTTTTTTAAAAAATAAACAAATTACAACAACTTTTGTGACTAACATGTGTTAGACAAAAAATGCTGAAACTTGTTTATTTTTTTTAAAAACATTCCTTCGGCGCTTTTTTGTTTTATTTGGCCCAAAACTCTTAAAAAGATGTATATTACATGTGTTATTTTTTTCAAAAAAAAAATGTCAGGATGTTGGGTTTTCTGGGGTTTCTTAAAATTTCTAGGGTTGTCTATATAGCCCAACCCTATATATATATATATATATTATATATATATATATATATATATATATATATAACAATGGATCTGTGGGCTCATACTAATATAAGAAACTCTACTATCTAATACTCCCCTGGAAACCAAAAGCTTGGACTGGGAAACATAAAAACAATAATAAGATAAACAATAAACATGCTTCGACCGATTCAAGAATCCAAACTTTTGCCAACAAATCCGTATTTTGCTTGAGTTTGCCATCCATAGTCTTCAATGACAGATTTCGTAATCCTACAAGTGGTGTTCAATGCGGCAGTGCTGCGGAGTAGAAATCTAACTAACTAGTGGTGCGGTGGCGGATCGTAGTCCTGCAGGTGGCACTGCGGTGGACCGAAGTACAATGAGAGGCAGACCGAAGTCGGTGGCAATAGGAAGGAACCGTGGTTCAATAAGCGGCAGACCGAAGTCGGTTGCAATGGTAGAAACCGTAGTCCAATAAGCGGCAGACAGAAGTCGGCGGCGATAAATTAAAACAAAAGAGAGCTGCCATGGCTTGAATCACAATAGTAAATGCATAAATCTTGTTGAACAAAGTCATAGCAGTAATATAACTTGAATCACAATGGTGAATGCTTTGTATATATACAACTCATATCATAGTTGTTTTATACTCAGTCGACGGTGGCACTTGAATCAAAGCAAAATATTAATATCCACACTTGAATCCACCAACAATTGTTCAATATTAATCGCTACATTGATAAATATCCAATGATTAATATCAATAGAAGGCAGCAACGATGAGCACAAAATAGGAGGTGGCAAGTGGCAAATGACGCCGCCTTGTCTAGGGTTTGAACTCGGTGGTGATGACTAGGTTTGTATTTTTGTGGTGGCGCGGCGAAGATGACGGTAATAAAAAACCCTAAGGCTTTAATACCATATAAGATTATGAAAAGAATGGATGATTATTATTGAAGGATTATGTTGCAATATATATAAACCATTAGGTTAGTTCCCCGTGTGTTACACGTGTTGAACAATTTAAACTTTATAATAAATATTTCTTGTAAATGCAAATCAAAGACGGTGACATTTAAATCTTGTAATTCATTTCCACCACTATATTAAAAAACCCTAAATTTATCAATACTATAACAAAGAAAAGATTGAAATCTTGAGTTAAAATGAAGTTTCATAATTACCGAATTCGCTCAAATAGCCGCAAATTGCGTATAGGTACGTGATGTACCAAATCGCAATACGCTAACCACCAATCGTCACTTAAATCGCGAATTCAATCGTCAGGTACGTCGCCCCATTTTAGAAATCAAATCGTACCAATCGCCACTGTAAAACACGTTCATTAATTTGTAAAACGCAAACTGCAACGATTTATTAGGGTTCTGGTCAATAGCGTCTATGGTGGCCGTTATTGCGAATAGCGTTGTGTGGCATCCATATGGCGCTACAAGGTATGTATCGACAATATAGTGACTTCCGACGCAAATTTTGGCGGCGAATTCCGATGCCGATGTTGTTTTCAGCTGGAAACCAGGAAGCAGAAGACAACGGCTACGTATGTGGGTGTTTTAGGCTTTTTAGGGTTTAAATAAGTTTAGTTATTTCAATATTTAACCCCTCAATTTTTACCGGTTTACATTTAAACCCTAAAACTTTTAGTGTTTTACATAAAAAGTATAAAAGTAGTTTGTGTATTTAAACATTTAACCACCTCTATCTTTATTAGTTTACATTATGTTTGGTAATTTGAATTTTGGAAATTTCTATTTTAAATTGTGTACACCAAACCGGACTCCATGGTACACTGTATTGGTTCGTACCGAAATGAACTTACCCCATCTGTACCGAAAACGTCACCTCTTGTGAATCGCGTACCTGAACCACGTACCCGTACCGGAGCTAACAACGAATTAGCTAACTATGTGAAGTTTTATAAAACAATTTCATAGCATGATAAAATAATGCAGACTCGGGCGCAATATTTGGGCTCGTCAGGGGTCTGTTGGCAGAACGAACAACAACCGCCAGTGGTTGTTGTGATGATGGTACGCGCTAGCATAAGAGCCACGGTCGCTGCTATGGCTAGACCCACGGCTGGGCTACTCGGGTAGTCACAATAAGGTCTGTAGGCATAGTTTATGTAGGAACTAGGTTCACTTTTAAATAATATATTGCAATATATATATATATATATATATATATATATAGGGGGCTGCTAGAATGAGAACCACCTCGAGTTGTAAGAACCGCGAGAACTACACCCCACGGGTGGGCGTTCACCATGATTTTTTTTACAACTAGATGTGTATATTATAAACACAGCCGTAAAAAAAAATTTTAAACGCCGCGGCCGAGGGGGTAGTTTTTTTTACAACTAGATGTGTATATTATAACAAGAGTCTCGTTATTTGTGAGAAATTCTACTAGTACAATACCGGTTACAAAAACTAACTAAAAGAATATAAAATACAACTAAATTGTACCAATCTTGATTCAAAGCTAATGTCTTTGAAAACTTCAACCGCACCTTCTAGATCGAAACCCCTCTACAAGACAAGCAAAATCGTTGACGGTTTTGGTTGAGGATCGTGTTTGACATGGGGCCCTTAAAAGTGATTCCCGCCTTCTCTCAGACGGTTCTGTCTCCCAGGGTACAACAACCGGACAGTATGTGTACTGTCGGAAATGACTCTCATGCCCGAGATAGCACCGGGTAACATGGTGTTCTTAAAGTAGAAAAATTTAAGTTGTGTAGAACAATTTAGAGAATGCTCTTCTCTAAATTTCCATGGAACAAAGATGATTTTTTTTGTGTGTCTATTTTTCTTCTTCTCTTCAAATGAATAAACCATATTCATTTTATAATGAGATACAAAGACTCATTTAACCCTCTTAATGTTTGTCATAAACAAGATCATTAATCTTGTAATTAACAAGATAATTAATCTTGTAATTAAAAGGGTTTAAACTCTAAATTAATGAATATTAAGTGGTAGTAAAAAGAAAACTGCTATTCAACTTATGGAACTAGTGGAAACCGTCTGACATTAACTCTCTAGTAAGTAGACTGGTTTGACCGGTCGCGCACGCATTTGAACCTACACTACGCTTTCGAGGAGGCACACCTTCTTGCACCACGCGCTAATTGGAAGTCGCTACGCATACAAGGACGCCAGCTGGTCATGCGCCTTCCAGGCCCACACGCCATCTGCACTTCCGTCTTAGCCGCGCGCCTAAGGAGTTTGCGCCATTCCATGACTTCCGCCTACGCCACCTAAGGGTGCGCAGTAGGCAGACCAGCCACCCGCCATGTATTTGACCACACGCTCATGGACAAAAATACAAAGGCAGTGTGCGAAGTTCAAAGTGCACCACATTGGGCCCATAGCCCATGCTCCGCGTGCGTATGTGCGGGTGCGATGCACCCTTTGGGTCCCCACTAGTGTTTGCCTTTAAGGAAACAGTTTACAAGGAGTGCTCCTCCTTATATACCACTTTAAGTTTTGTCATCCCACCTATGTGGGACAAGATGACAAATCTCAATCCTTTTTCTCATCTTTGTTTGTTCCAAACATACAACTTCAAGCTTCGATATCTCATTCATCTTAGCTCTATTTGGACATAGTTTAAACACAAACCCATAAATAAATATTTATACAACACATATATAAATAATATTGATTTCCAAAATATTTAGTGAAAAACTCATTTTCACTAAATTTCCAACAATCCCCCACATGAATGGAGATCGATTAAAACACCCAAAATTCCCCGATAAAACCTCGTCAGTTAAGTATTGTAGGATAGGTAGGTTTTACCTTTGAACCTTCCTTTGTGAAGCATACTTAGCCTACTAGGGTTTTGTAGACGTGATGTCCTTGAACAACCCCCCATTTGTGTAAACGGCAATATACATTCATACAATACTTTCCCTAGTCGGGCCATCCCTTCATTATCGTGTCCTCTTATGGTTCTGGAACACTGGCCCGTTTCTGCGAGAGCTCTAGGATTTCACACCCCACAATGCAATGCAATTCGAAGCTACCCTACTTCTCTCTCACATAGGTGATTCCTTTGAATCATTAAAAGCATTATGGCTTACTATGATTTTCACAAATCAATTATCCATATATTATGCTTAGCCTCACTACAATGTCACTGAATATTATAGGAATGGAATAGGACGTATTTAAACACCCTTTTATAGTTTTAGGGGATATATGAACATATACACTAGCTTATATATAAACATATATATTAACTATGCCCCCACAGTGACTACCATTCGGTTCATGATTAAGTTGTCCTATTGAACCTAGATCTTGGGATCTCCAGTCAACTAGGTAAGGTTTCTCTCATGTCCCTTTTCCATAGGATTTAGCCTCATTCAACAAATTGACCTCTTATCAACCCACAGGTTGTTGGATCCAAAATTATTATTATTATTATTATTTTGACTTCGCTAAGTCAACGATGATCATTTAAATTGAGATCAGTTGTTCTAGCGTGTTCTTCAATCACTAGTCAGTTTTGCCTTTAGTCGATTTGTAAGACTTATAACTCGTGATCTCAACTTGGATCTAGTTATTTACCTTGTCTTTAGAATGACATGAAACTCAATTCATGGCTAAACATGTGACATCCGTGCCTCTACGATCATCACACAAATACAAAACCAATGAAATATTGTGTTTCATACTTGGGATTTGTATAAATATGTGTATCATTTGCACATATCAATTCTTGTTCAATTTCGAACTTTAAATCACTTTCTGGAAAGTTATACGCGGACCGATGCGTAAACGTAATCAGTTTAACGCGAAAAACACTCCATAATAGTGACATAGGCTTAACATACCTTAAATAACCTTTACATAACATAGAAATAAGTTTTGGATGGTTTGGTGTGTCGAAATCAAGTTTATTCGAACGCAGGGACTATTTGCGTCAAACTGCGAAAGTCTGCCGATTCGTACTATAACGAACGTTCCGGAACTTGATCATAAGTTAAACATACCTTAAATATCCTTTACATAGCTTAGAAATAGGCTTTGAGGGGTTCGGTATGCTAAAATAAACTTTTTGGTCAAACAGGGACTAAAAGCGTCAAAAAGTGCATAAGTTTGCATTTTCGCGCATATCTTACGTTCTGAACATATCCGGACATCCAAAAATTTTTTGTAATCATTAAAATATTTTATTTTAGTGATTGGAATGCAAAAATACCCTTCGTCGCGCAATTTGGATCGTTTTCGCGTCCATTTGAGTTTTCGTCATAATTAACCGAACAACGCAACCATACGACCAAACGAACCGACATCCGAGATGTTTTTGAGCATATTTCATGTTCCCTATACTTTAACTTCATTGTAAAGCCTTGAAATGGGGTTAACGAGGCTCAAACGTGTCAAAAATGCATCAAAAACCAAGTTTCAGGCCTGCAGGGACTAAACTTGACATTCTGCCAAACTTTCTTAGGCGGGGCGCGTAAGACTCAGTGTGAGTCTACGCGGCCCACGATAGACCATCTGGTCTGCAAAAATCAGTTTCTGCAATCAGCAGCTGGTTTCTGGGTTTTTATACATGGTTTCTTTATTCTAGGGACTGGTATTTAGGCTCCCATTGTATACAAAACAATGTGCCACACATGGATGGTCCAGATTGAAGCTCAAAGTTCGAGAAACGATCTTAACGGCTCTTGAATTCCTATAAATACCCACCTTGATTCATTTTCTTTCCTCACATTTGATCTGATTTATACTCTAAGTTGAAGCCTTAGCTTCATACCTGAGTATTTTAGATCAAATTCTTCATCGCTTGGACCTTTTGTAAGTTTCTTTCATGCTTTTATGCGTTTTTAAGCACGAAAGTCAAACAGTGTTTGTGACAACTCGAGTTTCTGACTTTCACTTTCGCATTAGATGCGCGTTGACTTTGACTGTTTAGTTGTTTGGATTGTGGACTTGAAATTGTACGCGTTGTGTTTTAATGAAACGTATTGTCGTTTTGCCTATATGTGATTACTTGCTGTGGTAGAAAATAATATTAGAATTATTATTAAAACGCTTAGTCTAGATCACGAAACATGACTTACAGATCGAAGGATGGATCACGAAAGATAACCTTCGATTCGAAGGATCAACTTTCGGTTCGAAGGATCACGAAACATATCCTTCGACCAAGGACTCTATCCTTCGAACAAAGATAGGATCCTTCGACATCTTTCGGCCCAGTCTTTCTGATGGGCTTGGCCCATTCCTGTGATACGTTTTATATACGTGAATGAATGTAAGTCGGCAGTTATTTTCAAAAACCCTAGTTCCACTGTGTGTGTGTGTGACGGCATAGCAGACCCATTCTCTGTTCGAAGATCTCGTTCCGTAATCCAGATTTTCCGGTTAGTGTGTGATGTTGTTTATGTTAATTGATGATGCTTTGAGTGTATATGATTTCATGATTTATCAATCGTCTTGCAATATGTTGTTTGTATGTTAATCGGATATGTATGTTAATCGGATATGGATGTTAACCGGATATGTATGTTAATCGGATATGGATGTTAATCGGATGTGTATGTTAATCGGATCTGTTGTGATGATGTTTAATGATAACGTTTTGTGGATCGGCTGTGATATTATGCAATTCGGAATTTTTATTGTTCATGGAACCGGAACATAATATGATTAAGTGTTATTATTGTTCATGTGGTTAAATTAGGGTTCATGAGGTTTAATATGAAACTCCCTGTTTGATCGATTCTGAGGTAACCGAATACTTGAATTTGTGTTAATTGATAATCACGGATAAACTTGGAAACTTTGAGTAAACGTAACTGATATTTATCGAAAGATATTAGTTGTTCAAAACATAGTTGTGACCGAAAGATACTTGTTAGTCGAAACATAGTTGTTGTGACCGAAAGATACTTGTCCTTCGAACCATAGTAGTGTTGACCGAAGGATAGCATTGACCGAACCATAGTAGTGTTGACCGAAGGATAGCATTGACCGAAACATAGTCATGTTGACCGAAAGATGACATTTGGTCGAAAGATGACATTTGGTTCGAAACATAACAATTGGTCCGAAAGATAACTGTGATAACTAATATGTCGAAAGATAACTGTTGTGTCGAAAGATAACAGTTGGGTCGAAAGATAATGGGGGGATTATAAACATACTTTGAATGATGGAATGTATGCTTGATTTATTTGGCATGCCATGCTTGGTGATGAATGTTTAACATTTGTATTCGTGTACACTAGCTGATGATTAAATGTGAAATGTTACGTGTTGTGCCGATATGCAAACTGACTGTTATGTGATACATGATTGATGCATGATATTGGCTGTCAAGCACTATGTGACATTAGATTGCATGCGTATCATTGCGAACATGAACTGATTTGTTATACGTGCATACAATAGGACGTGATTAATTACTTGTGAGTGCATAACCTAGCATACCGAGCAAACCAAGGTGAGTTCACACTCCTACTAAGGCATGGGATTCCCGGGTCGTGGGAATGGGTTAAAGGTTATCATTGACTAAGAACGTATATATGCTTTTCCTAGACTATCACCTATCATGGTCCTCGGATGTCAGGACGGTTCCGTAGGTTAGGATAACACCTACGTGGTCACATGCCAATTACTGCCTCGGATGTCAGGCACGCACGTAAAACCTACGTGTACGCATTACTTACTTCTATCCTCGGTACAAAGGATACGTACGTGAAACCCACGTACACCCCCGCGTCTCCTATCCTCGGTTGTGAAGGATACGTACGTAAAACCTACGTACACCCCATACGCGCTACTGTTCTCGGACGAAGAACAGGGATGATACGAATAGTCTAGTGGTCACATAACATGGGAAGCCCCCACCTGTATAACTTACTATTGGCCCTGTAGAGCCACCCGTTATTTACTGTTACGCATTTACTTACTGTGAACTCGCTCAACTAGTTTGTTGATCATTCTGTTACATGCCTTGCAGATCGTTAGGTACTTGGAGCTTGCACTGGAGAAGCGGGTCATTGTGGGCAAGGATCGTGGTTTCTACGTTGAACTATTATGACATTTAAAACTATTAACTATTGTTGGTTTATTTACTATGCTTCCGCTACACTTTGAAACTATGGTTATGTTTTGAACACCTATCGTATTGAATGGATGGTTTACATTTACTTTACTTAATATTAATTACATGTTCAATATGATTGGTGGCTTGATCCTGGTCAGTCACGCTCCCAAGCGGTGATACTCCGCGTGTGGATTTTGGGGGTGTGACAGATTGGTATCAGAGCCATTGGTTATAGAGAACTTGGTTTTAATATGGAAAAGCGTTTTTATTAAAACCAGACTATAACCAGAACAGTGCTCTCAACGATCCACAACGACGCTTCGCTCCACGTGCAAGACTCAACTTCCTAGGTAATAAGGTTTATGTTTATTGCCTACATGCTAGAATTTGCATAGAACTTTGCTCGTAGTATGCTTACATTACCTTGCTCACAACTTGTCATTGCATGAGAATACTTATGTGCTTACACTCTTCTGTCATCGCACTATTCACGAACCTTTCTCACTTATGTTGCCTTTGATGTGAAGATCAATGGCCGCACGAATTAACATGACTCAAGCCCAGCTAGAGGCTCTTGTTGCTGCGACAGTTGCAGCCGCCCAAGCAGGTAGTATACCCTGCAGTATAGACACTAGGATCTTTAGATCCTACATTAATTCTCGTACTTAACTTTGCCCTATTCGTACACAATAGGTCAACCCGCTCAGCAACAACCTGGGTGCACCTTCAAGAATTTCATGGATTGTCGTCCTAGCTCGTTCAGTGGCACGGAGGGAGCAGTTGGACTCCTCCACTGGTTTGAAAAGCTCGAGTCGGTTTTCGAAATGTGTGAATGCCCTGAGGCTCGCAGGGTGAAGTTCGCCACTGGCACACTTGAAGGGATTGCGCTCACTTGGTGGAACGCACAAGTGCAGATCTTAGGGTTGGCAGCTGCTAACGCCACACCCTGGAATGATTTCAAGGAACTGATCAAGAGGGAATACTGCACTAGAGAAGACATTCACAAGTTGGAGGACGAGTTGTATAACTTGAAAATGGTTGGGTCGGAAATCGAAGCTTACACCAAGAGATCAAATGAGCTGGCCGTGCTGTGTCCAACTATGGTGGACCCTCCATACAAGCGTATTGAGTTGTATCTCAAAGGTTTGGCACCAGAAATACAGAGCCACGTTACCTCGGCTAACCTCAACAACATCCAGGAAATCCAGCGTCTCGCTCATCGCATCACCGATCAGGCAGTGGACCAGAACAGACTGCCAAAGCGTATCAGTGCTACTGCTACCGCTACTGCTTCTACTACACTTGCTACTCCCAGTGAAAGTAAGAGAAAATGGGATGGGGATTCTAGCAAGGGATCAGCTTCAGTGCAGTCGCAAGCTCAACAGCGAAAGACAGACAGTTACCAGAGTCCAAGTCAGCACTCCTCAGGCAGCCACAGACAGGGAGGGTATCGAGGAAATCTCCCAAAGTGTAACACCTGCAACAAGCATCACAGTGGCCAGTGTAATAAGGGCCGTTGTCATAGATGCCTCAAGATGGGTCATGAGGCCAAAGATTGTAGAAGCCCTCGACCTGCAAACCAGAATCAGCAGCAACCTCAAGCACAGCAGAATCAGCAGCAGGGTAACAAAGGGTGTTTTCATTGCGGTGCAGAGGGTCACTTCAAAAGGCATTGCCCTCAGTTGAACAGGAACCAGAACAACAACAACAACCATAACAACAATCAGGGTAACGGGAACGACAACAACAACGGGGGAAACAACAACAACAATGGCAACGAGGCAAGAGGTCGAGTTTTCGTGTTAGGAGGAGGAGACGCAATGAACGCTAATTGAACTTATAACTTGTCTTGGGTTTTCATTATTATGTTTACGCTACTCAAACAAAGTTTGGTTTGAACATTAATCGTGTTGGGTTTTATGAATTATTTTACCTGTATATTTTATGTTTGGTATGATGGATGGTTTGATATTATTGAGCGTACCTACCGTATTTATGGACCTTACAAACAGGGTGTGCAAACCCTACCTGGACAAATTTGTCATTGTCTTCATCGACGGCATTCAGATTTACTCCAAGAGTCAGGAGGAGCACGAGCAGCACTTACGTCTTATCTTGGAACTTCTTCGAAAGGAGCAACTGTACGCAAAGTTTTCAAAATGCGACTTCTGGCTTCGTGAAGTTCACTTCTTAGGCCATGTGGTGAACAAGGATGGGATTCATGTCGATCCATCCAAGGTTGATTCGATCAGAAACTGGCCAGCACCACGTACACCGACAGAAATACGCCAATTCTTGGGTTTGGCGGGTTACTACGGGCGATTTATTAAAGACTTCTCAAAGATCGCGCAACTACTTACTATGCTAACACAGAAAGGTGTCGTTTACAGATGGGGTAATACGCAAGAGACCGCTTTTCAGTACTTAAAGGATAGGCTTTGCGGCGCACCTATTCTCTCATTGCCAGAGGGCACGGATGACTTCGTGGTTTATTGTGACGCATCGATACAGGGGCTTGGTTGTGTATTGATGCAGCGGGATAAAGTTATTGCCTACGCTTCGCGGCAACTCAAGGTTCATGAACGGAACTACACGACGCACGATTTAGAGCTGGGAGCTGTTGTGTTCGCGCTTAAGATATGGCGACGCTACCTGTACGGTACCAAGTGCACGATTTACACCGATCACAGGAGTCTCGAGCATATTCTTAAGCAAAAGGATTTGAATATGCGTCAACGGAGATGGGTTGAACTTTTAAACGACTATGAATGCGCCATCAAGTATCATCCAGGCAAGGCCAATGTTGTGGCTGATGCCCTCAGTCGGAAAGACACTCTACCTAAGCGCGTGCGAGCGCTACAGCTTACGATTCAGTCCAGTCTTCCTGCACAGATACGAGCTGCTCAGTTAGAAGCACTGAAACCCGAAAACGTCAAAGCTGAAGCCTTACGCGGCTCAAGGCAACGCATGGAACAGAAGGAAGACGGCGCCTACTATGTAACGGGGCGTATTTGGGTCCCACTTTATGGCGGTTTACGCGAACTTGTAATGGATGAAGCTCACAAGTCTCGCTATTCGGTACATCCAGGGTCGGATAAAATGTACCACGACATCAGCACTACTTATTGGTGGCCTAGTATGAAGGCTCACATCGCTACGTACGTTGGAAAATGCTTAATCTGTGCGAGAGTCAAGGTTGAATATCAGAAACCAGCTGGTCTACTTCAGCAGCCTAAGATACCGCAATGGAAATGGGAAGAAATTTCCATGGATTTTGTTACAGGTCTACCTAGATCTCAGCGTGGGAACGATACAATATGGGTCATAGTTGATCGACTCACCAAGTTTGCACACTTCCTGCCGATCAAGGAAACGGACAAGTTCTCCACTTTCGCAGACGTCTATCTTAAAGAAGTTGTTTCGAGGCACGGAGTGCCCACCTCTATTATTTCGGATCGCGATGCACGATTCACGTCAGGGCTTTGGCAAGCGATGCACAAATCCTTCGGCTCACGTTTAGACATGAGCACAGCATATCATCCTCAGACGGATGGGCAGTCTGAGCGAACTATCCAAACTCTAGAAGACATGCTTCGAGCGTGTGTCATCGATTTCGGCAACGGTTGGGAAAGGCACCTCCCTTTAGTGGAGTTTTCATACAATAACAGCTATCATACCAGCATTCAAGCCGCTCCATTTGAGGCATTGTACGGACGTAAATGCCGGTCACCTCTCTGTTGGGCAGAGGTGGGGGATAGTCAAATTACGGGTCCAGAGATTGTAGTGGACGCCACAGAAAAGATTGCGCAGATACGACAACGCATGGCGGCAGCACGCGACCGTCAGAAAGCCTACGCGGGCAAGCGTAGAAAGCCATTGGAATTTGAGGTCGGGGACCGGGTTTTATTGAAAGTTTCACCCTGGAAGGGTGTGGTTCGATTTGGTAAACGAGGCAAACTGAATCCGCGGTACGTCGGACCATTCGAAATCTTAGAAAAGATTGGCAAAGTAGCCTACAGATTAAACCTACCAGCTGAACTCGGTGGAGTTCACAATGTATTTCACGTGTCGAATCTGAAGAAATGCCTATCAGATGAGACCCTTATAGTTCCTTTTAAGGAACTCACTATCGACGAGCGGTTGCAGTTCGTCGAGGAACCAGTTGAAATCACGGACCGGGATGTTAAGGTCCTCAAACACAAGAGAATCCCTCTTGTTCGAGTTCGTTGGAATTCCCAGCGTGGTCCAGAGTATACCTGGGAACGCGAAGACCAGATGAAAGAAAAGTACCCCCAGCTATTCGAAACCAATGCATCCACTTCTGAGGCTGAAGCTACTACTACTGAATTTCGGGACGAAATTCCAAATCAACGGGGGGATGATGTGACACCCCAGGAAAACCAGTGAACGATGTAACTTACCTAGCTTCCTCAGTGAGTGCGTACCAAATTTCGGGACGAAATTTCTTTTAAGTTGGGGATAATGTGACAACTCGAGTTTCTGACTTTCACTTTCGCATTAGATGCGCGTTGACTTTGACTGTTTAGTTGTTTGGATTGTGGACTTGAAATTGTACGCGTTGTGTTTTAATGAAACGTATTGTCGTTTTGCCTATATGTGATTACTTGCTGTGGTAGAAAATAATATTAGAATTATTATTAAAACGCTTAGTCTAGATCACGAAACATGACTTACAGATCGAAGGATGGATCACGAAAGATAACCTTCGATTCGAAGGATCAACTTTCGGTTCGAAGGATCACGAAACATATCCTTCGACCAAGGACTCTATCCTTCGAACAAAGATAGGATCCTTCGACATCTTTCGGCCCAGTCTTTCTGATGGGCTTGGCCCATTCCTGTGATACGTTTTATATACGTGAATGCATGTAAGTCGGCAGTTATTTTCAAAAACCCTAGTTCCACTGTGTGTGTGTGTGACGGCATAGCAGACCCATTCTCTGTTCGAAGATCTCGTTCCGTAATCCAGATTTTCCGGTTAGTGTGTGATGTTGTTTATGTTAATTGATGATGCTTTGAGTGTATATGATTTCATGATTTATCAATCGTCTTGCAATATGTTGTTTGTATGTTAATCGGATATGTATGTTAATCGGATATGGATGTTAACCGGATATGTATGTTAATCGGATATGGATGTTAATCGGATGTGTATGTTAATCGGATCTGTTGTGATGATGTTTAATGATAACGTTTTGTGGATCGGCTGTGATATTATGCAATTCGGAATTTTTATTGTTCATGGAACCGGAACATAATATGATTAAGTGTTATTATTGTTCATGTGGTTAAATTAGGGTTCATGAGGTTTAATATGAAACTCCCTGTTTGATCGATTCTGAGGTAACCGAATACTTGAATTTGTGTTAATTGATAATCACGGATAAACTTGGAAACTTTGAGTAAACGTAACTGATATTTATCGAAAGATATTAGTTGTTCGAAACATAGTTGTGACCGAAAGATACTTGTTAGTCGAAACATAGTTGTTGTGACCGAAAGATACTTGTCCTTCGAACCATAGTAGTGTTGACCGAAGGATAGCATTGACCGAACCATAGTAGTGTTGACCGAAGGATAGCATTGACCGAAACATAGTCATGTTGACCGAAAGATGACATTTGGTCGAAAGATGACATTTGGTTCGAAACATAACAATTGGTCCGAAAGATAACTGTGATAACTAATATGTCGAAAGATAACTGTTGTGTCGAAAGATAACAGTTGGGTCGAAAGATAATGGGGGGATTATAAACATACTTTGAATGATGGAATGTATGCTTGATTTATTTGGCATGCCATGCTTGGTGATGAATGTTAACATTTGTATTCGTGTACACTAGCTGATGATTAAATGTGAAATGTTACGTGTTGTGCCGATATGCAAACTGACTGTTATGTGATACATGATTGATGCATGATATTGGCTGTCAAGCACTATGTGACATTAGATTGCATGCGTATCATTGCGAACATGAACTGATTTGTTATACGTGCATACAATAGGACGTGATTAATTACTTGTGAGTGCATAACCTAGCATACCGAGCAAACCAAGGTGAGTTCACACTCCTACTAAGGCATGGGATTCCCGGGTCGTGGGAATGGGTTAAAGGTTATCATTGACTAAGAACGTATATATGCTTTTCCTAGACTATCACCTATCATGGTCCTCGGATGTCAGGACGGTTCCGTAGGTTAGGATAACACCTACGTGGTCACATGCCAATTACTGCCTCGGATGTCAGGCACGCACGTAAAACCTACGTGTACGCATTACTTACTTCTATCCTCGGTACAAAGGATACGTACGTGAAACCCACGTACACCCCCGCGTCTCCTATCCTCGGTTGTGAAGGATACGTACGTAAAACCTACGTACACCCCATACGCGCTACTGTTCTCGGACGAAGAACAGGGATGATACGAATAGTCTAGTGGTCACATAACATGGGAAGCCCCCACCTGTATAACTTACTATTGGCCCTGTAGAGCCACCCGTTATTTACTGTTACGCATTTACTTACTGTGAACTCGCTCAACTAGTTTGTTGATCATTCTGTTACATGCCTTGCAGATCGTTAGGTACTTGGAGCTTGCACTGGAGAAGCGGGTCGTTGTGGGCAAGGATCGTGGTTTCTACGTTGAACTATTATGACATTTAAAACTATTAACTATTGTTGGTTTATTTACTATGCTTCCGCTACACTTTGAAACTATGGTTATGTTTTGAACACCTATCGTATTGAATGGATGGTTTACATTTACTTTACTTAATATTAATTACATGTTCAATATGATTGGTGGCTTGATCCTGGTCAGTCACGCTCCCAAGCGGTGATACTCCGCGTGTGGATTTTGGGGGTGTGACAGTGTTTGACTTTATGCTTTGACCAGACAATGGTCAACACGAAGTTCGTTTGAACTTCGCAACGTGAGCGTAATCACGATGGTTATAGTCCTTTGTGACTATATCTACCGATTACCACGTTATTTAGGCATAGTGACGAGTCATAGTTTCGGTCAAAATGCGTATTTTGCAACTAAACTATTATTGGGTATCAAAACCCTTTGTTTTGATATCAAACTTGTTTTCTAACTTAGTTAAACATGTTTTAACATGTTTAACTCGTCAGTTTTAGTTTAGTGCTTATATAGGGTCGTAAGATAAGCGGTCTAAACAACCGCTTAGACTTTCGAACCCGACCCGTTTGGTCGATCATTAGGATCCAACCAAACATATTTTATGACCATAGTTGTATAGGGAATAACCTTCCGAGGTTATACCTTATGGTCACTACGTTTAGTTAGTTGTATGATAGGTAGTTTATATGCCTTAGGAAAATGACCAAAATGCCCATTTTACGCATAATTTCATTTTAAGCATATGTAACCTAAATTTTGACATATAAACTGATTAGGCAATATTATTAGACTTGTTGAGGCATATAATACTTGTCATAGGACTAGTTAGGTGTCACACCCCGACCGCGTTAAAGCTACAAAACCGCGGCGGAAACATACGGGAGTGTTGCAACAGAATTATCGTTTCACAACCATGGATACACAAAGAGTTTCATTTTATTGAAAATATTAACATTACATTGTCTTGACACATAACAAACACGTTAAATATCGACTATCATTGTTATTATGTCACTAAGGCCTTTTCCAGATCCTACGTGACGCATGCATCCTAGAAACCACATCAAGCAACAACACCTGAAACATATGTAAAAACTTAGTCAGCAAGGAAATGCTGGTGAGTACATAGGTTTTATAGGAGTGTCGGATTCATGGCTAGTTAAATGTTGCAATACTTCATTTAAAACTTTGTTTTGAAAAGAGTGTAATATTGCAACTTAATTAACAAACTCAAATCAAGCGGGTTATAGTTTATAAAATCTCGTAGCCATGATTCTTAACCCAAAAACATTTGTTTTAGTAAAGCAATTTGCAAAACATCTCGTATTAAATCGTTAATAAAATCTCGTTAATAAAACTCGTATTATTTCGAAAACCTCGTTTGTGTGATATCGTTCCAAAATCATTTACCCAAGTGAACTAAATAACACCACAGTATATAATATGTTGAAAACACTTATATATAAGAAGTACCAGTGGCGTATTTACCATGTTTTCACCACATTACACCCGTCCCGTTATCTAAACACTAGCCAAAAACCAATCGTTTACCCAGATTGTTTAACATCGTTTCCAAATCATTTCCAAATCGTTTACTCGTTTAAATCGTTTAAATTGTCCTCGTTTTAATTGTGATAACTTATATATGGTCCTCTCGTTAATAACATTCAAACCTTCGTGACTCGATCACCTCGTTTATCGCTTCTCGAGTTAACAAACCACCAAATGGTAAGTAACAGGATTTGTCAGATCCTATGGTACCATAACCTAATACTGGTCGGTTGGGCCAAAATTAATGAATGTCATTTGTTATGTAACTACAACCATCAAGTTTCGTTCACATTATTGAAATCGTTATTAGTTTAGTAAAAATCGTTTTAATCGTTTTTGAAATCATCGTTTAAACCTTGAAAACATTTCGTACATATGAATCACCCAAAAAATTTAAAAACAGTAAAATAGGGGAACTATGTACTCACATGGAGTGCAAAGTATCCTCAATCAATAGAACTTCAACAAACTAGAGCAAACCAGAGAAATCAAACAGCACCTAGTAATCGAACCACTAGTCAAACAATAGACGCCTAAATCGGAAGATCGGACAGAATGAGGTCTTGTAAACCAAATGAGTGTTGGAACTCATATGCTATGGTTTGACAAAGCCTACATTCTAAATCGGAACCTAACCTAAGTGCTTTCGACCCATTGCGACCAATTAAGGTAGCTCACGCTACTTTAACGCGTCGTGCGCGCAAAAGCGCGTTCGAGACGTCTAACTAGTCCTATGACAAGTATTATATGCCCATACATGTTTAAATATGTTACATAATTAGTTACGTGTCAAAAGTTTAGGTTATATATGCTTAATTACCAATTATGTATGAAAAGGGTATTTTGGTAATTTACCAAAGGCATATAACCTACCTATCATGCGACTAATTAAACCTAAGTGACCATAAGGTATAACCTCGGAAGGTTATTCCCTATGCTTCTATGGTCACTAAACATGTTTGGTCGGACCCTAACGATCGACCAAACGGGTCGTGTTTACGACTCTACACAAGCACCAAACTAAAAGTGACGAGCTAAACATGCTAGAACATGTTTAGTTAAGTTAGAAAACAGGTTTTGATATCAAAACAAACGGTTTTGATACCCTATAGTAGTTTAGTTACAAAATACGCATAAACACGCATTTTGGCCGAAACTACGACTCGTCACTACGCCTAGTCAACGTGGTAATCAGTAGGTATAGTCACAAGGGACTATAACCATCGTGATTACGCTCACGTTGCAAAGTTCAACGGAACTTTGTGTTGACCATTGACTTGGTCAAAGCTGAAAGTCAAACTTGTTTGACTTTCATGCTTGAAATACAAGAACAAGCAAGAAGAGGACTTATAAAGGGTCCAAGGGGGTGTTTTGATTCAAAATTACTCAGGTATGAGGTGTTAAAACCTCAACTTAGAGCAGAGATTGAATCAAGTTGTGAAAAACCCAAATGAGGAAGCTTGCTATTTATAGGAAGTTAGAATCAATAGTATGATTCCAAGTGCTTAGAGGGTGAAATCTTGGCCATACATGTGGGTTAATGGTATTAGAATACAATGGGAGTTGAAAACCAGCTCTAGGTATTGCAAAAATTGCATTAAAACCCCTGAATTCGACCCAGATTGCAAAATCTGAAGTTTCTGTCTGACAGGCTCTCGCGCCCCGCGTAAGAATTAAGCTTGGCTTACGCGGGCCGCCTGGCCAACTTTGGCAGATTGTCAAAACAGGTCCCTGCACATCAGAAACTTGCATTTCGGCTCATTTTTGACACGTTTAAGCCCCGTTAACCTCATTTCAAGGCTCTAAGATGATGTTAAAGTATAGGGAACTCAAAACATGCTCAAAAATATCTCGGATGTCGGTTTGTTTGGTCGTACAATCGTGTTGTTCGGTTAATTACGACGGGAGTCGTAACGAACGCAAAAACGATTCAAATTAAGCGACGAATGGAATTTTATCATGCCACACACTAAAACATAATATTTTAATGATTACATGAATTTTTGGATGTCCGGATATATTCAGAACGTAAGATATGCGCGAAAATGCAAACTTGTGCACTTTTTAACGCTTTTAGTCCCTATTGATCAATAAAGTTTATTTTAGCATACCGAATCCCTCAAAGCCTATTTCTAAGCTATGTAAAGGATATTTAGGGTATGTTTAACTTATGATCAAGTTCCGGAATGTTCGTTACTACACAAATCGGTATAGTTTCGCAGTTTGACACAAATAGTCCCTGCGATCGAACAAAGTTGATTTTAACACACCAAACCATCCAGAACTTATTTCTAAGTTATGTGGAGGTTATTTAAGGTACGTTAAGCCTATGTCACTATTCCGGAATGTTTGTTGCGTTATACTGACTGCGTTTACGCACCAGTTCGCGTATAACTTTCCAGAAAGTGATTTAAAGCTTGAAATTGGAATCGAATCGAATTGTAAAAATCATCAAACACAAATACACATATAATAACATCAAAACACATATAATAACACCAAAGCACATTGTTTTATTAATAATCAACATTGTTTTACATCGTACATCGATTACAGAGCACAGTTGTCACAGTCTCCCCTACTTCAGGAAATTTCGTCCCGAAATTTTAACTAGAGGAAGCTTGTGAAAAAAAATGCGGATATTTCGTCATCATTTGGTCCTTACGTTCCCATGTAAATTCTGGGCCACGTTTGGACTCCCAACGAACTTTAACCAAATGAATCCGTTTGTTCTTCAACTGCTTGAATGTACGGTCCACTATCTCCACGGGTTTCTCGACAAAGTGCATCGTTTCATCGATTTGGATCTCGTCGAGAGGTATGTGAAGATCAGCGTCAGCTAAACACTTTCGCAAATTGGACAAGTGAAAAGTCGGATGAATATTTCCAAGCTCTGGAGGTAGCTCTAGTCGATAGGCAACTTTCCCAATTCTTTCCACAATCTTGAATGGTCCCACATATCGAGGTGCAAGTTTTCCTTTCTTCCCAAATCTCATGACTCCTTTCCAAGGTGAAACCTTGAGTAGGACACGATCTCCGACTTGAAATTCTAAGGGCTTGCGTCGCATATCCGCATAACTCTTTTGACGGCTTCGAGCTGTCACAAGATTATCGCGAATTTTCTTGATTTTATCTGTTGTTTCTAGAACGAGCTCAGGTCCAGTAAGCTGAGCTTCACTGGTCTCGTTCCACAGACAGGTGAACGATATTTTCGACCGTAGAGAGCTTCGAATGGTGCCATATTGATGCTAGCATAATAACTATTGTTGTAAGAGAACTCGATCATTGGTAGATGAGAATCTCAATTACCACCAAAGTCTCTCACGCATGCTCTAAGCATATCCTCCAAAGTTTGAATCGTCCTTTCAGATTGACCATCTGTTTGGGGATGATAAGCAGTGCTTAGATTTAGTTGGGTTCCCATAGCAGATTGCATGGTTTTCCAGAAATGAGATGAAAATCGAGCATCACGATCGGAAATGATATCCAAAGGAACACCATGTCGTGAAACAATCTCATCAACATATATCTTTGCAAGTTTATCAGCAGATAGATCCTCGCGAATCGGAAGAAAATGAGCTGACTTCGTTAATCGATCGATAACAACCCAAATAGCATCGTGACCTTTAGATGTACGCGGTAACTTAGTGATAAGATCCATCGTAAGGCTCTCGCACTTCCAAACCGGTATCTCTAGTTGTACAAGCAAACCAGAAGGTCGTTGATGTTCAGCCTTAACTTTAAGACAAGTTAGGCATTTCGATACATACAGGGCAACATCTTTCTTCATACCAGGCCACCAGAACTTAGTACGAAGATCCTTGTACATTTTATCAGCACCAGGATGGATAGAATATCGAGACTTGTGAGATTCGTCCATCACTAGGGTGCGAAGATCGTCTTGTTTCAGAATCCATAAACGATCCTTGAAGTAGAGTAAACCATCGCCTTTCCTTTCGAGTTTAAGCTCAAGTTGAAGCGGTAGCTCATCCTTCAATAAACCCTTGATCACACAGGATCGCTGAGCTTGAAGGACACGAGATTGGATATCGGATAGAGCTTGGACAGAGTGAAGCTTGACTCGCTCTTTTCGACTAAGCGCATCGGCTACGACATTCGCCTTACCAGGATGGTAGCGAATCTCGGAATCGTAATCGTTCAAGAGTTCAACCCAACGTCGTTGCCTCATGTTCAGCTCTTTCTGATTAAGAATATGCTGGAGACTTTTGTGGTCTGTGAAAACCACACACTTCGTTCCATAGAGGTAGTGTCTCCAGATTTTAAGCGCGAAAACCACAGCTCCTAACTCAAGATCATGTGTCGTGTAGTTCTTCTCGTGTATTTTCAGCTGTCTAGATGCATATGCAATAACTTAACCTCGTTGCATGAGGAAGCAACCAAGGCCTAAGTTGGACGCATCGCAATAGACAACGAAATCATCGCTTCCCTTGGGCAGAGATAGAACAGGAGCATTACATAACTTCTGCTTCAGCATTTGGAACGCTTCTTCTTGCTTGGGTCCCCACTCAAAAGGCTTATTCTTCTGAGTTAAAGCGGTGAGTGGAACCGCAATCTTTGAGAAGTTTGAAATGAATCGACGATAATAACCAGCAAGACCAAGAAAAGATCGAATCTCTGTAGGTGTCGTCGGCGTACTCCAATCCTTAATAGCAACAATCTTGGAAGGATCCACATGAATGCCCTGCTCGTTGACTATATGACCCAGAAACTGAACTTCTTTAAGCCAGAATTCACACTTGGAGAATTTAGCGAAAAGTTGTTCCTTCTTAAGGAGTTCCAACGTTAAGCGAAGGTGTTGCTCGTGATCGGCTCGAGTCTTCGAATAAATGAGGATATCGTCGATGAACACAATAATGAACTTGTCTAAATAAGGTTTACAGACCCTATTCATTAAGTCCATAAAGATAGCTGGAGCATTCGTCAAACCAAAGGGCATGACTGTGAACTCGTAATGCCCATATCTCGTGCGGAAAGCAGTTTTGGGAATATCTTCTTCGAGAACACGAAGTTGATGATACCCAGAACGTAGATCGATCTTAGAAAAGCATGAAGCACCTTGCAGCTGGTCAAAGAGATCATCAATTCGAGGTAGGGGATATCGATTCTTGATGGTAAGCTTATTAAGCTCACGATAATCGATACACATTCGAAAAGGCCCATCTTTCTTTTTCACGAAGAGGACAGGAGCTCCCTAAGGTGAATAACTCGGACGGATGAATCCTTTATCAGATAACTCTTGAAGCTGTTTCGATAACTCTTGCATCTCTGATGGTGCAAGACGATAAGGTGCTTTCGCAATCAGGTTGGCATTGGGTACAAGGTCGATATAAAACTCAACTTGACGAACTGGAGGCAAACCAGGCAGTTCATCAGGAAATACCTCTGGATAATCCCGAACAATCGGAATATCCCAAATACTCTTACTTTTGCTTTTCTCCTCAGTGACATGTGCCAAGAAGGCAACATATCCTTTTCGCAAATACCTTTGGGCTTCCATACATGACATAAGCTTTAATCCACCTGAAGGTTTCTCGCCACGAATCTCCAGAACATCGCCAGACGGAAGAGGAATACGAACAATCTTATCGAAACAAACCACCTCAGCATGGTGTTTGGTTAACCAATCCATTCCAACGATAATGTCGACGCTCCCTAGTTGCATTGGCGTGAGGTCAATAGGAAAAAGATGGTTATCAAGGTTCAACTGACAATCACGAATAACAGAGTCGAGGACAAGAGGTTTACCAGTAGCAACTTCGACAGATAAGGGTTTCCTCAATTTAGTTCTAGGTATCGCAAGCAAAGGTTCAAAAGATAACGAAACAAAACTTCTATCGGCACCAGAATAAAAAAAGAATAGATGCGGGTCGATCGTTAACAAAAAACGTACCATTGACAACAAAGGTACCGTTGACAACGAGGTTGTCAGCCAAATCAATCGCTTGACGCACAGCGACAAATCAAAGCAAATGGGTCAATATAATGTATCGCCGAAGACATGCTCGCCTATAAGTGAACACTCACCCCAAGAGTTCCCAGGTAAGAGTGACTGGTCCGATTATGTGGATTTGTACGAACACTCTAGCCTTAGACAGAAAACTCAGGGTACAGGCATTCACCTTTCCAGTTTGCACGTGTTCACACTATTTAGACCCAAACTTTGACGAGATTTTGAAAACTCAAAAGGGTTCAAAACCATATAACAGAGGGTTCAAAACCTAGTAATCAATCATCCTAGAACGAATGATTAATTTTCGAAGCAGATTTAGATTTGTGTTCTCGTTGTGGTTATCACCTAAGGATAGGTGACGGTTAAAAACTAAACGCAAAGAAACTTGCGTTGGGGTCCTAAAAGTTATAGTCTATGTCAAAGCATTACTAATAACCTAGTTCCCTATAACCATTGGCTCTGATACCAACTTTTCTGTCACACCCCGACTGCGTTAAAACAACAAAACCGCGGCGGAAACGTCGGGGAGTGTTGCAACAGAATTATTGTTTCACAACCATGGATAAACAAAGAGTTTCGTTTTATTGAAAATATTAACATTACATTGTCTTGACACATAACAAACACGTTAAATATCGACTATCATTGTTATTATATCACTAAGGCCTTGTCCAGATCCTACGTGATGCATGCATCCTAGAAACCACATCAAGCAACAACACCTGAAACATATGTAAAAACTTAGTCAGCAAGGAAATGCTGGCGGGTACATAGGTTTTATAGGAGTGTCGGATTCACGGCTAGTTTAAATGTTGCAATACTTCATTTAAAACTTTGTTTTGAAAAGAGTGTAATATTGCAACTTAATTAACCAACTCAAATCAAGCGGGTTATAGTTTATAAAATCTCGTAGCCATGATTCTTAACCCAAAAACATTTGTTTTAGTAAAGCAATTTGCAAAACATCTCGTATTAAATCGTTAATAAAATCTCGTTAATAAAACTCGTATTATTTCGAAAACCTCGTTTGTGTGATATCGTTCCAAAATCGTTTACCCAAGTGAACTAAATAACGCCACGGTATATAATATGTTGAAAACACTTATATATAAGAAGTACTAGCGGTGTATCTACCATGTTTTCACCACATTACACCCGTCCTGTTATCTAAACACTAGCCAAAAACCAATCGTTTACCCAGATTGTTTAACATCGTTTCCAAATCATTTCCAAATCGTTTCCAAATCGTTTACTCGTTTAAATCGTTTAAATCGTCCTCGTTTTAATTGTGATAACTTATATATGGTCGTCTCGTTAATAACATTCAAACCTTCGTGACTCGATCACCTCGTTTATCGCTTCTCGAGTTAACAAACCACCAAAGGGTAAGTTAACAAACATCAGATTCAGTCGCTACCCACAACCCCCACACATAACCATGGGTGTAGTAAAGTAACGGGATTTGTCAGATCCTATGGTACCATAACCTAATACTGGTCGGTTGGGCCAAAATTAATGAATGTCATTTGTTATGTAACTACAACCATCAAGTTTCGTTCACATTATTGAAATCGTTATTAGTTTAGTAAAAATCGTTTTAATCGTTTTTGAAATCATCGTTTAAACCTTGAAAACATTTCGTACATATGAATCACCCCAAAACATTTAAAAACAGTAAAATAGGGGAACTATGTACTCACATGGAGTGCAAAGTATCCTCAATCAATAGAACTTCAACAAACTCGAGCAAACCAGAGAAATCAAACACCACCTAGTAATCGAACCACTAGTCAAACAATAGACGCCTAAATCGGAAGATCGGACAGAATGAGGTCTTGTAAACCAAATGAGTGTTGGAACTCATATGCTATGGTTTGACAAAGCCTACATTCTAAATCGGAACCTAACCTAAGTGCTTTCGACCCATTGCGACCCATCAAGGTAGCTCACGCTACTTTAACGCGTCGTGCGCGCAAAAGCACGTTCGAGACGTCTAACTAGTCCTATGACAAGTATTATATGCCCATACATGTTTAAATATGTTACATAATTAGTTACGTGTCAAAAGTTTAGGTTATATATGCTTAATTACCAATTATGTATGAAAAGGGTATTTTGGTAATTTACCAAAGGCATATAAACTACCTATCATGCGACTAATTAAATCTAAGTGACCATAAGGTATAACCTCGGAAGGTTATTCCCTATGCTTCTATGGTCACTAAACATGTTTGGTCGGACCCTAACGATCGACCAAACGGGTCATGTTTGAAAGTCTAAGCGGGTGTTTATTCCGCTTGACTTACGACTCTACACAAACACCAAACTAAAAGTGACGAGCTAAACATGCTAGAACATGTTTAGTTAAGTTAGAAAACAGGTTTTGATATCAAAACAAACGGTTTTGATACCCTAGAGTAGTTTGGTTACAAAATACGCATAAACACGCATTTTGGCCGAAACTACGACTCGTCACTACGCCTAGTCAACATGGTAATCAGTAGGTATAATCACAAGGGACTATAACCATCGTGATTACGCTCACGTTGCAAAGTTCAACGGAACTTTGTGTTGACCATTGACTTGGTCAAAGCTGAAAGTCAAACTTGTTTGACTTTCATGCTTGAAATACAAGAACAAGCAAGAAGAGGACTTACAAAGGGTCCAAGAGGGTGTTTTGATTCAAAATTACTCAGGTATGAGGTGTTAAAACCTCAACTTAGAGCAGAGATTGAATCAAGTTGTGAAAAACCCAAATGATGAAGCTTGCTATTTATAGGAAGCTAGGATCAATAGGATGATTCCAATTGTTTAGAGGGTGAAATCTTGGCCATACATGTGGGTTAATGGTATTAGAATACAATGGGAGTTGAAAACCAGCTCCAGGTATTGCAAAAATTGCATTAAAACCCCTGAATTCGACCCAGATTGCAAAATCTGAAGTTTCTGTCTGACAGGCTCTCGCGCCCCGCGTAAGAATTAAGCTTGGCTTACGCGGGCCGCCTGGCCAACTTTGGCAGATTGTCAAAACAGGTCCCTACACATCAGAAACTTGCATTTCGGCTCATTTTTGACACGTTTAAGCCCTGTTAACCTCACTTCAAGGCTCTAAAATGATGTTAAAGTATAGGGAACTCAAAACATGCTCAAAAATATCTCGGATGTCGGTTTGTTTGGTCGTACGATCGCGTTGTTCGGTTAATTACGACGGGAGTCGTAACGAACGCAAAAACGATCCAAATTAAGCGATGAATGGAATTTTATCATGCCACACACTAAAACATAATATTTTAATGATTACATGAATTTTTGGATGTCTGGATATATTCAGAACGTAAGATATGCGCGAAAATGCAAACTTGTGCACTTTTTGACGCTTTTAGTCCCTATTGATCAATAAAGTTTATTTTAGCATACCGAATCCCTCAAAGCCTATTTCTAAGCTATGTAAAGGATATTTGGGGTATGTTTAACTTATGATCAAGTTCCGGAATGTTCGTTACTATACAAATCGGTATAATTTCGAAGTTTGACACAAATAGTCCCTGCGATCGAACAAAGTTGATTTTAACACACCAAACCATCCAGAACTTATTTCTAAGTTATGTGGAGGTTATTTAAGGTATGTTAAGCCTATGTCACTATTCCGGAATGTTTGTTGCATTATACTGACTGCGTTTACGCACCAGTTCGCGTATAACTTTCCAGAAAGCGATTTAAAGCTTGAAATTGGAATCGAATCGAATTGTAAAAATCACCAAACACAAATACACACATAATAACATCAAAACACATATAATAACACCAAAGCACATTGTTTTATTAATAATCAACATTGTTTTACATCGTACATCGATTACAGAGCACAGTTGTCACATTAGGCGGTCCGAACGCGTTTTACGCGAACGACCCGTTAAAGTAGCGTAAGCTACCTAAACGAGTTGTAATGGGTCGTAAGCACTTAGGATAGGTTCCGATTTAGAATGTAGGCTTTGTTAAACCATATTATATGAGTTCCAACATTCATTTGGTTTACAAGACCTCATTCTATCCGATCTTCCGATTTAGGTCCGGTTTATTAACATTGTTACCTATATTAGGTGCCGATTGATTCCATGATCCCTCTAGCATTGCTTGGTTGTTATTCAAGACTTCTAAGCATTCTCAAGTGAGTACATAGTTCTCCTCTTTTACTGTTTTCAAACATTTTGGGGTGATTCATATGTGCTAAACGATTTTCGAGTTTTCAAAACGAATGTTATGGTTTATATTAAACTATGTGAACTATTTGAACAATTGGAACTATTTGATCTATGTGAACTATTTGAACTATTTGAACCATTGGAACTATTTGATCTATGTGAACTAAATGAACTATTTGAACCATTGGAACTATTTGATGTATGTGAACTATTTGAACTATTAAACAATTAGGTAATGGTAAGTGATTAGGTAACGGGGCGGGTGTAATGTGATAAAAGCATGGTGGATACGCCACTGGTACTTCCTATATATAAGTGCTTTTAACACATTACATATCGTTGCGTTATCCAGATCACTTGGGCAAATATTTTCAAAATAAAGTTACATTACAAGGTTTTTCTAACGATATAAACCATTCGAGTTTTATTACGAAAACGATTTACGATTTGGGTTTACATAAACAAATGTTTTGAGTTAAGGTTCATGGCATCGAGGTTTTATAAACTATAACTAATCTGTTTTGACTTGGTTATTCAATTTACAATACAAACATTTTACAAAACTAGGTTTTCTAATATCAATTAACGAAGTTGTTCGAGTTATGTCAACATGTAAACGAGCCATGAAACTGACACTCACACAAAACCTATGACACTCCCCGACGTTTCCGCCATCGTTTGTTGTTTTAACGTGGTCGGGGTGTGACAGAAAAGTTGGTATCAGAGCTCATGGTTATAGGGAATTAGGTTATTAGTAATGCTTTGACCTAGACTATAACCTTCCCAGGACCCCAACACAAGTTATCTTGTGTTTAGTCTTAAAACATTAACGTCGCCTATCTTTAGGTGACAACCACAACAAGAACATAAATTACGAATCCGACTTGAAAACTAATCATCTCTTCTTAGAAGATTTGTTATAAGGTTTTGAACCTTCAAAGTTTTCAAAATCTCGTCAAAGTTTGGGGTCTTATTAATGTGAACACGTGCAATCTGGAAGGGTGGGTGCCTGTATCTCGAGTTTTCTGTCTAAGGCTAGAGTGTTCGTACAAATCCATATAATCGGACAAGTTACTCCTACCTGAGAACTCTTGGGGTGAGTGTCCACTTATCGGCTAAAGCATGTCTTCGCGATACATTATGAGGACCTATTCACTTTGTTCAGCTTTTGTGTGTCGTTTGTTTGCTTCGTGGTACGAACAATGACCACCATCCATGCTTTTGGGTCGGTAATTGTAACATTCTATTCTTACCCATTGTCATTTCACTCGTTTTCTCTCATGTTTCCTCTTTTAGAATGCCTCTTCGACGTGACAATCAGATACCTAATGCCGAGCTGGCAGCTATCATTACACAACAAATGGCTGCTGCACTCCCAAACATCATTGCTCAAGTTAACCAAGCCTACAATAACAACAATAATGCTCTATGTAACTTCAAAACTTTCAACTCAGCTAAGTCATCAAAATTTTCTGGGTCTCAAGGAGCAACTGCACTTCTGCAATGGTTTGAGAGTCTAGAAAGCACATTCAGACATGTTCAGTGTCCAAACGAGCGAAAGGTTGAATTCGCATCTAGTGTCTTTGAGAAACGAGCTTTAACATGGTGGAATGGTGTGATGAGAGATAGGAGTGCGGATGTAGCACTGGCTCAAACCTGGGAAGAGCTTCGAGCTCTAATGATGAAGGAATTCTGTCCTCGTCATGAAATCAGGGCATTGGAAAGGGAATTCGATGATCTTAAGCAAGATAGTGGTGAGCATTGAGCCTACACGGATCGATATGAGGAATTAAGTCTGTTATGCCCAACCATGGTTACACCTTTGGATAAGGCAATCGAAAAGTATATTGATGGCCTCCCTGACTCAGTACAAGACATTGTTACTGGTAGCAACTCTACTACAGTTAGACATGCCATTGAGCTATCTGCTACCTTGACTGAATCTCAGATCAGGAAAGGTAAAATTTTCCGAAAAGGTGACAAGAAACCAACCGATGAAGCTAAACCAAAGGATAAGCAGACTGAGTCTTCTAAGAAGTCTAAGAAGCGTAAGGCTTCTCAGAACTTCACCGTGGTTGCTCAAAACGATCAAGCTGTCTCTAACCAACCAGCTCAACCCCCTGCTAAGAAGCCATACAACGGAACTGCACCCTTGTGCAACCAATGTAACCTTCATCATCATGCTAGTGTGAAATGCCGCAAATGCCTAAATTGTGGACTTATTGGTCATACAGCTAGGGTTTGTCGAGCTGCAGCTGCACCAAATCAAGCTAACAAAAACCCAGCACAAGCTCGTTTTCCACCAGGTTCTTGCTACAACTGTGGCGAGATGGGCCATTTCTGAAATAATTGACCAAAGCTTGCTAATGCAAATCCAGCACATGGATGAGCATTTCGACTGACTGGAAGACGACGCTGTTTTGAAACGATCGGACTTTATGTATTACTTTCCTTTTGCGATCCTAGAACAATGAAACAGATATTTTGTTTATAAATAAATCTTTATTTGTATTACGATATACGATGTACAAATGTGGTTACATGTATGAACGACATATCCCCTACGATACTGACGATCAAGGAACCGTGTTCCTTGTAAAACAAACTACTCTCAAAATTCTTCCATTTTATGATCACTTGCGATCTCCACGAAATCCTAAGTACCCGTTTCTTCCAAGGAAACAAAGTACAAGGCGCAAGTTACAACTCTGGACGAATACCCAAAGTACCACTATAAATCCTTAATAGGATACCTCAATGTACTACTGTAAGCCTTTGATTGGTCTTACATACCATATCTTCCCGACTTCACGATATTTTACAAAGCATATGATTTCAAAAGATTATGCATGTTTTCAAAAATCTCATACATATTTTCAAAATCATCTCACGTGGTTTTAAAACATTTCATAAAAATGTTTACCTAATATACTTAGTACGTGATTTCAAAAAGCATTACAAAAAGGTTTTCAAAATCATATTTTTTTAACAATTCCTAGCATAGCTTTCAAAAACAATTTTGCTCGTATGTTGCCTTAACATACGTAGCACGTGATTTCCAAGAACACCCTGCTTCACACGCCGACTTAGCATGCTTAGCACAATGATTTCAAGGATCCGTTTGCTTTATATGTTGTTTAAGCATATCTAGCACCTTGATCTCATAAACACTATGCTTCGTATTGTTGTCATAGCATACCTAGTACAAGACTCCTAAACTCTTCCTGCTATACGAATTCCAAATCCTTATAGGATCTTCTTCTTAGTTAGATCCTTGTAGATGTTTAAAGCGCAAAATCAAAGACCTTAATTGGATTCTTGGTATGTTTTAATACGAATGTTACGATTCCTTGTAAACGAAATCAAATTCTTATAAGATCATCATATCTTTGCAGATAGATTCTTGAGGATGTTGAAGTCCATTGACTGGATTCCTGGTGTACTTTGAATACCCATGTACAAATCAACAAAAAGTTAATAACAATTAATAACAAACTGATAACAAATAAATAACCAAGTGAATAATTGTGTGCTTCTGTGTTTATGTGTTGACCTAATCAAGGTTATCTCAAGCTTGTTCAACAAATTCTATCCCCTACACATTATAAAACAAACTGTGCTGACTGTGCAGGGAATTTCGTAACTATGGATGCATACATAATTATGGAATTTAGTGCACAGAAACCACAACAAGTTTTGTCATGTATCTAAAGTTAACTCTATTCATTTCCATTTCTGATGAAGTACCCGCAGAGGAAAAATGAACTAGCTATTCATTTTTCACTTCTGAAAGAAATACACGCTGAGGAAATGAATAATCCTGCGTTAGTTCTGTCATTTCCACTTCTGACGAAGAATCCATTGAGGAAAATGAATCATCCATTCATTTTCGCTTCTGAAGAAATATCCATCGGGGGAAATGACTATCTTTTCAATTATTCCTTCATTTCCATTTCTAACGAAGAATCCATTGAGGAAAATGAATTATCCATTCATTTTCGCTTCTGAAGGAATATCCATTGGGGGAAATGAATATCTTTTCAATTATTCATTCATTTCCACTTCTAACGAAGAATCCATTGAGGAAAATGAATCATCCATTCATTTTCGCTTCTGAAGAAATATCCATCGGGGGAAATGAATATCTTTTCAATTATTCCTTCATTTCCACTTCTGACGAAGAATCCATTGAGGAAAATGAATCATCCATTCATTTTTGCTTCTGAAGAAATATCCATCGGGGGAAATGAATATCTTTTCAATTATTCCTTCATTTCCACTTCTGACGAAGAATCCATTGAGGAAAATGAATCATCCATTCATTTTCGCTTCTGAAGAAATATCCATCGGGGGAAATGAATATCTTTTCAGTTATTCCTTCATTTCCACTTTTGACGTAGAATCCATTGAGGAAAATGAATCATCCATTCATTTTCGCTTCTGGAGAAATATCCATCGGGGGAAATGAATATTTTCTCAATTATTCCTTCATTTCCACTTCTGACGAAGTACCCATTGAGGAAAATGAATCATCCATTCATTTTCGCTTCCGAAGACATATCCATCGGGTGAAATGAATATCTTTTTCTATAATCCTTCATTTCTACTTCTGGCGAAGTATCCACTGCGGAAAATGAATCATCCATTCATTTTCGCTTCCGAAGAAATAACCACTGAGAAATAAACAGCTTACCCATTCCTTCGTTTCTGTTTCTGATAAAAGCATCCATTGGAGAAAATGAATTGTCCATTCATTTCCGCTTTTAAAAGAAATACCCGTTGGAAAGGAATAACCTATTCATCTTTCATTTCCACACCTGACGAAGAATCCATTGGAGAAAATAAATCATCCATTCATTTTCGCTTCAAAGTATATCCACTGGGGAATGACAAGGTTATGCCTTGCATGGAAATCTTTGATGGGTTACTCTACGCAAATAGATGACACCCTAGATTCCATGCAAGACAATTGTCTAACACAACGTTACAGACAGACTCCTACGAATAAATTTCGGGACAAAGTTTCTTAAAGTAGGGGAGACTGTGACATTTGTGCCTCTACGATCATCACACGAATACAAAACCAATGAAATATTGTGTTTCATACTTGGGATTTGTATAAATATGTGTATCATTTGCACATATCAATTCTTGTTCAATTTCGAACTTTAAATCACTTTCTGGAAAGTCATACGCGAACTGATGCGTAAACGTAATCAGTTTAACACGACAAACACTCCGGAATAGTAACATAGGCTTAACATACCTTAAATAACCTTTACATAACTTAGAAATAAGTTTTGGATGGTTTGGTGTGTCGAAATCAAGTTTATTCGAGCGCAGGGACTATTTGCGTCAAACTGTGAAAGTCTGCCGATTCGTACTATAACGAACATTCTGGAACTTGATCATAAGTTAAACATACCTTAAATATCCTTTACATAGCTTAGAAATAGGCTTTGAGGGGTTCGGTATGCTAAAATAAACTTTTTGGTCAAACAGGGACTAAAAGCGTCAAAAAGTTCATAAGTTTGCATTTTCGCGCATATCTTACGTTCTGAACATATCCAGACATCCAAAAACTTTTGTAATCATTAAAATATTTTATTTTAGTGATTGGAATGCAAAAATACCCTTCGTCGCGCAATTTGGATCGTTTTCGCGTCCGTTTGAGTTTTCGTCGTAATTAACAGAACAACGCAACCGTACGACCAAACGAACCGACATCCGAGATGTTTTTGAGCATATTTCATGTTCTCTATACTTTAACTTCATTGTAAATCCTTGAAATGGGGTTAACGGGGCTTAAACGTGTCAAAAATGCATCAAAAACCAAGTTTCAGGCCTGCAGGGACTAAACTTGACATTCTGCCAAACTTTCGTAGGCGGGGCATGTAAGACTCAGTTTGAGTCTACGCGGCCCGCAACAGACCATCAGGTCTGCAAAAATCAGTTTCTGCAATCAGCAGCTGGTTTCTGGGTTTTTATACATGGTTTCTTCATTCTATGGACTGGTATTTAGGCTCCCATTGTATACAAAACAATATGCCACACACGGATGGTCCAGATTGAAGCTCAAAGTTCGAGAAACGATCTTAACGGCTCTTGAATTCCTATAAATACCCACCTTGATTCATTTTCTTTCCTCACATTTGATCTGATTTATACTCTAAGTTGAAGCCTTAGCTTCATACATGAGTATTTTATATCAAATTCTTCATCGCTTGGACCTTTTGTAAGTTTCTTTCATGCTTTTATGCGTTTTTAAGCATGAAAGTCAAACAGTGTTTGACTTTATACTTTGACCAGTCAATGGTCAACACGAAGTTCGTTTGAACTTCGCAACGTGAGCGTAATCACGATGGTTATAGTCCTTTGTGACTATACCTACTGATTACCACGTTATTTAGGCATAGAAACGAGTCATAGTTTCGGTCAAAACGCGTATTTTGCAACCAAACTATTATTGGGTATCAAAACCCTTTGTTTTGATATCAAACTTGTTTTCTAACTTAGTTAAACATGTTTTAACATGTTTAACTCGTCACTTTTAGTTTAGTGCTTATATAGGGTCGTAAGATAAGCATTCTAAACAACCGCTTAGACTTTTGAACCCGACCCGTTTGGTCGATCATTAGGATCCAACCAAACATATTTTGTGACCATAGTTGTATAGGGAATAACTTTCCGAGGTTATACCTTATGGTCACTACGTTTAGTTAGTTGTATGATAGGTAGTTTATATGCCTTAGGATAATGACCAAAATGCCCTTTTTACGCATAATTTCATTTTAAGCATATGTAACCTAAATTTTGACATTTAAACTGATTAGGCAATATTATTATACTTGTTGAGGCATATAATACTTGTCATAGGACTAGTTAGGCGGTCCGAACGCGTTTTACGCGAACGACCCGTTAAAGTAGCGTAAGCTACCTAAACGAGTCGTAATGGGTCGTAAGCACTTAGGATAGGTTCCGGTTTAGAATGTAGGCTTTGTTGAACCATATTATATGAGTTCCAACACTCATTTGGTTTACAAGACCTCATTCTATCCGATCTTCCGATTTAGGTCCGGTTTATTAACGTAGTTACCTATATTAGGTGCCGATTGATTCCGTGATCGCTCTAGCATTGCTTGGTTGTTATTCAAGACTTCTAAGCATTCTCAAGTGAGTACATAATTCCCCTCTTTTACTGTTTTCAAACATTTTGGGGTGATTCATATGTGCTAAACGATTTTCGAGTTTTCAAAATGAATGTTATGGTTTATATTAAACTATGTGAACTATTTGAACTATTTGAACCATTGGAACTATTTGATCTATGTGAACTATTTGAACTATTGGAACTATTTGATCTATGTGAACTGTTTGAACTATTTGAACCATTGGAACTATTTGATCTATGTGAACTATTTGAACTATTAAACAATTGGGTTATGGTAAGCGATTAGGTAACGGGGCGGGTGTAATGTGATAAAAGCATGGTGGATACGCCGCTGGTACTTCCTATATATATGTGCTTTTAACACATTACATATCGTTGCATTATCTAGATCACTTGGGCAAATATTTTCAAAACGAAGTTACATTACAAGGTTTTTCTAACGATATAAACCATTCGAGTTTTATTACGAAAACGATTTACGATTTGGGTTTACATAAACAAATGTTTTGAGTTAAGATTCATGGCATCGAGGTTTTATAAACTATAACTAATCTGTTTTGACTTGGTTATTCAATTTACAATACAAACATTTTAGAAAACTAGGTTTTCTAATATCAATTAACGAAGTTGTTCGAGATATTTCAACATGTAAACGAGCCATGAATCTGACACTCACACAAAACCTATGTACTCGCCGACATTTTTATGCTGACGTATTTTCACATATGTTTCAGGTACCATAGTTGATGATGTTTGATGATGATATTGATGCATGCTCACAGAGGAATTGGCGAGGCCTTAGTGACTTAATAACAATGAAGGACAAAATGTTCATGTTTAGTTTTTAACATTTAAGACAATGTAACAAACTTAATTCAATAAAACGAAACTTCAATCCATGTGTTGTGAAACAATGATTCTGTTACGACACTCCCCGATGTTTCCGCCACGGTTTGTTGTTTTAACGTGGTCGGGGTGTGACAAAACACGTTTTCATTATGCCTTTGGTATGTTAAAATTGACATCTTACTAGATTTTGAATCTAACCAATTTGGCATTCGAGTCCAATCTACTCTATTGGCTCCATATAACCATTGTATACTCCACTTGGTCACGTGTTAGCAATATTTACTGAAAATCCTTATTGCCAAACCTTCCATATTCAAATGCAAGTCACCCCCACATTTAAATGTTACTAAATCACATGCAAATGGGGTGATGAAAGGTTCTCCCTTTCATTTACAGTTTGAGAAAACTTCTCAATTACAATTTCTGCATACCCTAAAGGGTTTGTTTCTTAAATGGCTCATCCCCCCACATTGCTTGCATTTTAATTAAGATTGAGTAATATTACTCTTGATGACTTTTTAGACCCGGGTGATAGGATAAACTTATCCATATCCTTTTGTCAATGCAGTCGTCCAGTTATATTACTCCACTCGGATTAATATTGCACATAAGAGCTTCTGATCTATATGAGTTCTTCACATATGAATCCGGATGGAATCGTTATAAATGATCTATTTAGTTGGTCCTCCCAAGTTATTCCTTTGGACTAAAATGAAGTTATATTTATAATTTTGTTTTAGCACAAAATTCGTTCTTATCTCATCACATATTTTGAATGTGTAAAGTTAATTTAATCTCCATCGAGCATATAAATTAACAAGTATTAGTCTAGCATGCTTTAGACTACAATACTTTAGCATGTGAACAGAAGATGCATCATTCTGATTTTTCACAGCCTTAAGAGACAACACAATGTCTCTTATGAACATTCGTTTCTTAGTCTAGACACAATAATGAAATTTTATTTTTTTCTTCCAAAACCTCGGTTTTTGGTAAGGTCTCAAAACCACAATTAACTTCATCCATTAGGATCATAACTCGTTTGTCTTTTATCTCCAAGGCTTCACCATTGACTTCCTAAGGACTTAAACATAAGTCTTAATCCAAGTCACTTTGATGAACGATCTTTGTATAAAATCACTCGAGTCTTGAGATATAGTCAATTAGATTGACTCTCAACAAGAAGGCATTCACGTATGCCTATAGTGATATATACATTTACGTTGTTGTTTCGTTGATACCATGTATTGGGATACTCTCCCAAATTGAGGACAAACCCTCCACATAATTTAAACAACATTGATGGTGGTAGAAGCATCTACAAGCCCATCACTATTGTAAATTTCCCTTAATAAATTTGCTAAATTTATTAAAATCATTTACAATAATAACATATATTTCTTTCATATGTTATATTATTTGAAAACTTACATGTGCATTTCCATGTTGATGCTCTCAATATTAGATGACATATCTCGTTTTCGTGTATTTCATCTCAAAACATTCACCACGTTTCTCACGAAGTTGTTATGCGTTTGATGTTTGATTTGTGACTTATTACATAAGTCATGATCACAACCCGCTCATTGTTTTTGTGTAAATTACTTTTTACACTTTGTATCAAAATGTGTATCTTTTTGACAACTTATTAGTAGTCCAAAACAAACATTTATCTTTTATTATATTTTAATCCATTTGTTTATGAAAAACAAACTCATACGATAGTCTACTATTTTAAATAAAATAAAAGCGAACATATATAATAACGGATACACCAATGATATCTAAACATCAAATTCCAAAGTGTTATTATCTTCAACACTTTCAACCGAGATAAACACAATTATATCGTTCTGTGTCATGTTTTGAGGTACTCACTCAATGGAACACATATAACTTGTTTCGTCTTGAAACTCTAAACTTGAATAATCACAAGTTGTCCCAAAAAAAAATTAGCTACTCGCAAGTAGTTGACTTATTATATCCGTAACAACATTGAGCTTTTTTCACCAAATAGTCTTTCCAAGACTATTATATGGTCCAAGGCGAAATGCTTTGCAAGTGTTTTTTTTAAATTAAAAAATATATATTTATGTTTTGATTACAAATCAAGACAAAAAACTTATAATAGTTTATTAAATAAAACAATTTCAAACTCACTGTAACACCCCAAAAACGAATTATTAAATTTGCTAGTTTGTTATCATGTTTAACAAAATGAGATATAATAACTAGGTTAGTAAACCTAGTTGAATGTCTAGCAAATTAGGTAAAGTAATGAAATTTAAAGCCAATTATGATGGAGCTTAAGGGGCTAAGGTTGTCAAAGTGGGAACTTGAAACTAACTAAAAGAATAAAATAGAAAATTAAAACACACACCTTGTGTGTTTTGGGTCTGGCGATCGAACAGGAGGCAAGGGTGAAGGGGTGCAAACCCTAATTCAAGAAAAACCTTCAAATTGAAAGGGGAAACTAGCTCTAATCGGATGCATGGACTTAGATTCTTGATCATCTAGACTTTCTACACATAAGGTGAGTTGTAGAAGTTAATTTTATGATTTGGTATGAAGTGAGACTATGATCAAACTACGAAATTGTATGAAATTGTGCATGTAGAGGTGTTAGAATCACCATTTAGATTATGTGTTATGAATAAGTTCAAGTAATTTGATGATATAAGGTGAAACCCACAAATGTGAGTGAAGGTGGCGACATGGGTGTTCTACCCATGTCCAATCCTTGTTTGATGTACTTGTTCCTAGCTTGAAATAGGTTGTGTGATGATAGTCTAGGGTTAATTGTATGAAGGGAATGTGATTTTGAGCACTCTCTTGGTGATTGGAATTTGGAAAGGGATGATTATGCCTAAACTAGTTGTAAACTATGCAAAGTAGGTTGTATGCACACCAAGTGTTTGATAAAATGCTTAACTAGTGGTAATAGATGATATGGTGTTCTTGAAATTATGAATTCCAAGCATAATGAGTTGGTTGTGTTAGTGCTAGTAAATATGCAAAAAAGGAAGGTGTCTTGAGCGAATTTCATAGTGCAATCATAATAGTTATGCAATCGGTGAAAGATGGCACCTTTGAGGTCCATGAACCTTGTTGTTGTAAATAATGCATATTATGTGATTCATTGGTTTGGTAAACATGGAAGTAATGTGTTGTAAAGGATGACATGTAGAATTTTAGTCGAAAGTATTGATGCTAGGGCCATGTTTCAACGATTAGTTTAAATGTGAAAAGGCTAGGTGGATAAGATCACAAGTATGTGTGTTTATATTGAAGGCTTGGAAGTCGATATGACATGAAAGCCATTTGTTGAGGTGATTAACTACCATTGGCTTGTGGATTAACATTCATGTGTATGTAAATGATAATGAAGGATAGGACCCCGGAAAGGTGGACTTGTACCCTCAGAACTAGCAAGACAAAGGAACCGATATATCAAGTAAGAAGCATGGGTCTATGAGGTAAGTGAATTTCGATTCACTTCTTGGTATGTATAATAAATGTTGATATTTATGAACACGGTTTTATTTCGTAAGATTATGTAACAATCAGAAAATACTAGGTTAGGTGATATTTTAGTAAGACAAAGATTGTTGATTAAGTAGAAAGCAAATGGGTGAATTTAAACGGGTCAAGTAATGTGCACAAGTAATGTTTTGTTAAGAAACTCGGGTATAATAAGGCCCTGGGGCAAGGACTTTTAGTTAGTAATGTAAGGAATAAGTTCACGAATAAGTTAGGATTAAGTTCCTAGTGGTTCAGAAGCCAAATGAATGAGTTAAGAGAGTTTATACCATTAAATGGGATGTGGAACTGGGCACCACCGTAGCTTAAGGTGCCCACGTAGCTTACGGTGCCCACCGTAGCTTACGGTGGGTGCTGGTCTTTTCTCTCCTGCCGTAAGGCAGTCTCTAGTCACCGTAAGCCTTGTTGGAGACTACCATAAGCTACGGTAGTCACCGTAGCTTACGGTAGAGCTCTAGCGCCCCGCGTAGGAAGCGGGCAAGGCTGTCGTGGCCCGCGACAGACCTTGCTGCTGGCAAATTATTTGTTGTTTGTGTGTAGGAATGGTTGTAAATGCTTTTCAAGGCCACCGAATTAATGTTTATGCTAGTTTTAAATAAAGTGAAGGTTGTGGGCCTTCGATTCTCCACAAGGTACTCTAAAATCCCAATGAGGAGGCGTTTAGGAAGCATGATCACGATTAATAAGTGTGAGTAAGAATGTAAGGGAGCGAACTAAGTTTGTGTTTATTTATTTATATTTCGTAAGATTATGTAACAATCAGAAAATACTAGGTTAGGTGATATTTTAGTAAGACAAAGATTGTTGATTAAGTAGAAAGCAAATGGGTGAATTTAAACGGGTCAAGTAATGTGCACAAGTAATGTTTTGTTAAGAAACTCGGGTAGAATAAGGCCCTGGGGCAAGGACTTTTAGTTAGTAATGTAAGGAATAAGTTCACGAATAAGTTAGGATTAAGTTCCTAGTGGTTCAGATGCCAAATGAATGAGTTAAGAGAGTTTACACCATTAAATGGGATGTGGAACTGGGCACCACCGTAGCTTAAGGTGCCCACGTAGCTTACGGTGCCCACCGTAGCTTACGATGGGTGCTGGTCTTTTCTCTCCTGCCGTAAGGCAGTCTCTAGTCACCGTAAGCCTTTTTGGAGACTACCATAAGCTACGGTAGTCACCGTAGCTCACGGTAGAGCTCTAGCGCCCCGCGTAGGAAGCGGGCAAGGCTGTCGTGGCCCGCGACAGACCTTGCTGCTGGCAAATTATTTGTTGTTTGTGTGTAGGAATGGTTGTAAATGCTTTTCAAGGCCACCGAATTAATGTTTATGCTAGTTTTAAATAAAGTGAAGGTTGTGGGCCTTCGATTCTCCACAAGGTACTCTAAAATCCCAATGAGGAGGCGTTTAGGAAGCATGATCACGATTAATAAGTGTGAGTAAGAATGTAAGGGAGCGAACTAAGTTTGTGTTTATTTATTTATATTTACACATTTATGCATATGGAATAAATTACCATCCAATTGTAGGAACTCATAGGTGTTTATGATTAGAAGCAAGAATGCATGCTAGGTCGTATGTACGTGGTTTATTTGTATGGAATCTTGTAATTAGCATACCTTAGTAAACCTAGGGGCGATTTAAGTGTTATAAAGGAGTTGCAAGTTTGTATGGGGGTACGTAATCATGTGTGGAGGTTCACGTTTACGTATATATATGTGTTTGTGCCTATGTTTGAAGTAGGATTCATTGTTTATAAGCAAAATGAACTTGTGTATATGTTTGTGCAGTTTAAATAAGTTGAAGTGTTAAGTTACTAAACCATTGTCTTGAATATGAAATGAGAACGCAGGTATTCTATTAATGTCGTTATCAGGGTTAAAGAATTTGTAATGCACGAATGTACACGGAAAGCATATTCGTGAGGATTAGTATGGGAAGAAGGAATGCGGACTGGCTATTGATTACGTATGTCTAGTTTAGGAATGATGTCATTAAATCTAACCGATGCACATGTATACGGTGAATGCAGGTGGCGTGGACTTAGCATCATTATGAAGAAAAGAAGAATTGAAGATCGAGTCAAGAGTGAGGGTTGTACGGGAAGGATCAGTCACAAAGTTTGACAAATATAGGTCTTGAAGGATTAATATAATGGAACGTGGTAAATCCTTTTTTTTATGAGTGTATGAAATTTTGTATTTGAACCTTCCCGTAAGTATTATGTCTAATAAAGAACGAAATTTTTGGCTCATATTTTCCGTTGTGTCGTATTTTAAGTTATTACAAGTTAGTCTTACAGGGAATTGTTCATAATACGAACGGGTCATGCCCGAATTTTGTTAAATAAAAGTATGATAATATCACATTTTGGAATGTGAAATTTGGGCGTTACACTCGCTCATTTGAAAATAAAACAAATACACATCGTTTTAATAATTGGTTTATCATATTCAAACCGTTTCTATCCCGCTGTTAGATAATGAATGATTACCAATCGTTAAAATGAGTGGTTTGTATGATAACTAGTTCTAATACGCCAATTAGTGTTTAAATGTTTAACAAACATTCAAAATATTCGGTTTTTATAAAGTAAACAGTTTCTAACGCCCTCGTTAGAAATAAAACGAATACATTTATTCACTTTTAGTTTATTTAAATGAACGTTTTCTAACACGCTCGTTAGAAGTAAATATAAACCTTTTCTAACATGTTCGTTAGAAAATATATAAAAAAGATTACAAATCATCTTAAATAGTTTATTATAGTTAACCCGGTTCTTACCCGCTCGTTAGAAATTAACGATTGCAAATCGTTAAAATCGTTGGTTATAAGATAAACTATTTCTAATACGCCCATTAGATTTTAAATGTTCGACAGACATTCAAAATATTGGTTTTCTATAAATTAATCCGTTTCTAACACGCTCATTAGAAAATTAAACGATCATTTATTGCCATAAGCCGTTTTTGGCCTATATAAAATAAACGTTTTCTAACCCGCTTGTTAGAAATTAACAATTTCCAAATTCGTTAAATCGTTTCTAACACGCTCGTTAGAAATAACTTATTACAATTTTTGTTTTGAAGTTTATAAAAAACTATTTCTAATACGCTCATTAGAAATAAACAAATACGAAACTGTTTTAACATTTATGTAAAAAACCATTTCTAAGTTGCTTGTTAAAAATTTAAAAGTTTAGACGAAACCGTTTCAAGATTTCTTATTTTCCAAAATAATTGTTTCCAACACGCCTGTTAACAATTATTTGTAATAATAATAATAATCTTTTCTAACATGCCCGTTAGAAAATCTAAACGTTTTTAAACTATTGTTTCTAACACGCTCGTTAGAACATCCAACCGTTTTTACAACATTGTTCCTAACATGCTCGTTAGAACATATAGATGTTTTAAAACTAATTATTATAAAAAATAATTATTTCTAACACGCTTGTTAGAATACATAAATGTTTTAAAACTTGTTATTCTTTAAACATCATTGTTTCTAACATGCTCGTTAGAAAATATTAAAACTTATGATTTTATAAAATAATTATTTTCTAATATGCTCATTAGAAAATATATATATTTCAAGACTTTTTAAACCAACATTAATATACCAAGTAAAGTTTCTAACATGCTTGTTATAAATAAATTAAGCGTTACAAACATTTTTGTACCTTGTTACAAAATATATTTTTCTAATACGCTAATTAGAAAATTTTAGTATTTTAAAAACATATTGAAATACATATTATTTTGTATGTAGTTCGGTTTATCTAAACACGAACAAAAAATCCATGAACTGTAAAACTTGAATAAAACGTTCGTTTTGCAACACGGTATTCAGATTAAAGATTGTACTCCAATTATAAAATTAATCCGACTCGTTGCACTAAATAAAATATTTCCCAGAATATTTATAAGATTTTAGCAAAATCTCAATTAAAATTTTAACTATCGTGAACCTAAATCCTTGTAGAGAAGGAATTTAAGATTGTAGTAAGATTGTAGGAACTAGGTTCACTTTTAAATAATATATTGCAATATATATATATATATATATATATATATATATATATATATGGGGGCCGCTAGAATGAGAACCACCCCGAGTTGTAAGAACCGTGAGAACTACACCCCACGGAGCGCCGTTCGCCATGATTTTTTTTACAAGTAGATGTGTATATTATAAACACAGCCGTAAAAAATCATGGCGAACAGCGCTCCGTGGGGTGTAGTTTTTTACACCACAAGTTTGGTGAAAAAAAAAGAAAAAAGAAAAAAAATTAAAAAAAACCAAACTTGTGGTGTAAAAAACTACACCCCACGGAGCGCCGTTCGCCATGATTTTTTACGGCTGTGTTTATAATACACACATCTACTTGTAAAAAAAAATCATGGCGAACGGCGCTCCGTGGGTTGTAGTTCTCGCGGTTCTTATAACTCGGGGTGGTTCTCATTCTAGCAGCCTCCATATATATATATATATATATATATATATATGTATATATATATATATATATATATATATATATATATATAGGGGGAGGTTCATTTGAGAAGAATCTTCTTAAAAGAAGAAAAAATGAATTACTCTAGACCCTATATTTTTTTGATCAATGGTTGTGAATCAATATATCATTTTTGTCCAATTTTAATTAATGTTTTAATTACTAAGGGTAGTATAGACATTTTTATGTACAATATTAATAAATATTTTAAAGAGTTACACAAATCTTATTAATGCAACCATAAATTCTTCCTTCACCATCATTACTATATTGGCTCCTACACAAATTTTATTAGAAGTGATAAAATTATTTAAAAATTATGTGTCCTACACATATTTTATTATGAGTCGCAAAATTATTTAAAAGTGTTTGAGTCCTACACAATTTGTATCCTACACCAAAATATTGTTTTAATGGTGTAGGAAACATTAAAAATATAAGATCATGTGCATGATTGTTTTTATTGTGTAAGATGCATAACTATTTTATAAGATAGGCACATTAAATGATTAGATTCATTAATTTGAATAACAAAAACACATAAAAGAATCATTAAATAATTTGTTCAAATTACCTTTGTATCCTTTATTCTTTTTATTCTTAATTTTTAATTCTTCTCATTTGAACTCTCCACTATATATATATATATATATATATATATATATATATATAGAGTGTGGTTAACATACTTGACGGCTTATCATACTTCACGTAGGCGACAATGGTAACCGTCAGATCAGGGCTATAATCACGCATGGAACAGATAATCACGCATGGGAACAGATAATCACGCATGGGAACAGATAATAACGCATGGGATCAGTTATTTAGTGATAATCACGCATAGGATGGATAATCACGCACGTTAAGTTGATGAAAAAAATAATCACGCATGTTATGTATTTGGTCGCGTATGTTAATGTATGTTAAGCCGTGAAGTACATTATAATTTCTCTCTCTCTCTCTCTCTCTATATATATATATATATATATATATATATATATAATAAATAATAACAAGACTCTCGTTATTTGTGGGAAATTCTACTAGTACAAAACCGGTTATAAAAACTAACTAAAAGAATATAAAATACAACTAAAATGTACCAATCTTGATTCAAAGCTAATGTCTTTGAAAACTTCAACCGCACCTTCTAGATCGAAACTCCTCTGCAAGACAAGCAAAATCGTTGACAGTTTTGGTTGAGGATCGTGTTTGACATGGGGCACTTAAAACAGATTGCGCGCCTTCTCTCAGACGGTTCTGTCTCCCAGGGTACACCAACCGGAACAGTATGTGTACTGTCGGAGATGACTCTCATGCCCAAGATAGCACCGGGTAACATGGTGTTCTTAAAGTAGAAAAATTTAAGTTGTGTAGAACAATTTAGAAAATGCTCTTCTCTAAATTTCCATGGAACAAAGATGATTTTTTTTTTGTGTGTCTATTTTTCTTCTTCTCTTCAAATGACTAAACCATATTCATTTTATAATGAGATACAAAGACTCATTTAACCCTCTTAATGTTTGTCATAAACAAGATCATTAATCTTGTAATTAACAAGTTAATTAATTTTGTGATTAAAAGGGTTTAAACTCTAAATTAATGGATATTAAGTGGTAGTAAAAAGAAAACTGCCATTCAACTTATGGCTCTAGTGGAAACCGTCTAACATTAACTCTCTAGTTTGACCGGTCGATCGCGCATTTGAACCTACACTACACTTTCGAGGAGACACGCCTTCTTGCGCCACGCGCTAATTGGAAGTCGCTACGCATACTAGGACGCCAGCTGGTCATGCGCCTTCCAGGCCCACGCGCCATCTGCACTTCCGTCTTAGCCACGCGCCTAAGGAGCTTGCGCCATGCCATGACATCTTCCTACGCCACCCAAGGGTGCACATAGGCATACCAGCCACCCGCCATGTATTTGACCAGCGCTCGACAAAAAAACAAAGGCAGTGTGCGAAGTTCAAAGTGCACCACATTGGGCTCATAGCCCACGCCCCGCGTGCGTTTGTGCGGGTGCGATGCACCCTTTAGGTCCCCACTAGTGTTTGCCTTTAAGGAAACAGTTTACAAGGAGTGCTCCTTCTCAGTGGCGGACTTAAAGTGTTAGTAGGGGTAGTACGGGCTACCCCTCAACCCCCTCTACATAGTGTAAAAATACCCCTTAACTCCATTTCGGTAGTGTAAAAATATAACTCAACTTCGTTTCTGTTATATAAAGGATACCTCTGATCCTAAAAAAAAAATAGGATACCCCTAACCTTTTGGTCCAGTTCCGCCACTGCTCCTCCTTATATACCACTTTAAGTTTTGTCATCCTATCTATGTGGGACAAGGTGACAAATCTCAATCCTTTTTCTCATCTTTGTTTGTTCCAAACATACAATTTCAAGCTTGGATATCTCATTTATCTTAGCTCTATTTGGACATAATTTAAACACAAACCCATAAATAATTATTTATACAACACATATATAAATATTATTGATATCCAAAATATTTAGTTAAATTCTCGAACAGTTTATGTCCGGTGAAGTTAATATGTCTGCCATGCATATTCATCGGTAATTGGTATAGTGACTGAAACTTACAATAAAAAAAGCAGCTATGAATTTGTAACACCACATGCAAATCAATCGCTAAACAGCCGCAAAATGATCACAAAAACATGATACTAGAATATTGGTTGCTAGAAGCCCTTGCAAATATTCACACAATAGTACCGTAATTTTCGGTCACAAACCAGTCACAATGACTTATTACGACTGATTTACAACTAAAATAGCAGTAGTAATGAACAAACTGTGTTTATCATGATTTGATGATAATAACCAGTGATATTGACTTATTGCGACTGGTTTACCACTAAAATAGCTGTAGTAGTGACCAAATTGTGTTTATCATGATTTGATGATAATGACGTACTCATATACCTGCTATATTGGTTTACCTTAGCTCTCGTAGCTTCAGCCGCGAAACCTGCAACGGCAACTGCTATCCCGAGTGCCGCTAAGAGAACGGCGACCAAAATCGTTTTGCCCTCCATTTCTTCCTTCCTAAAAGAGACGGTGTTGTTAAATCAAAATGGTAATATGGTTTTATTGTTTGGGAACACCCTCAGCCTTTGGGGTCACGATTTTTGTAACGGAATCAACCTTGGGGTTGTACAACTAGGTAAATATAAAGCTAGAAATTAGGGGGGGGGGGGGGGGGGGGGAACAAATTGTATGTTTTCACTAGTGTTATATGTTATTGTCATTTGTCAAGAAATTACTTTCAAAAATGACTTTTTGTTATATTTAAAACTTAAAAGATATTTACATCTCTAACTTACAAATTTGTTAATTGGTAGTAAAATACATTTAAATAATTTGCACTTTAATAAACAAAAATTAGAGTAAATTACTATTTTCGTCTCTGAGGTTGGATTACCCGAGCTTCAGAGGCTACGAAAGACTGTCATAAAAGTGACCGGTCAATCGAGCTTAAGTGGGTCCCACCGCCTTCGGATGCTGATAGTGCAAAAATAATATTTATTGACTATTTTAACAGAGAATTTGGAAGTAACTGAAGAATGAAATTGGCATCAACACTTGACTTTTGAAGGTAATTTCTTTAGCTTTAATTTATTGTAATATGTAGCCAAAACATTTGCTCGTTAGGATTCTTGAATATATCGTGCATAAAAGTAGAGACCATGAAATTCATATATATATATATATATATATATATATATATATATATATATATATATATATATATATATATATATATATATATATATAGGACAAAGATCCGTTAGGAACCACCCCTTATTGCGAGAACCGCGAGAACCAGTGTGAACACAAACAGTAATTCCTAAAAAAATCTAAAAAACACCCAAAAATATTTTTTTTTATTTTTTTACTATTTTTTTTGAAAAAATCGCTATATTTTATTAATAAAAAAATAAAAAAAAATTTCAAAAAAAAAAAAAAAATCGAGTAACAGTTATCCATGCACATGTGCATATGTGTCGTTTCTTTGTCAAATTCCGTAATTCATTACAAATAATAGTCAATTGCACTTTCATTTACACTACTACGTGTAATACACTATCTTTTACATTACCAATGTTAGAAATGCACATGTGCATCTATATGTATCAACAGGAAATAAGGTGTTTTGGTACACTACTTTCTCTTTCATCTATCATTCCATCCATAATACACAAGCATGCACATGTGCATTTCTGTCATTTCTTTGACAAATTCTGTAATTCATTACATATATTAGACAATTGCACTTTCATTTACACTACCATATGTAATACACTACTTTTTACATTACCAATATTAGAAATGCACATGTGCATTATATGTATCAACATGAAATAAGGTGTTTTGGTACACCACTTTGAATACACTTGCCCTTTCATCTATCATACCATCCATAATACATTACCATTACCTCCTACCATCCATAATACAATACCATTACCTCCTACCATCCATAATACAATACCATTAACAATATTTTCACTTTATTACATGTATGTAAACACCATTTATACCATCCAGTCAACATATTACATAAAAAATTGACAACTATAACCAAACCATCAACCACTAGATATAACTAACCAAAAAACATGTATATGGGTCTACTTCTCCATTCAAAATCACAAACTTTTTGTACCAAAACACGTTATATCATGGTTATACCTAATTATGCACATGTGCATTTTGAATATTGGTAATGTAAAAAGTAGTGTATTACTAATGGTATTGTAAATTAAAGTGCAATTGTCTATTCCTGATAATGTATTACCGAATTTGTTGAAGTAATGATACATATGCACATGTGCATGGATAACTGTTACTCGAAAAAAAAAAGTTTTTTTTTTTTTTTTTTTTTTTTTTTTTTATGGAACGAAATATAGCGATTTTTTGTTAAAAAATATTAAAAAAATAAAAAAAAAAATTTTGAGTGCTTTTTTGATTTTTTTTAGATTTTATTTTGTGTTCACATTGGTTCTCGCGGTTCTCGCAATAAGGGTGGTTCTCGCATGAACCTTACCCTATATATATATATATATATATATATATATATATATATATATATATATATATATATATATATATATATATATATATATATATATATATATATAGGGTAAGGTTCATGCGAGAACCACCTTTATTGCGAGAACCGCGAGAACCAATGTGAACACAAGCTAAAATAGCTAAAAAAACCTAAAAAAACCCTAAAAAAACCTAACCCCCACCCCCCCACCCCCCAAAAACCTAAACCCCCCCCCCCCCCCAAGAAAAACCTACCCCCCCCCCCAAAACCTAACCCCCCCCAAGCTAAATGCTAAAAACTAAAACCCTCAAAAAACCTAAAAAAAACCTAACCCCCACCCCCCCCCCCAAAAAAAAACCTAACTCCCCCCCCCCAAAAACCTAACCCCCCCCCCCCCAAGCTAAATGCTAAAAACTAAAACCCTCAAAAAACCTAAAAAAAACCTAACCCCCCCCCCACCCCACCCCCCCCCCCAAAAAAACCTAAACCCCCTCCCCCACCCCCAAAAACCTAACCCCCCCCCCCCCCAGCTAAAATGCTAAAAACTAAACCCCTAAAAAACCTAAAAAATCTAAAAAAATCAAAAAAAAATCTAAAATTTTTTTTTTATTTTTTTACTATTTTTTATGTTCAAATCGCTACTTTTAGTAGCAAAAAAAAATTTTTTTTTTTAAAAAAAATTTAAAAAAAAAATTTTTTTTTTTTGGATACTAAAAGTAGCGATTTTTATATAAAAAATAGTAAAAAAATAAAAAAAAAATTTTTGGGTGTTTTTTAGATTTTTTTAGCTATTACTGTTTGTGTTCACACTGGTTCTCGCGGTTCTCGCAATAAAGGGTGGTTCCTAACGGATCTTTGTCCTATATATATATATATATATATATATATATATATATATATATATATATATATATATATATATATATATATATATATATTTAGAGTAAACTGCAATTTTACCCCCTGAGGTTTAAGCCAATTGGCACTCTGACCCCTCCATGGAAATAATTGCAATTTACCCCCCAACGTTGATGTTATGTCACAATATTACCTCTGCTGTCTAATTCTGTTTAAAGTCAACATAAGTTATTAACGGTCAAAGGGTATAATCGTCTTTTCCGCACTAGTTTTATATCTTACTCAACATAACACCCTAATATATCACACTCGCTGCAATCTTACCCCCCACCTATTAAGCTCTCCTTCGTTTCTTCTCCGGCGACATAACGATGAACAGTACGGAGATGGTGAAGGTTTTACACTCGTCGGTGGTTGTCAGAGAAGGTGTACGGTGGTGATGAAGGTGATTCAGGTTGTAGGTGTGAGGAAGACGACCGGAGATGTTGATAGGCGATGGTGATTATGGTGAACGACGACGAACAACGGTGACTGAAGATGATGAACGATGGATGGAGGTGGTTGTCGATGATGACAATGATAACGAATATTGACGATGATGAAGGTGAACGTTGAACCGTGATGGTTGGAGATGGTGATGAGATTGTGAGTCGAAACCGGTAATGAAAATGGCTGCAACTCGAAAACTATGTCGAAATCGTGGAGGTGATACTCGAGATCAGTGGAGATTGCGACTGGATTGGAATGGAGTCGAAACCTCTATACTCGCAACCTTCTGTCGAAAACTCAATGATAAAGTCGAAACCTCTGTTGTAAAGTTGACGATGGTAACAACCTCGGTGACTCGAAACCACAATCGGTATCGTCGGAGATGATGAAGGTTGATGGAGAAGATTATAGATATATTTTAGGTGATTACGATTGACGGTGATGTTGCTGTGGTGTTCAGTGGTTCGAGAACGGAGATGATGACAATGATCAAACTCGAAACCGAAAACTTAACTCGGAACCTCAACTCGAAATCAGAAGATGATGAAGTGAAACGGAGGTGGTTATGATACCAACGATGCAGTTGATAATGATGATCAGACGATGATGGTTGCTGGAATGGTGAAGATGATGATTTCTGGTGAAGATGATCGGAGTGGTTGAGTAAATTCCATTGTTCACTGTTTCGAGTCAAACCATTGGGGGGTATTATTGCAGAGTAAAACAAACCATAGGGGGTAACATGAAAGGGTAATATAGTCATTTCACACTGGGGGTAATATTGCAGAGTAGAACAAACCATAGGGGGTAATATGAAAGGGTAACATAGTCATTTCACATTCCATTTAACAGATCTGTTAACTTATTTGACGGTAGGGGGTAAAACTGCGACATAACATCAACGTTGGGGGGGGGGGGTAAATTGCAATTATTTCCATGGAGGGGGTCAGAGTGCCAATTGGCTTAAACCCCAGGGGGTAAAATTGCAGTTTACTCATATATTTATGAGATCAAATTAACAAAATCTATGTTTATGACATGGGAAATGAGATGTTTGAATAATATTAGTATGGGTGCTTTTGGGTTTTATTCTTGATTTGCCTGTTTTTATGATATCTGTATCAATGTTGGAAACTTGTGTATCAACTATCAACGTTATACATATAATTTTATTTTTGTATATCATCATTGTCACAAACGAAATGTTATTCATCATTTTCTTTTGTATTTTATTTAATGCACGTTAATATATCAATGTTTTATGCATACATTTTACACAACTACATACATCTTCTGATAGTCAAAATAAAGTAGACAGAAGAGATAAAAGCAATAGTGACGAATCCAAGAGACAGGTCACTAGCGGTTACTCATTCTGCGACGGCGCCTGTGGTTTCTTGACATCGGTGACTGGTGGTTTCTTGACATCGGTGATCGGTGGTTTCTTGACATCAGTGACTGGTGGTTTCTCGAGTTCTAGATCTGCCCCTGACTTCTCGGCTGCACGACGTTGAGCCTGGACATATAAAAAGTAGTAGACGAGACCAAGAAGCACGCTCAAGAGACCCATGATACCGGCTCCAGAGAAGACCCCAGGCTTTACAGTGTAACAATAGTACACACCATTGACGTCTACCATCGCACTATTATGAGTGCTTAACTTTGCACCCGCAATAAATAGGACAACGGCTATAGAAGACAAAATCCTGTATAAAAAACAGATAATGTTAGCTGCGTTTATTATTACTACGTACCAATTATAGATATTATTATTTGATTTATCGTTTATCTTTAGGTTTGTATTTTTTTCTCTTTTTGGTTTGAATATAATCACGGGTGTAAATGAGAGCTTGAGCTCGGCTCGTTTAGAACTTTATTTCTAAAGCTCGAGTTTGGCTTGTGTGTATCTTTTCAAGCTCGAACTTGGCTCTTATTTATTTGTTTGTTTTATTTTGTAACTATTTTAATATTTATGTATAAGTACTACTTTTTTATGTAACATAATGTGCTATTAAATTATTTTTATCATAATTTTATCTATAATAGTTATTTTTATCATAATTTTATCTATAATAGTTTTTAAATAAATATATATTTAATATAATTGATAGAAATTATATAAATAAAATCCCGTTTAGCCTTGCCAGCTGGCTCGAGGTTGATATGTGATGCTAGGCTCAATTCGAGTTTTCGGCGAGCCGATCTAAAGTAGCTTACGAGTGGCCCAACTCATTTACACCTCTTCTTATTGACTTTTACAACATTATATCTAGAAACCCTGAAATTGTCAAACTGCAACAAAGAAAAGATTGAAATCGTGAGCTAGAATGAAGTTTTATGAAATAAGTACATACCATGATATCACTATACAGACTCGGCCTAATTTGGGCATGCTATGGAGCGGTTTGCAGCACGAGCAACAACCGCCAGTGGTTGATTGAATGATTGTACGTGCTAGCACAAGAGCCACGGTCGCTGCTATGGCTAGACCCATGGCTGGACTACTCGGATAGTGACATTCAGGTTCGATAGGTTCGAGACCATAGTATTCTACTGTGATTTGAGATCTCTGCATTGCATATGTAACAACATGAATGCTTATCAGTTTTTGTAAATATTAATTACTACTTGGTATTGGTTAGTGAAATTTCGGTTAAAAAACAGGTTTTCGATGGAGTTAAAATGGTCGAAAATTAGCGACCGCAAACAAATCAATCGCTAAAAACGTCGCAAGTGGAGTTTGCAAAAACGATCACAAATATCCAATAACAAAACTTGATGCCAGAACATTGGTCGCTAAAAGTACTTGTAAACATTTACACAATTGTAAATCTTGCAAATCCTTTGTGACGAGAGTGTTTGTGACCGTATTTTCCGTCACAAATTCGTCACAATGACGTATTGTGACTGATATACGACCAAAATGGCTTAGCAAATAAACTTCCGTGTTCCGTAATAGTGAATGAATTGTGTTTTTCATGATATGTTGATAGTGAGCTATTGGCTATGAGGTTTACCTTAGCCTTCGTAGCTTCAGCCATGAAACCTGCAACCACGACTGCTATTGCGAGTGTCGCTAGGAGAACGCTGACCAAAACCGTTTTGCCCTCCATTTGTTCCTTCCTTAAGAGATGGTGTGATGGTGTTATTGTTATATGAAAATGGTAATCTGGTTTTATAGTTGGGGGCACAATAACGACATGGAATCAGCCTTGGAAGTGACGATCATGAAATGGAATCAGCCTTGGGCTGTACGTACAACTAGGTAAATTAAAGCTATACTGATTACTAGCGGGAATAAGTTGCATGATGTAGTTGGGGTGTACGTACAACTAGGTAAATTAAAGCTAAATTTACACGGAAACGTAGATAAACATAAAAATGTCGCACCAATATTTTCAGAATTTTATAGAACTTAAATGCTAAAAGTGAAAAAAAAAAAAAAAGAAAAGGTATGAGTGTGCCACATGTTATAACTTGGTTTGATTAAAAAAGAATAAAAAAACAAAGGCAAAACTTCAAGGTGTAAAGGGTAAGTTTAGAGTTTGCTAATGTGTATGGGTGTAAATGAGTCGAGCTACTCGAGCTCGGCTCGAAAAAAAAAAAGCTCGAAACAAGTCGAGCTTAAACGAGCTTGAGCCCACTACTAGAAAACTAGGCAATTGCGACCAAAATTTGTGACCTACATAAGATGGTTGCAAAATTAGCGTCTGGTTTTCGATAAAATCAAAATAGTCGCAAACTTCAAGACCAATCCAGATTTGGTCGCAAAACGGTTGCAAATTTTGTGACTGCATTTTTCCCGTCGCAAATCAGTTGATTAGTGGTTGGAAAATGGTCGCAAATACGAGAAAAATATAAAAAGCAAAAGCTGCGACCGTTTAAAGCCGTCGCAAATATGAGAAATATATAAAAAAACAAAAGTGGCAACTGTCTAAATTGTCGCAAATACGAGAAATATATTAGAAACCAAAAGTTGTGACCGTCTCAAGCGGGCGCCAATACGAGAAATATATATAAAAAATAAAAGTTGCTATTAAGGATCTTGGGAAACTCAACTACTTTTTGGGACTGGAGGTTACCTACACTCAACATGGTCTTTTCCTAAATCAATCTAAATACACTTTGGATATTTTGACTCGTGCTAAGATGTTGGATGCTAAACCTGCTCCAACACCTTTAAGCACCAAGGTGTCTTTTGTTTCTACAAGTACTTCATTTCCGGCCGCTTCGCCTTCCATTGTACGATCACCAGACCTGACATTGCTTATGCTGTAAATTAAGTCAGTCAATTTCTTCATGCTCCGATCATTGATCACTTTCAGGGGGTCAAACGAATACTGCGCTATCTTAAGGGAACCATTGCCTTTGGATTACACTATAATTGTCCCACTCACAGTACATTACTTGGCTACTCAGATGCTGATCGGGCTCGCTGTTTGGAAACTAGGTGATCTACTTATGGTTACTATATTTTCTTGGGGGTAATTTAATTTCGTGGAATGCTAAAAAGGCACGTTCCAGTTGTGAATCAGAATACAGAGCTATGACCAACACTGCTGCAGAAATTGTTTGGTTGACTCATCTTCTTCAAGAACTTCATGCATTACTACCAGATCGTCCAACCATCCTTTGTGACAATCAGAGTGCCATTTTTCTCACACAACCCTGTTTCACACAAGTGGGCAAAACATATTAATCATGATTATCACTTTTTACGTGAGTTGGTAGCTGCGGGAAAACTTGCAACTAAGTTTGTTCCTACCAAGCTTCAGGTGGCTAGGTGGCTGGCTGACATCTTTACAAAAAGTCTTCCAAGTTAGCAATTGAACACATTTCGTCAAACATTTTCTTGGCTATTTTCGTAAATTCCTCCAATAAAAAAGTACATGCTAACTAACAAATTGGTCAATAGGTACTAGAGCAAAATCATCAAACCTTCAAATCATGTAAATCCGTATTGGTCAATTTTGTTTTATTTTTGAATAGTGTATATCTTTTTGAAAGGTAAGAACTTGTTATAGGAGGTTACCAATACCAATACCCCTATTAACCAATAAGATATGTTGAATATAATGTAACTTGCCCCTGATTTGTGATCTTTAAGGAGGTTAAAGGAAAAAAAAAAAAAAAAAAAGAACAATACAAGGTAAATGGTTTACTATTTTTTTTAACGGCCAACGAATCCTCCAAATGGGCTACTGGCGAAATTCACCATATCGGGATACACTCGCCTCCGAACCGGGGAAAACCCTCACCTAGGGCCGAAGCCCGTGAACACTCGCCCGAAGGCACGACAGTGCGGTGAGGTTACTATTACGTCACTCGAGAGTAGTGTAATTTGGTAGTTGAAGGGTCGGTTCCTTTTAGAAATAGTGTTATTTGGTAGTGTTAGAAGGGCAATTCTTAACCATTTGGTAAAAGGTGTAATTAATATGTCAAAAGAACTGGTTAGAAAATAAAGAAAGAAAAATACTAGTTGTAAAGAGAGGATGTTTAATTGTTTAATGACTATTTGAACATAGAAATTGGAAGTGGATAAGCATGTCAAAACTATTTTATGAAGGTAATTTCTTAAGCTTTTATATGTTATATTTACCCAAAGATTATGGCCCTTGTTATGAGTCCTCGGCATGGGATCAAATACAAACTCTTGTTTTTGTAAGAACCATAAGAACCAATACATAAATGACAAGTGTTATTCAATTAAAAATTAGTTTAGGGGTAATTTAGACATTTTGACCCTATTTATTTATAATTAATTAAAATTAATTATCAAAATATCCCTAAATCCATGCATATTAATTCAAACCAAAATTTGAAATTTTGTAACATATTCAGATAAACAAACCTTCAGGAACCACAAAAAAAAACATAAGCACACTCACATAAACAACATTAGAACAATCAAAAAAGGAACTTCCATTATTAGCACTCCCGTTTCAATAAAAAAAAGGAACTTCCATTATCAACGACCTTAGCACAATCAAAAAACGACATTAGCATAACGTAAGACCATCCACATTATCATCATTCTCGTTTCAATCAAAAAAGGAACTTCCATTATCAACGACATTAGCACAATCAAAAAACGACATTAGCACAATCAAATAACGACATTAGCACAATCAAAAAACGACATTAGCACAATCAAATAACAATATTAGCACAATCAAAAACGACATTAGCACAATCAAATAACGACATTAGCACTCTCTTAACACCACCGTCTGGGCATCCGACTGTAACACCAACAAAACAACATTAGCACAATAAAAATACGACATTCCAACGAATTTATTTCTAAATAGGCTCCCGATAACAACATAAAAGGAAAAAAATAACAACAGATACTATTACATAACTAGCACAATTTCAGTTTTTTTAATTTTATAAACAACACATATTGTTCTATACTAGCACAATTTCATTTTTTTATTTTATAAACAACACATACTGTTACATACTAGCACAATTTTTTTATTTTTAATTTTATAAACACATACTAGCACAATTTCATAATTATATCTCTTATACAAAAAGCAACTTGAGTTATGTGTTATTTCTTTAAAAGTCATACCTTTTAACTCATTTTCCTCACACCCTTTCATTTTATATATACACAAATATCAACATGTATACCTATCAAGCGGCTAATTAAATCGACACTGCACTTTTTATTTCCAAAACGACGTTTCAAAACCACACTGCTTGACGGTTGGACTTTCCCACATGTATGAATTAATACAAGGATAACTAATACGCCATTTTAAAAACCCCATCGTTTGATGTTTAGCAGTTATTATCTACAACCTGTTGCATTAATTAATAATATAAATTTACAATGGTGTTTTGCATTGTCATACCGTCTGTCTTTATTTAAACATTAAAATTATAATTAAGTATATATATGCCATATAGATGTAACTGACATTTGCTTTTGAGATTCTCACACCATATTATTAAATATTTTTATTACCATACGCATATTCTTTCTCAATCCTTCAAAATCATCATCCAAAAGACATCCATTACACCATTAAAGATACTTCCTCTTTGATTTTGTTAATTCGATTCATTCAACCATCATATGATTATCATACTTCCCTTTCTTGAATCCCTTTTCAATCGCATAAGTTGAATCACAATCGCTCAACCTGAATGACATTTAGGGCAATATTTACATTTGATATGTTGATGGTTACGTGCATAACTTTACACCCTGATCTATTTAATCATGCATTTCATGTTTTCTCATTTTTTTCTTCTTACATGTATACCGTTACACAATGATCTATTTAATCATGCATTCCATGTTATCTCATTTTTTCTTCTTATTGATTTGAAATTAGGGTAAATTTGTTCAAACTATGTACTTGCATCATAATTAGGGTAAAGTGCTTATCTGATGATCTTATGTTTATAGTTATATGTTTCTGTGATTTCTTTTCCATTGACAAATACCACTTTTTTCGAATTTTCCTTTGTTGATGTTCATGTACTCACATCTAACATTCAAAAATTATAAAATGATTAAATTATATTTCTTCCTTTGTGGCATGTGGTGCGATTTGATCGGAAAACTAGATTTCTTTTAATGCATTTTCTGTGTATCATGGTTTTTGTTCATATCATGTGTAACCTATCAATATTTAAGTGCTTCTCAAGAAGATAGAAAATAGGTACATCATCTAAATGAAACTCTAATTACTGTACAACATAATTGGATAGAAAAACTTAACATTGCAAATATGAGTGTACAACATATATGAATATATGACTATACATTTAAATGAAATTCTAATTACTGTTAATATATTTAACTTAATAATAACAGATATGTGCAATAATTATTCATATACAAACTAGCAATGCAGATTTTTCACATACTTGGTTAAACTATTGCCCTAGCAATTTGGTCACCTTATATTATTTGCTATTCAACATTATTAGAAACAAAAAGCTTCCATGAATCTTCTTTTTCTTATCGTTGATATTATTGCATATGAATAATTGAAAGGGAACAAGCGATGCTTCAGATGAATGTTCCTCTGTTGCCACTCAAGTAAATCCTACAGTTTATATTGTTCATTTACCTTTAGTTGTTTATGCATTTGGCCAATAACACTTAAGATGATTATTATGTATATTTTAGTGGTTGTGCCTGTTGATTTGGCCCAATAATGTAAGCTAGGAATAAATGTTTTGTTTATACAAAAGATATTTTGCATTTGATACTAAAAACTTTAATAAAAAACATCCCGCCGCAACGCGCGGGTAGCGTCAACTCGTTATTACATAATTAGCACAATTTCATTTTTTTTAATTTTATAAACAACACATACTGTTACATACTAGCACAATTTCATATTTTTGTTTTAATTTTGTAAATAACACATACTATTACATAACTAGTAGAAAACAAATTTATTTATAAATATGCTCCCAATAACAACACAAAAGGAAAAAAAAATAACAACACATAAGAATTACATAATAAAATAAGAGCATACGTATAGATTTAAAATTAACACAATACATTTTCATATTAGCACATTCCAACTACGTAACTAGCACAATTATAAAACATGTTTTTGTAACTTTTTAAAAAGTCATTTTTATAAATAAAAAAAAGTATATCAATATGGTACTCATATTAAAGATAAAAAAATACTTGATTTTATGGTATAATTTTTTTCCAAAATTAATGAAATATATAAAAGTTATTTTAGTTTAAAAAACTTGGTGGAATTAGTATTTTATAGGAAATGACTAAATGACTAAAATACCCTAACTTGATAGTATTAATTATTAATTATTGGGGTTTTATTTGTAATCAATATCAACCCTTAATTTAAACTATCAATGGCTTAGATCTGTTCTTATGGTTCTTACGGTTAGCATTGTTTGTACAGGATCTCAACCCATGAGTCCTCTAATATCATACTTTGTGAATAGAAGCACAGACCATGAAATTTATATATATTGACACTCAAGCTTGAGTGCAATTCGTTCATTTTCTGTCGATTTAGTTTTGGTTCCGTATGCAAAGAACTTTCGTATCAACGAACTTTAATGCTTGTATATGATTTAAGTTGCGATTTGTAGGCTTGTGGTTGCTGAAATTTGGTCAAACACTGGGAAGAGATTGTGTGGAAAGCGAAATTTGTTTTTTTTTTCTTCTAATAGTAAATATTATTCACAACACCACAAACACCCCCCCCCCCAAAAAAAAAAAAAAAAAAAAAAAAAAAACACACACACACACACACACAAGAGCAGCAGGCTGAAGCTAGAAATGACATCAAATTAAAGAAAAACCAATCCGATCATTTGATCAACTTAAACTTGGATCTATTCGTAAACCATAAAAAACTTCAAGACTTAATACTAATAACAATCTCCTCAACCTTGACATCCTTGTTTAAGAATCTTTTCTCGTCTTTCAACTACACCAACAACTGAAGAAGTGATGATCACTAAAAGAGTAAATAAACAAGATAATTAATACTTTTTATCAACTAAAAATAAATTATTACACGTCTACAGCCAAAAATATTAATTCCACGAATAAATAATTAAGTTTTCCAAAATAACAAATGCAAGGATCAAAAGAAAGCAGACAGAAAATATTGGAGAGATAGCGACAACTCCAACAGCTAGTGACTATTGGTTTTTAAATACTAACATAAGAATATAAGATATCTAACAAGGTAACTCAATAAGACTACACGGTGTGGACGTGGTTTTGTGGCGTTTATGCCACACCACGCCGCACACACGACCCCGGGAACGGCATTGTTCATGGCGTTTATGTATCTGCTTGGAGTTTTCCACCGGCATGGGTGGCATTTGGGTCGTGAAGTGGAGGCTCTTGATTAGTGGTTGGATTTTGGGTGTGTTTTAATTGGTTGATGTCTATAATTTTTATAAAAACGCTGACAACGCCACTCCCACACCATCCGTTTTAGCACCACGTGGTCCACGTGTCGCATAATGCCCAATCTTGAAGCTCCTCCACACCGTGTGGTCTAACCAAAAGTTTCTCTACACCTGAAAACCTAAACTAACCACAACTACTGGTAACCGAAAACAAATTAAAGGCCGAAATCATGTCACAACATCAAACAAAACAACACTTAGAAATATCCCTATTCTCATACTCAATTACACCAAATACCAAAAATGTCTAGTAAACCAGTCAATTTCAGTTATCTTACCCTAATTCAACCCATTCAATCACTCATATTAGTATTATTAACCTTCTATAGTCCTTTTCAACAATCAATTAGCAAACGCAGAGCAATAATAGCGTACGCATGAAGTTCTATTGAATTGAGACTAAAACCTGATGAATGATTTTCCGACGTGAGGTTTAACTCCCGGAGAAGTAAGTGAAGTGTTATTATCATGATCTTCGTGATGTTTGGAGGTAAATAGACCATCACTGCCACCGTGAAAGAGGAAGCCGTTCAACTAAGGAGGGAGTTTTTTACTGAAATAGTGCTTATATCAAAAATGAAATCAAGACTAATGCTGGCTCCCAAATTATTTCACAAATACTGCCATTGCCAATAAAAATGGCGATTTTTTTAGAAGGTAGTAGGCTGTGCAGATTTATCAGGTCTGTGCAGGCTTTTTGCAGGGGAATTCCCAGACCAATCATTTCCCAGGAAGCTTACAGGCATTACCAATCATTGACCTGTACCTTATCAGCCATTTGAAATGGCGAAAAGCTTTAGTCTGACCATTCAGCCATTAGAAATGGCGAAAAACTGCAGAAATTGCCATTTTTATTGGCGAAAAGCTGCCAAACCTTCAGACAAGCCATTCTTAATGGCAAAAATGTGACCAATTTGCAGAAAATGCCATTTGAAATGGCGAAAAAGTCTTAAATTGCAGAAAATGCCATATGAAATGGCAAAAAAGTCTTAAATTTGCAGAAAATGCCATTTTAAATGGCGAAAAAGTATTAAATTGCAGAAAATGCCATTTGAAATGGCGAAAAAGTCTCAAATGCCATTTGAAATGGTGAAATATTTAAACAATTGGAGTATTGCCATCAATATGAACCAGAATGTGGTTCTGTGTTATAAGGAAATTAAAGTTTTCGCCATTATAATAAACTTCTGTTTGGTATATCCATCATACTTGAGTGGATCAAGAGCATTCATGGAAGATACTTCTTGTGGCCTTGGGTTTCATAACTAGTGTTTGTGATGCCACATTCTGAGAATTGAACATGCATTGGAATGTTAATGTAACTCGAAAATCAAGGGAGATGTATTCTTATTTTGATCTCGAAATACTTCTTGTGGCCTTGGGTTTCATAACCAGTGGTTTTGTAAGGATAAAACATCCGAACTGGTGATATATTCGCAGCTTGTCTGATGGTATTTTGTAGTTATAACTCATATCCCACTTATATTACAAAACCGATATGGGTGGTTTGTCATTAAACAAGGAGGACAGAATTGGTTTTTGGTAAGGGTTCATAAATTGACTTCAGTTTGGATTTTGATGCAGACAGCTAATGATGGAGTACATATCAACCCTTAAAGAAAAGGTATGCTTCTACTAGTTTGATTTTTCTATATAATACTCTTGAGGTCCGTTGCACAATTTTGTATACATGAGTATGTTAGACCCCTGGATAAGTGATCTGTCCCAACTCCCAAAATATATGTCTAGAAAAAAAAAACATGTAGCTTTTGAAATGCATGGAACAAAAACCCCAAATTACAATGACCCAAACCCTCTAATTATACTACAATAACTTGCTAACCAAGACAACTTATTAGACTCCAACTGGACTTCTAACTCCTCATAACTACAATAACTTTCTAACCAAGACAACTCATTAGACTCCAACTAGACTGGAACTCCGCATAACAACTCTTAATCCAAAGGAAGAGATTAGAACGTATGGTTTTTTGTGGGTTAAAAATAGGGTGGAATGTAGCGATTTAACTTGGGAAGCTTGGTGTAATTTTGATTTGGCTTGTATGGGGGTTTAACTTATGTAATGCTGGTGTTTAACGTTGAGTAAACGGTTGTTTATCCTGCGTTTTTTTAAATAAAAGTTTAGTTTGCCTTTCATTAAAAAAAAAAAAAGAAAAAAAAACAACTCTTAATCCACATCAACATAAACAACTAGTTGAGAGCCCGTCCATAGGCCGGGCACCCGCAACGGCATAATAACATAAATACCTATAGCACATAATAAACAAAACGATAAAACATATTTATAATGTCACTAAACAAACAACGAAACATTAAAACGAACAAAGCAAAAACGCATACCGTGTGTTTTGATTCCAAAAGCCAAAGCGTATTAACTATAAAAAACATCAACACCATGACTATTATATTAGAAAATGCAAGATATCCTCAATTTACTGGTTAGTACCCGATTCTTTACAGCCCAAATAGTTCCAGTTTCATTATTGTGTTAATAAATTTCTTATAAACAAAGTTACATATTGAATTAAATAACAAAAATTGAATTACAAACAAAATTTACAAATAAAAAACAATAAAATCCACAAATCTATAGTGAACTCCTCTTGCAAACCTTAGCAGGAATGGTAGTACTTATGATTAGCCGGATGTGATGGTTGCGGACCTTGTGATGAGAAGCCATCACACTGTACACCTATTCAATAGAACCATTTAAGGTCATTATAATACATAGTGATCTCAGCCAAATGCACGTTAGTTCATTTGTTTGTTAATCAAAATTCAATAATCTCAGCATGTACCATATGATAGAGATTCATTATCTCTATTACTTATCAGTTTATATTATACAAACTCTACGCGACCAATTGGGATGAATTTCATTTTAGAATGAAAATAACTAAATGCTTTACCTGTTGCTGTACATAACTCATCACTCAAATTGCATGGATTTATAAAGACTTTGTAACTGCAAAAAAAAACAAAAAAAAACAATTTTAGTATTATTTTAATTTGAAATTATATGAAATTATGTACCTGTGAAGTGAGTCATCAGCATGATCTATACCTTTCATGAAGTTCACATTCAAGTTCCACTTTTTGACTGTAACTTGTTATTATTGAAACTGGTAAAAGTGAAATTGCAAAATTCTGATTTTGAAACTTTGAATTTTCTTCATTCGATATTAAATAGTATTACAAAATTCTGATTTTGAAAAATAGTAAAAATTAAAAATTAAACATTACAATTAACACTTAATAAGATATCTCGTTCTCTCGCCTTCTTCCATGCAATTTCATTCTTTGTTTTAATTTGCAGATCAGCAAGCATATCACAGGTCTTTTGATCTTGATTCAGCAGATGTGTGATAAATTCTTCTGCTTTTTCTTTAAACTCCGATGGAGGAGAACATAGCACTTCATCCAGCAGTGCAATGCTACTCCAGGTTTGGTTATAATATTTATCACTCACCATAGCAACTTTTTTGTTGAGTTCTATATCTTTTCTCTGTTCTTCACGTGACCATCCTAAAAATTCAATTTTAAGATCGGCAGTTTCAGACCAGTGGTAGAAGCTTTTGCTTGCCATTTAGATAGAGTGTTAGTGTTTTTTGCACAGTTTGTTTTAGGGTGAAGGGTTTTTTAAAAATGAAGTGTTGATGTTTTCAAATAAAGTAATCATGAACCTTTATAGTGTGTAAAATGTTTGATGTGGTAAATGAACAGACATTTCCTAATTATGATAACCTTTTTTGAAGGTTTAAATTTTGTTCTTTGGTTTTCTAGATATTTAATTTTACTTGCTTTCCCATTAAATCATTAAATGTACATGTTTTTAAAATATAAATTTATACACGTTTTACCACTAAATCATTAAATTTTGTTCTTTGGTTTTCTAGATATTTAATGATTGCATTTAAAAAATGACCTTTGGCCTGTTTCAGATTCTATATAATACGATTGACAATTCAAATGTTGTTTTATCATACACACATTCATTCACTGAAAGCCAAAGATCAATTGTTATTGTTTGCTTTAATTATTATAAATACATTAAAATGGAGTCATATTCTGACGATTTCAAGAAACGCTTTATTAAACAAATCGAAGAGCAAGTTTTGGCTGATAGGTCTACTCTTCAAGAGTTGAAGAGGTGTTTTAACGGACTACAACTTGGTCTCCTGACAAGAGACCAGGTTTCGAGAAACCTGAGGGCGATGCCAACTACTTCAGTTCGTGACCTATGTATTGCGAGTAATATAGAGTGTGGAGATAGAGACCTAGAGTTCATGAGAAAGATCAATGACATACATCGTGAAGTTCAGTGCTCCATGGAGTTGAAGTTAAAGTTTCTTGATTCTTGCTATTAGAGTTTAAGTGTCTGATTAGTTTTGTTTTTTATATGTAATTGTTACTTTTTAAATACTTTATATGGATGATCGTATTATTTTTACTTCTTTTTAAACTTTTCGATTTAACAATGTTTGCCACACCATGAATGACAATATAAAGTTTATGCTTAAAGTACATACCAGAAGTCTTTAGGATAGAACAACCATTAGTTGTTGGAAACATGAAGCTTTGACATATCAAAAAGTTTGATAGCTTTAAATAGCTTTAAACCTTAACATAGCTACAAAAAATGAAAAAAAAAATCAAATAATCAACAACGTTTCTATTGTTTTGTTAGAAAGAATTTGAAGGCAAAATTTTTATATATAGATAACTGCTATTTTGGCCTTACCTTGAAGGAAGAGTAACACTAAACAATACTGTTTCAAACTTGAGCGAAAACATGTTCAAGATAACCTCTTTCGTGTTCATGTGAGCAAGAAGAGAGAAAGACACAAAGGATGTGTCAAACACAGTTCACATGATACAGATTTGACACCTGAACCTGTATCATCTGAACTATGTTTCAAACCTCCTTTGTGTCTTCCTCTCTTCTTGCTCACATGAACACGAAAGAGGTTATGTTGAACATGAGTAATAACACAGGTGTCTTCTACATCCATCGCTAGATCCAAAGGGCAAATATGGTGAAAATCAAGAAACACAAGGTTAATAATATTTAATGTTTTGAATTTGATGGTTGATACCTTTAAGATCAAATCGAAGTGGTGAACAGTCTTACATCAGATGCAATATACCTACGCAAGAGACAACAATTAGTTTCAGCAAATAGAAAGGATCTTTAGCAGGCTGCACAGCAATTGCCATAGCTTTACCTAAACCCAGAAATAGGCGTATAATTTGCAAAGTTGATATGGTATTGTTCATGAGAAAATAGTTAAATTAACTGGGATTATAGTGGCCAACTCCATTAAACCAAAAAAGACTTGGTGTCATCGATAAAGTATACGTTTGAACACGCTAGGCGGCTTTTGACCCTTGAATCTTTTTAACCCATTTTATTTTTGTGAATAATTTTCAGATTTTACTTGTTTGAACCATTAGCAAGGAAACTAAATAACCAAGTTAAGACCTCTAGATACTCTGAATGAAAACGAATGAATGTTTTAGGTTATTTGAGCATGAGAAGAAAGGAATGGTAGAATCTTAAACTTTTTATGTAAACATATAAAAAACGTACCTAATCCCCGGAGACGGTATCCGAGGACCAAACCCAGAACCACCTAATGCAGGACTTCCTCTAGCAAAAAAACAAATCAACGATACTCTTAACTAACATCAATATAAATAACCTTACAATGAATTGTAATATTGTATATTACCTTGGTTCTCTAGGCCTAGGACGCTTAGATGAAGATCACCTCTTGAATCTTCATTCTAGTAGGACCCATCTACATATCAAACATGGGAAATAAAACTTTCAATCAACAAACTTATATACAATTCAGTCGATCAATCATTAAAAAATTTAAAAGGTGAAAATTCCGAACATATACTCTCCAAATCCTGAAAACATATATAGCTAAGTGGCGAGACATTGGCAAATATGTCATTTATAATCAAGTACATCTTCATCCATTACACAACTGTCACACCCCGATTTCCACGTGTCTCACCGGTGGGCCCGGTGGGGGATTACCGTGACGATGTTGGCAACAATATAGTCAAACCACACAATTATATAATGCACAGCGGAAGCATAAATTAAATATATAAATTTCAACCTCTGATCATAATATCAATGTATTACAGAGTTGAATATCCACAGTGGATCGAAAATAAAGATAAAGTATTGTTCCATTAGATACTGCAATCAAGCTTGCGAGGCTTATCCCGACGCTAGGGAGCTAATACCAGCCAATTACGTTTAGGTACCTGCACTTAATCTTTTTGGGGAAAATACGTCAGTTTACACTGGTAAATACATTCAACTGACACATTTGAAAATGTTTATTAAAATTGATTTGAATGCACAAGGCACAAACTCTTTTATAACTTGGGAAAATTCATAATGATCTTGTGAACGTTTTACATGTTCTTTTATGCGTTCAGTAGCCCGGGTCGTGCCGGGTTAAAGATTTATAGACACACCACGTTTGCGTAAAACCGTAGTACAGAAACCAACGGCTACGTCTTTTAGTTTTAATGTCGACACTTTATACCGGGTGTACGCCTACACCGGGATGTCGATGGTCGTGGCCATTTCGTAAAATGATGCCGAGGATATCCGGGACAACGGTCATTAAACCCCCCAAAGGCTTATAAGCAACAAAACTGTTTAAATGAGCCAATCATATTTAATCAATTAACCACCTAAGCGATGGAATTATATAATGCTCAATCAAGCGGTATTAATATACCGTAACCCAAGCCCATATAGGGGAAATAAGTCAAAAGTATTTACCTTTGCAAGTATTAATCCTTAATTTAGATCAAGTCACCGATAGCTTTTACTGGGGCTCCTAATCTGGAACGAAGGTTTTAATTAACCTCTTAGAATCCTAACGGGTCGTTATAATGGCCGTAGCCTAGACCGGTTGGTTCCGATATATAGATATGGTTAATTCGCACGAAAAGGCGAAAACCGAGAATGGAGTATGATTTGGACCCAACAAGTTCAGTGACTTGTTTCATATGGGTTTATTGTTCATACTCTGGATTTTGGGGTTCAAATAGTATAATTTGACCCATATCGGCTATTGCACGAAAACTAGTTCCGTGGGCCGTACCGTGTGCGCAAATAGGCGAAACGGTTAACCATAAGAGTCGTACGCTTATTTCCTAAGTCAATATGCCTTAGAAGTATTTTGGTATCAGTAGGATACCTTCCGTAATGCCCGTAACGAGTTTAAGTTTATATTATGCCCCGAAGGGGCTTTTCGGTCATTTTAAAGACTTTAAAAAGAGCTTTTCGGGTTCTACAGGAAATCTGAGTTTCCCGAACAGTTTATAAAGTTTAAAATACTTTATTTATTATTTAAAATCAGTGGCAACTGGAATCGGGTCAAAAGACCTTGTAGAACTCCCGTTTTGGCCAAAAAGGGCATATTCGGTATAAACCGAACCGTAGCCATAACCGCAGGTTATGAGCAAGGTAAAAATTATTAAAAATCTTTAAAATTCCCAAAATATTATTTTACCACAGTGGGTAAAAGTTTTGGTGACGAAAACTTGGGTTAGATGGGCGTTATGCTAATTGCGCCGTTAATTACAAAACTTTCTTAAAAGTGCGCCTTTTAGCATAACTCTCATTCTAGACCTCGGATTGACGTGAAACTTCAAGGACATGCTTATAATTTAATAAGCAAGGTTTTGGTCCGTTCACGTGTCCGAAATACTCGTTTTAATTTTAAAAGGCCGTTACGGTCAACTTTTAGGCGAATGACGGAAATGTGCTAAAGACTCGGATAACTCATGAACCGACCACAGAGGCGTATACCAACATGTGACCTGGTCCTAAGAGAGTCCTAAGGTATATTTATACCTCACTAAAACGGGTCAGAACTGAAGTCAAAGCAAAAGTCAAACTTTTGCGACTTTCGGCTCCGAACCGGTTCTATATAGTAAATGATCGATCCACACGAGCGCAAACATGTTTTTATACTTATTATCATGTTTTATGATTATCAAAACAGGTTCCATAACATATACATTACAGATTATGCTTAAATCGCTAAAATAGCTTTCTGTTGACTTTTTAACCGCACGTTTGACTCGATAATTGACATAGTTAGAGTGGTGATCAGGGGGAACCCTTTTAGAGGTTTAATACCCACATAAATACCAACTCATAACCATTTTTGATTCGTCATAAGACTGAATCATTTGCAAGATATTGCAATGACAACCGTTAGTTACGACGGTTGCGTTTATAGGCTATAACTATGGAAATGTGAAACCAAAATGGTTATGAACGACTTACAGAAGTTAACTCTTGATGAGAGAACAGAAGGGAAAGCTAGAGAGCTCTTGAATGATCAGATATAAGTGTTTTTGAGTTGTGTGAATTGTTATGCTTAAGGCATGCTATTTATAGCCAATGCCAAGCTTTGTTGATCATTGCAAGCACTACCATCTGACCAGAGGTAATGGTAGGTGTCCCCTAAGTGATATGGGTCATTTGTAGGGTGCCCATGCCCCATAATTATGTGCATGATCGTTCAAAGGTGCCAAAAGCCAAGTAGTTACAAGGTTTCTGCATCTGGGCGTCGTACGCGACCCGCATGGACAATCCATGCAACTTGTACGCGGGTCGCCTGGGATCAAAAGATCAGACGCGTAATTGAGGAAGCTCGCGGCCCGCCTCAACTTATGTTTAAACCTTACGCGGGTCGCGTGGGGTTATATTTTCAGAATTTTCCAAATCTTTTTATAATCATTACAGAATCGGGCCATTAATAACGAAATCTTTCGTAATGATTCGCCTGACCTTTCGGTTCTGAAGGGGTAACTTTGCGGTTTGGCCCTCGGTTATTTACCGATAGGGGCCTCGTGTTAATTACCCGCATTATTAAGTCCCCGGTTTATTTATTAATTATATTGGAAAGCCTTAACTTTTACTGTTGACGCTTTTAACCCTTCTTCTACGAATTCGATCGTAACTTTCTCGTTTCATATCGAAACTTCGCGAAATTCATATATATTATTTTAGTGAGGGTATAATACCGTTACAAAGTCTTTGGGACGTTAAAGGGTCACTCAGAGGTATTATTAAACATGTTGACATAGTTAACCCCTATAGTTTGTAATCTCTCACTTTCTTCCGCGTTTTATTTTTTGTACGATCTATAATTTATTCGTTTGAAGGTTTAAGCATTATTTAGGGATACTATACAGTATATTCACCCTTGTTGACATTTATAACCCTCGAATTTATATACTTTCAAGGTTTGTCAAAATTAGTCCTTTATTTATTATAGATGCCACGTGTAAACAAATGACACGTGTTAACACATCATTGGACACAAAATTTCGAGGTGTTACATCCTCACCCCCTTAAAATAAATCTCGACCCGAGATTTACTCAAATAAATAGGGGTATTTTTCTTTCATTGTAGCTTCGACTTCCCACGTATATTCAGGACCTCTACGAGCATCCCATTTGACTTTTACAATCGGTACGTGCTTTCTGCGAAGCTTCTTCACCTGTCGATCTTCAATCGACAAAGGTTTTTCTATGAACTTTAAGCTCTCATCTATATGCACATCTGTGTGTGGAATCACCAACGACTCGTCGGCGAAGCACTTTTTGAGATTGCAGATGTGGAACACATTGTGAATTCCATTGAGCTCTTCAGGCAAGTTTAGTTTATAGGCAACTGATCCGACTCGTTCAATGACCTCAAAAGGTCCTATGTATCTCGGACTCAATTTGCCCTTCTTGCCGAAACGCATCACCCCCTTCCAGGGCGACACCTTAAGTAATACTTTTTCACCCACTTCGAAGTGAAAATCCTTACGCTTTGGATCAGCGTAGCTCTTCTGCCTATCGCGGGCAGCCTTGAGACGTTCCCGAATCTGGACAATCTTGTCCGTTGTCTGGAAAACAATCTCTGGTCCCGATAATTGGACCTCTCCTACTTCCGCCCAACAAACAGGCGATCTGCATTTCCTACCATATAATGCCTCAAAAGGCGCAGCCTTTATGCTGGTGTGGTAGCTATTATTGTAGGAGAATTCGATCAGGGGTAGGTTTTTATCCCAGTTACCACCTAAATCGATCGCACATGCACGAAGCATGTCTTCTAACGTTTGGATAGTACGCTCACTTTGACCGTCCGTCTGTGGATGGTAAGCCGTACTAAAGTTCAAACGCGTGCCCAAAGATTGCTGGAAACTCTTCCAGAAGTGAGATGTGTATCTAGTATCCCTGTCGGAGATAATAGACACAGGTATGCCGTGTAAGGCTACAATCTTATCAACATAAAGTTGGGCTAACATATCGGAGCTATACGTCTCCTTGATGGGTAGAAAATGAGCTGATTTAGTCAGCCTATCAACTATGACCCATATTGTATCGTTTCCTTTCCTGGTCTTGGGTAACTTGGTTATGAAGTCCATAGTTACGCATTCCCACTTCCACTCGGGAAGTTCAGGCTGTTGTAGTAAGCCAGACGGCTTTTGGTGCTCGGCTTTGACTTGAGCACAAGTCAAGCACTTTGCTACATGGGCGGCTACAGACTTTTTCAAGCCTATCCACCAATAATTTGCCTTTAAGTCTTGGTACATTTTATCAGCACCAGGATGGACTGAGTATTTGAAACTATGGGCTTCCTGGAGAACAACATCTCGTAGTCCTCCATATATCGGAACCCATATACGTCCGTTTAGCCTAAGAATTCCATCCTTGCTAAGAGTCAACTGCTCCTCAGTTACTCCCAGCTTTTCATTAGGATAATTAGCTTCCAACACAGCCTCTCGCTGTGCAGCCAAAATCCTTTCAATCAAATTATTTTTAACTTCAATGCTCTTGGCATTGATTCGAATGGGTTTTACCCTTTCTTTCCTGCTCAATGCATCGGCGACTACATTCGCCTTGCCGGGATGGTACCTGATTTCGCAGTCATAATCATTCAGGGTTTCCATCCAACGGCGCTGTCTCATGTTCAACTCCTTCTGGTTGAACAGGTGCTGGAGGCTTTTGTGATCAGAATAAATCACAAATTTAATACCATAAAGGTAATGCCTCCACAACTTCAGTGCAAACACAACGGCACCCAACTCTAAGTCATGGGTGGTGTAATTCTTTTCATGCACCTTTAATTGCCTTGAAGCATAGGCAATCACCTTGCCCTTCTGCATAAGCACACACCCCATGCCCGTGTGTGATGCATCGCAGTAAACTACGAATTCATCTGTACCCTCAGGTAAGGTCAACACAGGTGCGTTGCTTAGCTTCTGCTTCAGTATTTCAAAGGACTCTTGCTGCTTCGGGCCCCAAATGTACTTTTCTTTCTTCTTGGTCAAGGAAGTCAAGGGCGCAGCAATCCTCGAAAAATTTTCAATAAATCTTCGGTAGTATCCTGCTAAACCCAGGAAACTACGGATCTCGGTAGGCGTCTTTGGCTCTTGCCAGTTCATGACTGCCTCTACCTTAGCGGGGTCCACTTGGATACCACGCTCACTCACAACGTGTCCTAAAAACTGAACTTCTCGTAGCCAGAATTCACATTTCGAGAATTTGGCGTAGAGTTTCTCACGCTGTAGTAATTCGAGAATGCAACGGAGGTGCTTCTCGTGGTCAGCTTGATTCTTGGAATAGATAAGGATATCGTCGATGAAGACTATGACGAATTTGTCCAAGTATGGCTTGCAAACGCGGTTCATGAGATCCATGAACGCAGCCGGTGCATTTGTGAGCCCAAAAGGCATCACTAGGAACTCGTAATGACCATAGCGAGTCCTAAATGCAGTCTTGTGTACATCTTCATCTC